>NC_090268.1:206695808-207001549 GCF_040414725.1 Anabrus simplex | reverse complement strand
AAATGGAGCTAAAATGTACGCCCTGGACATAGATGGTGAAGAATTAAAAAAAATTAAAGGGATCAGTCGAGGTGTTGAACAATGTATCAATGTTCAGGACTATGTAAACTGTCTCGTGAAGAAAGAAATAAGAAGAACGCCGATGAACATCATTACTTCCAAATTACATCACGTATCGACGGTGTGTCTAAACAAGATCGCCTTGTCTCCTGATGATGATAAGAGAGTAATCGCAGGTGATGGGATATCCAGTTACGCCCATGGACACTATGCCGCCTCTACACTAAAGTAATTTATGCTATTATTATGCTGTCAAATTAAACACCTTTCAAAGAAAAAGTCGTCTCTCTCTACAGTGCAGCATAACACCCTAAATCCTATGTCTAATACCTAACCAACCTCAAACCCTTACTTTCTGTAACATATGGTGGACCGAGTAGCTATAATGTTGCAGACTCCTTCACTTCTTCTTTCTCTAAGGGTGTTAACTCCGCCTTAGGGTAAGCCCTAGTGCCGGTCTCAAGCCCGGATAAAGGAGGAGAGGCATCCACAAAGCATTTAGCATTTATAGTTAGAGTTTTAGATTCATGGTATACTCAAGCTTTGATCGGTCGATGTTAGAGCCCTCGCAGAGGGAGCAGAGTACTGGCTACACTTTTGTAAGACGGGCTTACAAAACCCTCTGCTGTGCTAATGGCGGTTTCTACCTTCTTGCGTCCTGATTGGCTGGAAGTACACTATGTAACCCATACACCTCTTTAACACCAGCATAGCTCCCCAGACTATGATCGGTCGATGCTAGAGCCCTCACAGAGGGTGTAGAGAACTTGCTACACTTCGGTCAGACGGGGCTACAACCCTCGCAGTGGTGTTAATGGCAGTTTTCTACCTTTTAGCATCCTGATTGGCTTGAAGTACACTACGTAACACATACACCTTTTCAACACAAGCATACCTCCCAGGCGGCAGTCTTGCCTCTGGAGCTCTAGCATTAGGAAGTTGCACACGGCCGCCATCTTGTGCATTAGTCCCCTATGCCATCTCTGTACGTCCTATGTACACCACCTATCCTACCCTAGGCCAGCTTTCTCCATAAGAGCCTATATATAGCCGCCATTTTTGCCCATTCGCTCCTGGTCCAGCTCTCGGTGGGTTACCCGCATAAGAGCCCATGTATAGCGACCATCTTTACCATTAGCCCCTGGGCCAGAAGCGGTCTTTTATCGCTACTACCGAATTTTAAATTACGTAGCTGCTTTGAATATAGGATGATTAGTTTCCCCTGTGAAATATAATTTTTGCAAGGCTGAAGTGGCTGGAGTGATTCTGATTTCCATTATAGAGTTATGAGCATAGGAAGTCAGTGTGTTGATGTCACCGATTGAACTAGAGTAAACCTGCATTTTATGCAATATTACATCATGTTCATTCTGAGATAAAATAATTATTTTAACTTTCAGGAATAACTTAGAGATGGAGATGCTTGCATAGTACGATTGTCTACAATCAGTCCTCCTTTGCTCCACTCCCCTGTTCATGACAAACTAGACATTTACGCTACATCTTCTAAAATCTATTTTGTCCACAAATATAGTTCCTGTGGGAGTTAAAGATGTTTTCTCAACTGTTAGTTTCACAGAAATCAATGGCAGCATCAATTAATCAATCACTACTGATCTGCATCACCAATACCATTACATGTTCTTTTTCTTTGTGAGCTGGCAAGAAAAGAGCTTATTTCTAGGCAAAAATTTCCTGGTATTTACATAAATTTATGAACTAATATTTGTTACATCCAGTAGCGGCGATTAGGGGAGTCATTCGCCCATCCTCCCCATCGCCCCCCCCCCCTGTTTTCTGGAGAATAAATTATTTTTATTCCATGTTAGCCTGCTGAAACTAAGGATTTAAAAAAAAAACAATTTGTACAAGCTCTGTTCTCTTATCACCTAATCCTTTCCTTTCTTTATTTTCGTTAATTATTAACAAAATTAGTGGTGGAAATACGCACAAAATACCGGTCTTCTCGGCTAACCGATTTCTATAGCGCCACAGCAGGGAGTGGAGACTTGGTATATGCTGTGAGGAAGGGTAACAGGGGTATCTGTGTATGTGTGTATATATATATATATACACACCCCTGAATATATATTATACATAGGCTACCAATATATATTTATTTATTTTTGCCAAGGTCATGGACACTGAGGTATGGTTCACCTGCTTGTCGCACGCATTCGTCAGACTGGCAGTCTCTTTAGTGTCAGTTTCTTAGTCTGTTGTGAAGTACTAAATTATTTTAATTGTATAATCATACCGTACTTCATTTTAATTGTAATAAATATGTAATATTGTTCCTTTGGTGAAAGTTTTATTCTATAGTATTGAATCAAAATCTCAAAAAACTATTATTACCGCACTTAAATTGGTTAACTGTCAACCTTTACATCTGTCGAAATTTACTCAGAGAGCATCCAAAAATTTAACGTTTTGCAGCTCTTCTTTTTCAGTTTTGATTCATATACCCCCGCTATATCCCACAAACACGGGTGCTGTTTGTTGTCTGTATATTGTTTTGCTCCCACACTTTTAATTCCCAATTGTCGCTACTGGTTACATCCTTATGTAATTCATCAACTTTCTCTGAAAATATATATGCTTTATATTTTTTGAGGTAAATACTAAGGAAATGCTTATTTTGTCATTCAGTAAGCCTACTTGAAACTCTGGAAAAGAAAATTAAATAGTGAATGGTTTATTCCAGATTTTGAAGAATAGAATGTTCCAGATATTTATTTAGGGCAGTAGAGCACTGGCTTTCTGAACTCAAGTTGGTGTGTTCGATCCTAGCCCAGTCCAGTGGTACTTGAAATTAGTGATGCTTTTTGAGGATCCAACCAGCCTTCAGGCTGGAGACTTAACAGACAGATGATAGTCAGAGGTGTTTATCAAAATGATCTGAAGCTCACTTAAAATTCTCAAGTTCAAACTTTACTTGTAAAAGTATGCAAGGAAATAACATTTTTATGTTTAAATGGTCATTTTTAAAACACAACAACACTATATCACCAAAACTGAATACTATAAACAAGTTTAGAGAGTAAAAATAAAATAAAAATTAAGTGTCTACTTTGTTGTCATAGTTTGTGACTTTTTATGGAATGACCCTTATCATAACACAAATTGGAGCTGTTCAATGAGTTCATTATTATTTTAATGTTAATAACTAGTAATTAATTCAATTTTTCTTTTCTTTTCAAGAATTTAAGATATGGAAATCAAAGGAAGAAAAAGACACCCAATCCAGATATATTCTAACTCGTCCACCAAGGCGTTGTAAGAGGACATCTACAACTGTATCTACTTATTTTTATCATCGCAGTGGATTGGTCAAAACAAGAGGAAAGGTAATACGGCATATGAAAATACAGGGTTCGTGCAAAATAAATAGTAAATGTCCAGCAATGCTCAGTTCATAGTGGAGGATCGAGTGTGCGTGTTATTTACAGTCATGTACATTTTGGACACAGCGGAGAGGTTGGGCATATACCATTGTCAAAAGAAGAAGAGAGAGCAAACTGCTGGCCAGTTGGCTCAGAATGTTCCCTTTCACACTGTTCTGAAAATTATCAGAGACAATTTAGATACTAAGCAGATTACCAGGCTACACCTTCTGCAAAGACATGGCCTGAGTAATATTGTTCGTGATTTTGGATTAGACAGTGATAAACAGAGTCAGAATGATGTAGAAAGTGATAGGTAGGTTAAAAGAACAAGGTAATGAGTGTGTCCGGTTTAGTAAATTCCAAGGGATTTCCAACCCAGAATACGGATTGACAGAAAATGATTTTGTACTAATAATTACGAGTGATGTGCTGTAATGACAGTAACTGTCTGACTAACATTTGAAACATATAAAACTGAATTTATATTGAAAATATGAAATATCTGCATTTAAAATGGAAATTATGAAAATTGATATTCATGAAATAAAATACACAATCGTCGAACCTTGTACTCACACTTACTTCTTACCTGCTTACTTAAACATATGTTATTTGAAGGGCGCCAGCTACCACTCAGTGCAGCAATAATAAAGGTGAGAATCTTGACTATCTCTAGGGTGTGGGGTAATAAGCGTACTTTTGACAACATACCATATAAGTTCTGGGAAAAGGAGATTGGCATTCGGTTCGCCCATTAATTTTGAGGTTATTTTACTGTCATTGAAATAATACTACGAATTCATTTGATAGAACAAAATATATTCTTTAAGTAATATATAAAAATAGTGAGTCTTGTTGCGATAAAACAGATGAGAATATGAAATTATGACATTGCAACTGAAAGAATCTAGGCATGAATTTGAATTCTTCTTGACCGGACATTTAACAATTTATACAAAGTATATCCCTCACTGTTTCACTTGACTGTACCTTCACACTTTGAGCGTAATTACGACGTATTCCTTAAATCTGGTGTTTACTGTAGATGTGCCATGCCTAATTTGATGATGTATCCATATGAATGCTTCTTCTCCATATCATATGATTTCTTGGTAAATCTGTATGGTATTATTATTTATAAGTTTCATATTCCGCATTGATTGGATGGCCAAGATAGGTCCAAACCGGTACTAGTGCAATAATTCATTCACAATAAATGTATTAATCGGTGGAACATTTTTCTTGTCTATTACAAATCTGTATGGTATTCAACTAAGTGACCGACCAACTTCGGTCTCACTTTCTCAATGACCAAAGACTAATAGCTCACTGAGTCTTCTCCATCTCGTTCACACTCGTTGACTGACCGACTTAGGCCTCTCCATCTCATTCACACTCCGACCAACTGTCGCCTCTCCTTCCAATTGAATAATGACTGACTAAGGCCTCTTCACTGTACTACTTCCGTTTAAATAATGACTGACGCTACTAGATACAGCCACCTTATATAGACGTTAGGATGGCACACCTACGTAATCTCCAGAAATAACAATAATTTACTCCCACCCGCCTCAAACTGTTGCATGTAATGGTGAAATCCCCTGGGGCGGCCTGAGTATCTGAGCGCATTGCTAAATGCTCACGATGACGTAGCCATGACGTGGCGATGACTCTGCATTTACTCCAGCAGTATTGCACAATGTAACGATGTCACATCCAACATCTGATATTTAACAATTCTCACTGTATATGTCTTGAGTGTTATTCTACACATACGTATATATGCATACATTTGAGTACAATCATGCAAAGCGACAAGCATTGCAAAATTGAATTGAATAAATATGATAATACAATAATAGCAATAATATCACAGATAAAATAATAATGATACTGACATAATAATAATAATAATAATAATAATAATAATAATAATAATAATAATAATAATAATAATAATAATAACACAGATATCATCTTGTAACGGGATTTGAACCGTTACAATTCGCCTCCCTCAAAAATTAATAGAAGAACACAGAATCGATTGATTTATGAACAACATAATATATATATAACACTGACACATATGAACACTTTAAATGAGTATACAACAATAATTTTCTTTTTCAACATCCATATATTTTATCAAATATCAAAGATATGAGATTTTTTCTCGCACATTGTCATCGTAGTTAACTGTCCAGTGTCCCATTCTCTCTCTGTCTCTCTCATACAAATCACAAGAGTGCAGCACACAATTTAACACATACAAATAATTTTAAATGATTGCACTACATTCTTCTTTTTTTACATATCAAAACTTTTTGTGAAATATCACTTATATGAGAACTTTTCTCGCATATTGTTATCGTAGATAACTGTCCAATGTCTTGTTCTCCCCTTTGCCATACAACCCATGACAATGTAGCACTTATTCTTCCAATACACCAATACGACACTTGGTTCACACGCAAATTCATATATGTTAGTTTTATTTTGCCAGTTTCTCACAAAAATTAATCATCTTATTTTTATCTCAACAAATCTCACATGAAGTACTTCTTCAAATTCCTAATGTTATAAGTACGGACAATCTTCCCTTCTTGATCTTTTCAGGAATATGCACACTTCCCAATACGGTTCACAATAGTGAAATACCCCTGATAGAAAAGAAAGAATTTAGACATTTCCCGCCTCTGCAGATGATGGGAATGGAACTCTGAGTAGCACCTTGTCACCCAAACTGAATTCGTCCAATTTTGCCCTTTTCTGCTGGCGAATACGTTTATTGCCTGCTTTGATTAAATTTTCCCTGGCCAGCTGGATATAATAATCCTTAGATTTTCCCTCTTCCAAGTCTAAGCCTAACATACTTGCAATTTGATCGGTTGGTTTCCTACCAAAATGAATTTCATACGGCGTACATCCCGTAGACTCGTGTAACGTAGTGTTACACCATCGTTCTACATCACCCAGTCGTGAAAACCACGAACTGTGCTTATCGTGCACGTATGCTCTGAATATTCTCCCGATCTCTCTCATGACCCGCTCGAACATATTACCTTGTGGGTATCGAATAGACGAATATATGGCCTTAACACCCAGTTCATTCAACTTGGTAGTCCATATCTTTGAACTGAACTGACTGCCGTGATCTGATAATATTCTGAGTGGACATCCAAACTCAGGAATATATCTGTCAATAACCTGCTTTAGGCAACCCCTTCCCGTAGCTTTTCTCAGGGGACACATTTTGACATATTTGCGGAAGGCATCAATCAAAACGAACACATACCGGTATCCACACCGAGATTTTACTAGTTGCCCGAACAGATCTACGCATATAAGTTGGCCTGGCTTGTCTACAATGACGGCTGGCAGTGAAACCTCTAACGTCCTGTTAGGATGCTTACTACATTGACATAGATCACAGGTCGCAAGTAATTTCCTAATACTCCTTCCCATATTCTTCCACACTAAATTCCCTTGAATGGCATAAAGAATCTTGTTTACCCCAAAATGATGATGATGATGATGATGATGATGCTTGTTGTTTAAAGGGGCCTAACATCGAAGGTCATCGGCCCCTAACGGAACGAGATAAACGACATGAGAGATGAAGTTAAAATTTTAAAAAACATATCCACTGACTAGAGTTTTAAAAAATGGTGATGGAGAAAAATGAGGGTGAGATTAAAACAATCAGTGGATCTAACACGCAATGCCCTATTTTCTAATAAAATAAGAGAATATACAGGAAAACTAAGGAATAAGGCATTGCCTGGTAGTACATAATTTACGTGAGACGTTAAAATAACACATTAAAATACGCAACACAATCTAAAATGAAGTCAATGGGATAAAAGCGCGAGTGACACAAAACACACTAGGACAAAGAACAGCATCACACACGGTAAAACAGTCCACTATCCCTCATAAAGCGGACGACGAGGTCTGCTGACTGCTCGTCGTCACGCAAGATAAGGGAGATAGTACTCGGATGGTTAACTACGGCGCAGATCGACCAGGTCCACACACTTCGTAAGAATGTGCACCACGGTAAGATGGTCGCCGCAGGTACACAAGGGAGGGGGTTCTCCTTTCAGTAGATGGGAGTGCGTCAAGATACCGTGGCCGATCCGAAGGCGACATAATACCACGGCTTCCCTCCGCGAAGTCCGAAGAGAAGTCCTCCATACCTTCGTTGTTCCTTTTATCGCTCTCAGCCTATCGGGAAGTGGAATGGCCTGCCACTCCATCTCCCAATGGGACATAACAAGCCGTCGAAGCTGGGAGCGAATATCACTTGCTGGAACCTTGAAAGACAACGGGGGCAGTTTAACTGCCTCCCTAGCAGCCTGATCCGCTAATTCGTTTCCCTCTATGCCCATGTGGCTCGGGAGCCACACAAACGTGATTCTGGTGCCGGCATCCGAACACCCGGCCAGCAGGTCCTGGATCCGCTGCACCAGAGGGTGCCGAGGGAAACATGTAGCAATAGACAGAAGCGAGCTCAAGGAGTCAGTACACACAAGAAAGTGTCGGCGCTCATTGTACAGTGCGTACCGCAGAGCTTCACAGATAGCATAAAGCTCTGCTGTGTACAAACTACAGGTTTCCGGGAGAGCAAAAAGACACCGATCATTTCCGACAACAAACGCACAGCCCACCTTCGTATCCGTCCTTGAACCATCCGTGTAGACGACGACTGAACCTGGATAGCGGCCAACAACGGACTGGTAGAGCCTCCGATAAATCGAAGGGTCCGTGTCTCCTTTCGGGTCAGTGTGTAAATCCAGGATGATTTCAGGTCGTCGTACAACCCACGGAGGTACCACACTTGCTTGTCTGACAAGGCAAGGAATCGAAGGTACGTCAAACAATTCATAACAGCTATCCAAGCGTATCCCAACTGGCCGCGTCGCACGAGGACAAGCAGCGTACAACAAACGGTTGCCATTGTTGAACACGCAGGGATAGCTTGGATGAAGTGGCATCTGTCGCAAATTTGCAGGATACGTAAGTAGAAGTTGCTGGCGCCTCAAGTGTAAAGGCGGCACACCAGACTCAGCGAGCAGGCTAGCGATGGGGCTTGTACGAAAAGCCCCCGTCGCCAACCTAACCCCGCTGTGGTGGACACTGTTCAGCTTCGGCAGAACGCTTGGTCTTGCGGAGCTATATGCTGCACTACCATAGTCTAACCGGGATAAAATGTGTGCCCCGATAGAATCGCAGGAGCACCGTGCGATCCGCTCCAAAATTAGTGCTGCTAAGAAACTTCAAGAGATTAAGCCTCTTGGTGCATTGCACTTTAAGCTGCCGCACGTGTGGCCCAAACGATAATTTACTATCGAAAAGGAGCCCAAGAAATCGGTAAGTGTCAACAACGTGGAGAACGACATTTCCTAAATAAAGCTCCGGATGAGGGTGAAGAGTACGTTGACGACAAAAGTGGACAACGGAGGTCTTTGCGGCAGAAAACCGAAATCCATGTTCTAAGGTCCACTGCTCCACCCTCCTAATAGCTTGTTGTAATTGTCGCTCTGCGTCTGCCATATTACGCGAGCTATAGTGCAGAGCAAAATCATCCACATATAGCGACGGTATTACTGCTGGACCAGCAGCAGCAACAATACCGTTGATGGCAATCGCGAACAGAGTGACACTAAGGACCGATCCCTGTGGTACTCCATTTTCTTGAACATGGTGTTGCGAATATGTCCTCCCTACTCGGACACGGAATAGACGGAGGGACAAGAAATTCGCAATAAACGCCGGCAAGTTACCTCGGAATCTCCATTGATGCAGGACTGAAAGGATACTATATCGCCATGTGGTGTCATAGGCCTTCTGTAAGTCAAAGAAAACAGCTACCAAGTGCTGTTTCCGGAGAAACGCATCCTGGATAGAACTCTCCAGGCGTACCAAGTGGTCAGTGGTGGATCGAGCGGCTCGAAATCCACATTGGTACTCGGACAAAAGTCCTTGTTTATCCAGACACCACATGAGTCGGCGATTTAACATCCCCTCAAACAGTTTACACAGGCAGTTTGTAAGGCAAATCGATCTGTAGCTTCCTGCATACTTAGGATCTTTGTCAGGCTTGAGGACAGGAATGACTATGCCCTCCCGCCTCTGAGACGGAAAAACATCCTCTGTCCAGATTCGGTTGAACACACGAAGGAGATATAGTAGACTATCATCACTAACGTGTTTCAACATCTGGTTATGGATGTTGTCTGGTCCAGGAGACGTGCCCTTGCAAAGCGCTAGGGCGCTGCGGAGTTCCCACTCCGTAAAGGGCACGTTGTAGTCCTCTGAAGCTTGGGTGGCAAAACTAAGGTGATGACGTTCAGCCTCCCGCTTCAGAGGGAGGAAATCAGGATTGTAATTCCCGGAACCAGATACATCCACGAAATGACTAGCGAGATGGTCAGCAATCAAGAGGGGTTCAGTGACGATATTGCCTGCAATGGAAATTCCCGGTACAGAAGATGATCCTTGGATACCCGAAATCCGTCGAAGCTTAGTCCACACTTGGGATGATGGAGTATGTGACGTCATAGACGACACATCTCTCTCCCATGAAGCCTTCTCACTTTGTCGAATAAGAACTCGCATCTTAGCGCGGAGTTTCTTAAATGTTACCAAGTTGGCCACAGTAGGCTGTCTACGGTAACGCTTATGAGCGCGACGGCGTTCTTTGATGGCTGCTGCTATTTCATCGTTCCACCAAGGAACGAGTTTTCGGCGAGGAGTCCCCGAGAAAAACGGAATGGACTCCTCAGCAGCAGCAAGAATAACTTGGGTGACGTAAGTTATTTCCTCACCGACAGTTCGCCTGATATCATCGTTAAAGACAGCTAGTGATGTGTACTTTGGCCAATCAGCATGTTTAAGAATCCATCGAGGGGGAGCCTCGACAGATTTATGTTTCAACAAAGTAAGGATGATGGGAAAATGGTCACTGTCACAGAGATCATTCCACCGAAAGAGTGGAACCAACGTTCGGCTGCATAGACTTACGTCTATGCGAGAATATGTGCCGTAGGGTACAGTAAAGTGAGTTGGGCCCCCTGTGTTCAAAATACATAAATCCAGATCTCTTAGTAGTGCTTCCAGCTCTCTTCCTCGGGGGCAAGGCGTCTCAGAGCCCCATATGGGGTGATGGGCGTTAAAATCGCCCAATAAGAGGAAGGGTGGTGGAAGCTGAGCTATAAAATCAGCGACATCATTTATGTTCAGATTTTGGCATGGTGGAAGACAAACATTACACAATGTTGCTATGACAGGCAATGGAACGCGAACAGCGACAGCCTCAAGTGGGGTTCTTAATGGAAACTCTTCGCTGTAGGTGTCAGAACGTACAAAACTGGCAACACCACCGGAAGCCCGGTGAGCATAGTACCGTTCTGTCGAGTATAATCTGAAATTTCTCAAGACCGTATGATGATCAGGTCTGAAGTTGGTCTCCTGAATACAGACTATACTCGCTGCGTACTCACTAATGTGCTGACGTAACTCAGCAAGATGCCTGTCATAACCGTTACAATTCCACTGTAACAGTGCCATAGTGTGGACTATAAAGGAGTTATAGGTTATGAGCGACAAAATGCTCGTAAGCCTAAACACTATCTACTTCTACATCCGTAGATGTAGAGGACAGCGCGACATCCATCCCGTCATCAAAAGATGGCAGAGGTGCCGCCCAGAACTTCGACGTTTTTCGGGGGCGAGCGGATCCCCTACGAGGAGAGCGCGCAGGTTTGGGAGCAGGAGTGCCTCCCGGCGCAGACTCATGCTCCCCAGACGTGGGGCATGACTTCTCCTTCGCAGGGGAAGTCCGAGAGCGCTCAGGACGGGCGCCCTTCTTCCCGTTTTTCTTTTCTAGTTTAGACGGGCTGGGAGATGGTTTCCCAGCCCTGGTCGATGATGCCGCCTCCACCGGCTGGGGCACGACTTTCGTCGACCTCCTAGGGGGGGAGACAGTCTTCCCCCCTTGCTGTGCCGGCTGGGAATTGCCAGCCTGCACAGACTTCTGGTTGGTCGAAGGTGGGGTGGTCTCCTCCTTCGAGCTTTGACTATTTGCGACGTTGCTGGGAGCAGCAACAGTCGCCTTGGGCACAGCGGTCTGGATAGGTGTCGAGGTTGTAAATGACGAACCTGGAAGACTCTGAGCTATCAAGCTACAGTCGAGTGTACGGGCAGGTGTATTCGTAGAATTAAACTTACGGCGCGCTTCCTGGTAGGAAAGACCATCCAGGGTCTTGATCTCCTGGATCTTCTTCTCACTCAGGTATGTCGGACAATTCCGATCCCGAGGAGAATGAAAACCGGAGCAGTTAGCGCACTTGTAGGGAGTTGTGCACTCCTCCGCACCGTGAGCTACTCGTCCACATGTACCACATACAGCCTGATTCGAACAGCGAGATACCATATGTCCGAATCGCTGGCATTGATAGCATCGCATAGGAGGCGGGATGTACGGCCTCACATCGCAACGATAAGTTGTTACCTCGACTTTCTCTGGTAACACTGACAACTTGAAAGAGACAATGAAGGCACCAGTGGCAACGTCTTCACCGTTGACCTTGCGCGTAATGCGCCGGACGTGTGTCACGCCACGGTTCTTCATGTCTTCCATCAACTCGTCGTCAGTGTTCAAAATAAGGTCGCGGTGAAAGATGACTCCGCGAACCAGGTTCAAGGACTTATGCTCCTCCACTTTGACGGGGATTTCGCCAAAGTGCTCGCACTTAAGCAACTGATCAGCTTGCAGTGCTGTACGAGTCTTTAGAAGCAAACTACCATTGCGCATTTTCTTAAGATCCTCTAGTTCGCCATAGACGCCTTCGATGTGCCGACTAAACAGGATCGACTTCACCAGCTTAAAATCGTGCCCATCGGTTCTGGTAGCGACCAGAAACCTAGGGAAGCTGGATCCCATTCCTTCACGCTGCATGTTCCCAGGGAGTTGAACCTCTCAGGGAAGCAAAAGTTCAAGACTTAGGTGGGGGACCACCTTGAGAAAGCCGACTTCTTTTTGAAGCCATGCCCGATAGCTTCCTCCCCGAATGCCACCCACTCCGATCAGGGTTCTCTGTAGCCGAAACAAGCAGCCAAGGCAATACCCACCTGGTCGTAGCAGGTACTGTCCGGGGTCCGATGTTGGACGATCCCTAATACGGGATGACTGAGGCAATGAGCACTAGGACTCCCTTCCTCCAGTCACCCGCAATAGCATGTACCCCATAGCGTGTACAGAGCACAAAAAATAAGAAAAATAAATAAAAATCATTAATAATAATATGTCCTTCTGGCATTCGGCTGTGCGGGGACCTGCGTTGTCAGGCGGATACTACTGCCCGGGTACATGACACTCCCACCCGCCGCGTCCTGGGTGGTTGCTGGCACGGGCTTTCGAGCGTAGTCGCACACATAGGAGCTCCATCGCCGAGCAGCACGCACATCAAAATTTTGTATGGTCTACATCTGACCCTCGGAAAAATAATAAAAAATAAAGAGGGGACCATGGCCACATGACCCTTTAAGTCGCCTTCTACGACAGGCACGGATTACCTATGGATGTATTCAGCCTCTCCCATCCACAGGAGGTCCATCACATTATACCAAACCGCAATCCATGTCCGCGCCAAGGTCGCCCCTTTTTGTCGCCTCTTACGACAGGCAGGGGATACCGCGGGTGTATTCTGCATGTGCGTCCCCCACCCGCAGGGGGTAGTGTGTTTGGTCCGCGAGAGGTATTTTATTTCCCTCAAGTCCGCCGGCAAGCCGGTTAGGACCCCCCTATCCGCCACCTGGGACGCGCCACGTGGGAGTATCACCTCTCCCCCTGCTACGCCATCGTAGTAGGTTCGTGGTTGCCCCAAAATGACCGAGTTCTTTGTGTTAATACCAAATCATGTCTTCCTGTAATGACGTAGGTACACAAACTTTAAATTGGCCAGAATGACACTTCCTTGACAGAAAACCACTACTTAGTTTGTACTCATATTTACCTTTCTTCACGACAACATCTGCCTCCTTATCTCTTAGCCAGGTCAGAATAGCATTCATCTCATCCTCCTTCTCTTGTTCCAACATGAGATGACGTATCCGATCTCGTTCTGTCATGTTGTCCGTTACCTTCCCCACACATACCGGTATTGCTTCTCTTATATCTATATATCTGGACTCCGTATTACCTGATAAATTCCTACTGAGGAAATCGGCTAAGACATTGTCTTTACCTTTATATGTCGAATAGTGATGTCATAATCACTGATAGCTAAAATCCACCTTGTCATTCTATTACTTGTTAACTTACATGTCTTAATAAATACCAATGCCTGATGATCTGTCCATACCTCAAACTTATTTCCTAATACATACATCCTAAATTTGCTTAATGAATAAATAATGGCCAAGAACTAAATTTCCGTGATGGTATACCTTTTCTGTCAAGCTGAGTCCCCTACTCGCTAAAGAAACAATACCCAAATTTCCTTCGTCATCCGGAAATGCCCTTTCCTGACGCATCGGTCATGAGTCCGAACTCGCGATTAGGCTTAGGGTATTTTAACATAACGGCATAATTGAAACCTTTCTTCATCATAATAAATGCCTCATCATGTTCAACCGTCCACTTCCATATAGCTCCACCTTTCAATAAGCCTCTGAATGACTCCAACAACGCTGCATATTGGATGAAAAAACGTCTAAAATAATTACAAACCCCTAAAAATGATTTTAACTGTTTACTATTACGTGGAGTGTTCGTGTTGTTAATCTTCTCTAATCTCGTTTGTTCTGGTTTAACCCCCTGTGCAGATACAGTGTGCCCCAAAAATGTAATCTGTTGTGTGCAACATGTTGACTTATCCAGTTTTAATGTTGTACCGGGTGGTACACCTCCACGCCGCTAATTTAAATGCGCGCCAGTTAAAACTCCTCTGCTGGAGGAAGTCTGAACTTTATTGACGTTAGTAACTTTCTACCTTCTCAGAAGATGTCACTACCTGTAAATTTTGGAGTTTTAGAACTGTGTCACTTTTGATGTGTTTTTGTTTCGCTTGAAGTAAGAAGTGTGAACTTTCTCTTCTAGAGGACACTACTGAAGATCTACAATAGTGCAACCTAGTGCGGAGTCAGAGAACTATTTTTTGGAGAAAATTTAATTTCAAGAGTTTGTTCTTTGTTAAATTTCTTTCTGTCATTGTTTAAGTTGGCAATATTTACCCCTTTCTTCCCCTTGTTATGAATGTATCCAATCCCGAATTTCTTCTATTAATTTCTGACCAATCTGGTGTATCTTCCCCCAACTTGAATCTGTTGCGGGGTCCTACCCAATAAAGAGTTTGTGGGAGGGTGTTTTCTTTCCCCTAACGCCTAGAACCTTCCGCGAGAGGATATAAACTGCTGATTTTCGGGTCTCCGGGCCACTTGTGTTCCATCTTTCAGTGTGTTAAGTACATTGCAGGGGGCGGGAAGCGCCTCTTTCTTCGGCAGCGGTCAACAACAAGGTAATGGCCGATTAATAACTTCTTTCTTTGCTAGCTCAGCAGTTTAACTTTCGGGGCGGGTTCTAAGCGTTCAACCATGTAACCTTTTCCTAAAATGTAACTACTCTTTTCATATATTCTCTTTTAAAACGACATATCGGGATAGAGAGTGCTTAACCCTCTCGAGCTCCCACTCACGTCGTCCTGAGGTGAACTTATTTTTCTCAACCAATCCTTCCGTAATGTAATGTAAATTGCTATTAAGTCACCTCTGTAGTATGGGATTAGCCCTTGTATTAACGGCCTAGTGCCAAGTAGGTCTTAAGCAAAGTGTATTAGGAGTGCAAGTTCGCCTCCTCTCAAATTGTATTTTAGAGGTCATGTATTAATCTTCTTGTTATTTAACAGACCTCAGTAGGTTGGGTATTTTGCCCCTGTGTATATGTCCTTTGAGGACGGCTTAAAGGTGGAGTTCGGAGTGGCCTATGATAGGCTTGCATTTTAGGGGGAAGTTGCCCTTTTGAAAGTTGTGTTTCTGCCTCAAGGAGGCTTTTGGATGTAATTGGAAGCAGATGTTGCTGGCATGTTTGGGGGTTTTCGGCCCCTTTGTTGTATGGTGTTCATTGTAAGGTTGGACTCATTGCTCAAGAATTATGTTTCTGACTTTTGAAGCCCCAAATGGGGTACCTATGTAAATGTATTTGTCAATCGTGTTTCGGCTACTAAGTACCTGTTCTATTTGTTGTTATCTAATTTTGAAAAGAAAATATAACCTTGTTAAATTTTAAAATTAATTTCACTTTAGTAGCTTGAGACCCATTCACCACCTAGCACCTTCTTTCATGCATAACTACCACCAAAAGACGGTAACAAGTGGTAGCAGAGCGTGGTTGAATGGGTCTCAATTTAGCCCCTTTTGACGGCTAAATATTGTTTGTTCCGAACTCTAACCATTTTCTCAGTTGCTGGAATTTTTTGACCTTTTCAAAATTGGTCTGTCATCATGCCCGGCCCTCGCGATGTTCTCCTTCTTAACTATTTGCGCAAGGAGGAGTTGATCTATGAATTAACTATCAGAAATGTGCAATCTGGAGGCACGGTTGCAATAGACACTAACAAGCTTAGAGAGTCCCTGGATTTGCCCATTTCCATCCCCAATTTGGGAGAGAAAGAAATTGACGATTCTCTTTCCACGATCACGGAGAATGTTACTGGGCTAGCTTCTGTAGTTAGTTTTTTTTTGATGAAAATGATCCGTCTCCGAATCAAATTAAGCGTGTGCAAGGCAGGCTATATCATTTTTCGAATAGGGTTAACGATCTGTTGTCTCTAAAACTGAATGACGTTCAGAGGAAGGAAGCTAGTAAGCTCCTGGAAAATATTTCCGAATTATCTAGTAAGGTCACTCAATTGTTAACTGGGGAAGTTCCTCCCAAATCTGATCAGCCCACCATAGTGAATGTAGGTAGCGAGGAAGAACCTGCTAAGGGAGAAGTAAATAGGAAAACCATCGCTGCTCAAACTATCTCTGTCCCATTGGACAACGAGTCTGAACGCCGTGCATCGCTGACTAACATCCGTTCTGAATTAACTTCTTTGCCATTGAAACCTTTACCTACTATGTCACCCCGGTTTAGTAGCTTGCCTCATCCATTGGCAATGTTGCTCAGAGGTATTTCTAAGTTTTCCGTTAATACCACCAGTGACGTAATTTCGTTTTTAAGATTTCTAGTGGAATTTCAGGATCATGCCCTTGTTTTTTCTCTTTCTCCATGTCAAATCTTGCAAATTATCTATCCGTATGCTATTGGTATTCTCTCTGACAAAATAGTTAGAGCCATTGCCGAGCAATCTTCTATTGAGGATTTCCATGCCCATTTGCTAGCTAACTTCATCCCGGCTAGGGCCAGGTCCTCCCTTATTCAGAAGTACTATTATCGTGTACAGCGCTTGGATGAAAACTTGGCTGATTTCATACAGGACATTAAGTTTTATACTAGGGTGTTTGCCCTTCATTTTCCTGAAGATCAGATTGTACAGGCTATTGTAGAGGGAATTTCACCCCCCTATAGGTCATATTTGTGTTTCGCGGCGTGCCCGCAAACCTTCTTTGAACTTGAAGCATTGGCCGTCTCAGCGGAAGGAGTTAGATACGCCGATTCCTTGCGTGTCGCGAAAGAACCCCCGCCTTCCTTCAGTAACACTCGGCCTCCACCTCGCCGACCAGTCAATCCCCGTAAATGTTATGCTTGCGGGTCGCCTGACCATCTGCGCAACAAGTGTCCGCTGATCAAGTCAAGTGGGACAAGGAATGGAGCCGGGTCATCACAAGGCTGTTTTAAATGTGGGGCTTTCTCACATATTGCCAAGAATTGTCCCAACTCAAATAGCACCCCCTCCTGCTCAACTTCTGGTGCAAATTCCACCTATGCCAATAATAAAAAGTGACTAGTGGCTCCGGCTGAGTCGACTAATCCATCTTCCCGAGACTCAGCCCCTAGTAAACAGGTTGTAAATGCAGAGAACGATCAGCCTTCAAATTCATCTTTTGAATGCCCTAAAGAATGTCTTAGGATTGCGGCGGATACCCCCGCACCTGTTCCTTTTCTTAAGATTGAGTTAAACAACGAGCCTATAACAGCTCTCTTAGATTCAGGGAGTGTTTGTTCGATTATTTCGGCTGAATGGTATTCTAAATTGAAATCGGTTTGTAAACTTCCTGACTATGTCTCTTCTCCTGTTCAATACATTTCGGCTAATTCATCTCCATTAGAAATTCTAGGTTCCTTACTGGTCAAGATTCGTATTTTTAAGTTTACATGGAAAATTAAATTGTTTGTGGCCAAGCAATTGTCTTGCCCCATTATATTGGGAGCTGACTTTATTTCTCACACTGGTCTTGTGCTCGATCTCCAGTCTAGGTCGTGCACATTCAAATTTGCTTCTAGTTGTAAAATACCACTATTAAAGTGTAATTCTGTGTCATGTTCTTCTATTTCGCCTACCCAGGATGAGATGTTGTTAGACCTTAGACATCTACCTGAGGAGCAGGCTGATAGTATTCGCAAACTGTGTCAGTCGTTTCCCGAGGTGTTCTCTGATACTCTTGGTGTTACTGACCTTATTGAATACAAAATTGAGGTCACGGATTCGATTCCTGTTCGTTTTCCACCGTATAGGCTATCTCCACCTAAAATGAAGGCTCTGAAAGAAATTATCGATCAGATGTTGAAGGATGGTATTATTAGGCCCTCTAAGTCGGCGTATTCATCGCCCATTTTTCTAGTCCCGAAACCCCAAGGAGGCTTCAGGCCTGTCATTGATTACAGGGCTCTCAATCGGAAGGTGGTGTTGCAATCTGTGCCCCTTCCGGACCTTCATTCTTGTTTTTCATGGTTACGTAAGGCCAAGTTCTTCACCATCTTGGACTTAAATCAGGCCTATAATCAAATTCCCCTTGCCGAAGAGTCTAAACACCTTACAGCGTTTGCCACGGACTGGAATTTATATGAATACAACCGCGTGCCTTTCGGGCTCCCTACGGGAGCAGCTGTGCTCACTAGGCTACTAGATAGGGTTTTCTCCGACATCAAATTCGAGTACTTATATCACTATTTAGATGATGTATTTTCAGAGACTTTTGAAGAACATCTAGATCATCTGCGAGAAGTTCTCGATCGCCTTCGTAAGGCTGGGTTAACCGTTAAGTTGTCCAAGGTCGCCTTTGCTAAGCCCTCTATGTCATTCCTAGGGCATATTGTGTCACCCGATGGTGTAGCAGTCGATCATTCTAGAACACAGGCCATCCGTGATTTTAAACCTCCCAAGGACATTAAAGGTATCGCCAGGTTCATTGGTATGGTGAATTTCTTCAGAAAGTTCATTCCTAACTTTGCTAATAGAGCGGCGCCCTTAAACCTTCTTCGTAGGAAAGGCATGAAATTCGAGTGGGGACCTTCTCAACAAGCCGCTTTTGAAGATCTGAAATTAGCTCTCTGTAATGCCCCTGTCCTTGCTATGCCTGATTTCTCAAAGAAATTCATCGTCCAAACGGACGCGTCATCGTCAGCTGTAGCTGCAGTCCTTCAAGAGACTGAACTAGGGAGGCGACCCATCGCCTATGCATCTAGGACTCTATCGGCTCAAGAAGCCAAGTATTCCATCTATGAGCTCGAAGGGTTGGCAGTCTTATTTGCCTTAGAAAAGTTCCGTCTCTATCTGGAACATGTCAAATTCGACCTGGAAACAGATAATCAAGCCATAAGCTGGGTCTTAGGTAGGCCGCGTCGTACTGGTCGTATAGCCCGCTGGGCTATTCGTATTTCCGCCTTCCAGTTTGATGTTAGACATATCAGAGGTACCGAAAATGTTGTTGCTGATGGACTCAGCCGTATGTTTCATAACGACGTCGAGACCCACGAACCGGTCGATAGTTCATCACCTTCCGAGTCCATACTATCTGGTGTTAATGCCATCTTAACAGATGCTCCCATGCTTTTTAGGGATATTGAGAAATACCAACGTGAAGATCCGACGCTGGCTCCGATAATGGAAACCCTTTCTTCTGGGGAACATGCTGTCCCTTATGTTCTGAGGAATGGTGTTCTATGTTGCCCTTCGAGGCATGGTAAGTTGATGAAAGTTGTTGTTCCAGCGGTTCTTGTACCTATGATCTTCAAGTATTATCATGAGACCCCATTAGGAGGGCATCTTGGAATCTTTAAAACCCGTGAAAAGATTCGTGAAATGTTCATCTGGAAAGGTATGGACGGCGAAATTCGTGAACTTGTAAAAGCTTGTAAATCTTGTTTGCTCAGTAAACCAACCATGTCCACCAAGGTAGGCCTCTTGTCTTCGCATCAAGCATCGCGCCCCATGGAACGCCTGTATATTGATTATGTAGGACCCTTCCCCCAGTCGAAGGGAAATGCCAACAAAATCATCTTTGTATGTGTAGATGGTTTTACAAGATTTTCGTGGTTATTTCCGACTAAGCTGGCTACCGCTCAGTCTACAATTACTTGCTTAAATTCTATTTTTGCTTCTTTTGGTCCGTGCCAATATATTGTATCTGATAATGCTAAGGCTTTTACATCTAATCTTTTTCGTAAATTCTGTTTTGACTTGTCCATCTCTCATGTAACTACTTCTGCTTATTACCCTCAACCATCTCTGGCTGAACGGGTTAATCGTAATCTCAGGTCCGCACTGATTGCCTATCATCATGATGATCATTCCAGGTGGGACACGTCCCTGCATTGGTTAGCTTTTGCTTTGAATTCAGCGGTTCATGAATCTCACAAGTTTACTCCAGCTTCTTTGATGTTTAAGTTTGTTCCCAACACGCCGCTCTCTAACCTCTGGTCTCTGAGTGACATTTTGCCCGAGACAATAGATCCGGACAACATTAAAGATCTTTGGAAGAAGGCTAAAGCTAATCTTAAAGTATCTCATGAAAAGGTTAGGGAAAGGTATGATCGTGGACGGAGACCCACCCCTTTAAAGGTAGGTGACCAAGTAATGGTCAAAAATTTTGTTCCCGCGGGCAAGCTTGCCCCCAGATTTCATGGGCCTTGTATAATTCTCGATTTCCTCACCCCGGTTACGTTGTTATTAAGCAATCCAGCCACCGAGAGGATATTTAGGGTTCACCTGTCACAGGTGAAACCAGTGTAAATTTTGTGTCAACTTGCTTCATATAATTTGAAAGGAATATGAAGGTTATATTTTTTTTTTTGAGTTCAACTTTTAAGGCTTTCTGCCCCTTCTATAATATTTTGTCTTATATGTAAGCCTCTTGTAAAACCTTCCCCGATCCGTTAAACTGCCATTCTGTCCTTGCCTCGGCCATTACCACGCTCCCGTCTCCTGCTCCACCTTACACAGTGGCTTAACTTATGCCATGGATATTTGCACGCCGCTGGCCCCTCAACCTCTCCACAAGCCTGTACCCTCAAAGAAGATGATAGTCCAACACAATTCTGCCGCCAAGCTTTAATGTTTCAGTGCCCCCGCAGCCGCGCGATGCCGTGCAGCTACTGGAGCAGAGGACTGGCCCCCTCGGCCCCAGCGAGGACGACGTGTGCACGGCGAGCCGGAGCTCTCCTCCCGGCCAAGGCTGATGTGCGGTGCACGACCGGCTACTTGCCCGCAGCCTGTATATGTTCACCGCGGGCGCGGCGTGCTTCAACACCTCTGCTCCCCTCATAGTGCGGGCGAGCGGTATCTCAGGGTACTTGAGGGGTCCGAGCGGCCCCCTTTGGACGCAAGCTGCAACGGCCGGTCTGGCCATCCAACTTAGCCTACATCAACTACATGGACAGTCACTATAAGAGATGACTACACTTGGGAATTCAACAACAAATTTGGTGGACATTGCAAAATTTTTCATCACATTTTAAAAGATTATCTTCAGAAATTCGCCTTCTACAAACATAAATACCTTACGTTACCAATTACAACAACAATTTTGGAACTGAATTAAGAAATTTCTCAAAAACTTCTGCAATTTATTTTAATATCAACATCAAAACTTGGACCTTATTTTCAAACAAAAGTTTATGTTCTTCTGTGTGACCCCTTGGAGGAACTTTTGGGGGGGGAGGTCTGTACCGGGTGGTACACCTCCACGCCGCTAATTTAAATGCGCGCCAGTTAAAACTCCTCTGCTGGAGGAAGTCTGAACTTTATTGACGTTAGTAACTTTCTACCTTCTCAGAAGATGTCACTACCTGTAAATTTTGGAGTTTTAGAACTGTGTCACTTTTGATGTGTTTTTGTTTCGCTTGAAGTAAGAAGTGTGAACTTTCTCTTCTAGAGGACACTACTGAAGATCTACAATAGTGCAACCTAGTGCGGAGTCAAAGAACTATTTTTTTGGAGAAAATTTAATTTCAAGAGTTTGTTCTTTGTTAAATTTCTTTCTGTCATTGGTTAAGTTGGCAATATTTACCCCTTTCTTCCCCTTGTTATGAATGTATCCAATCCCGAATTTCTTCTATTTATTTCTGACCAATCTGGTGTATCTTCCCCCAACTTGAATCTGTTGCGGGGTCCTACCCAATAAAGAGTTTGTGGGAGGGTGTTTTCTTTCCCCTAACGCCTAGAACCTTCCGCGAGAGGATATAAACTGCTGATTTTCGGGTCTCCGGGCCACTTGTGTTCCATCTTTCAGTGTGTTAAGTACATTGCAGGGGGCGGGAAGCGCCTCTTTCTTCGGCAGCGGTCAACAACAAGGTAATGGCCGATTAATAACTTCTTTCTTTGCTAGCTCAGCAGTTTAACTTTCGGGGCGGGTTCTAAGCGTTCAACCATGTAACCTTTTCCTAAAATGTAACTACTCTTTTCATATATTCTCTTTTAAAACGACATATCGGGATAGAGAGTGCTTAACCCTCTCGAGCTCCCACTCACGTCGTCCTGAGGTGAACTTATTTTTCTCAACCAATCCTTCCGTAATGTAATGTAAATTGCTATTAAGTCACCTCTGTAGTATGGGATTAGCCCTTGTATTAACGGCCTAGTGCCAAGTAGGTCTTAAGCAAAGTGTATTAGGAGTGCAAGTTCGCCTCCTCTCAAATTGTATTTTAGAGGTCATGTATTAATCTTCTTGTTATTTAACAGACCTCAGTAGGTTGGGTATTTTGCCCCTGTGTATATGTCCTTTGAGGACGGCTTAAAGGTGGAGTTCGGAGTGGCCTATGATAGGCTTGCATTTTAGGGGGAAGTTGCCCTTTTGAAAATTGTGTTTCTGCCTCAAGGAGGCTTTTGGATGTAATTGGAAGCAGATGTTGCTGGCATGTTTGGGGGTTTTCGGCCCCTTTGTTGTATGGTGTTCATTGTAAGGTTGGGCTCATTGCTCAAGAATTATGTTTCTGACTTTTGAAGCCCCAAATGGGGTACCTATGTAAATGTATTTGTCAATCGTGTTTCGGCTACTAAGTACCTGTTCTATTTGTTGTTATCTAATTTTGAAAAGAAAATATAACCTTGTTAAATTTTAAAATTAATTTCACTTTAGTAGCTTGAGACCCATTCACCACCTAGCACCTTCTTTCATGCATAACTACCACCAAAACACGGTAACAAATGTAAAGCCCCCTCTCTAACTTTCTGTAAAACTATGTTCAAATGTTCCATGTGTTCTTCAAAAGTGTGAGATGCTATTACTACGTCATCAATGTACATTGTAACAAAATCCCCTGCATCCCGACCTAAAGCAGACCCTACACGGTCAATAATACTGACAGTACGCATCAATATTGTAGCTACCTTACACGATCATTTTTACTGTCAATATTTTGGTCAGTACCAGTGCACTAGCTTACCATAGCGGCGCTCTCACTTTACAAATAAAGTCAATAACCGTCACTACGGAAAGAGATTTATAACACGCAATTGCGGTATTCTATCAAAATGCATCGTAGAAGACGGGCATTTTGTAGCTATCATATTAGTACTGCACGAAACGCAGTTTTAAACGTAAACGATGGGTTAAAGATTGGCTTAGGAAAAGAGTATTCTCATATGAAGATCATCAGAACTATCTCCGAATGCGTGAGGGTACTTTTGCGAAATTACTACAAATGGTAGAGCCTTTTGTAATAAGGCAAAATACAAACATGCGGTGCTGATTATCGGTGGCAGAGAGATTAGCGGTGACAGTGAGGTATCTTGCAACTGGTATAAATTTTGAAGATTGGTAGAGCCTTTTGTAATAAGGCAGAATACAAACATGCGGTGCTGTTTATCGGTGGCATTAGCGGTGGCAGTGAGGTATCTTACAAGTGGTATAAATTTTGAAGATTTAAAGTTTTCCGCTGTAATGTCACCAGTTTCCATCAGTACAGCAGTTGTGGAAACATGTAAAGTATTGTGTTAAGTACGTTTATTCTGGCAGCGTTTCATATAGCTCGATAAACTTTTGCAATAGGCCTACTTGACGGTTCCACAAGCACCTCTACTTGGCCTTGGTGAGAAACGCATTTGTCGTCCACCGCTGCTCCGTTGATACTGACAGAAATAATGACAAGCGCACTCACACGGCCAGTACAACTGTCAGTATACCCACCGCTCTACAGTACTGACGCTCGCAGATCAGGAAATCCGGATCTGCTTCAGTACTGGCCTTCATTCCATCATTCCAGTCCACACGCGATCAGTATTACTGTCAATATTTTTCGGTACTGACAGTTTTATTGATCGTGTAGGGTCTGCTTAAAACTCTAGACATAGCACGAATCAACGCTGCGGAAGACGTTTTTGTACCAAAAGGGACTCTAGCAAATTGATGCAAGCAGTTCTTGTATGCGAAAGCTATGAGGGGTCTATCCTCTCTTCTGAGGGGAATTTGCCAAAATGAAGAAGACAAATCCATGATGGAAAACCACGTTTTCCCTTCAAAACGCTGAATGAGTTCTTCCACTGTTTCAGGCCTCTGTTAGTCTGCCTCAATCCTCTGATTCATAAGCCTGGCGTCAATACACAGCCTGACTGACCCATCCTTCTTGGCAACGATAATGAAAGGTTTAATACTATGGCTACAAGATGGTTCAATTATTCCGTAATCCAGCATAACGTTTATCTGTTCTTCGACAGCACTAGCATATTTAAGTTGAATGGGGTACTTAGGTCCCACAAATGATGAGTGATCATGTACAACAAACTTGTGTTCATATACATGTGTTCTTCCTGGCTTATCAATAAATACATCTCGATACTTACCTAACATCGAACACAACTGCTCCTCCTGTAATTCACTCAAATTACTTCTCGCCACTGTCTCATACAGACTATCCCTTGGATTCTGTCTTATAGACACGCAGCACACATCAAAACGTTTCCTCTCACTAGGAACACCTTCACTCACCTCCCTAATACCTTTACCAGAACACACGTTATCAACACTTACCTCAGACCCTTCATAATTCACACATACTTGTTTGCTAGTTTTCCCCCAGGACAAACACACACTACCCGAATCAAAGTCTAATCTAGCTCCATGATTTGTAAGCCAGTCAGCTCCTAAAATTACTGAATACACTAGATTTGGCACAACAAGGCATGGTTGAAAGTTACATTCATCTTCAATCGTAATTGGTACCGCTATCATTTTCTTTACTCTCTGTGACTTGCTACCAACAGCTGTTAAAATGAAGGTTTGCCTCACAGGAATCTCCGTTGTATTCTGACTTTCTTTGAGAATTTCCTCGTAAAGCTTGGAGCTAATACATGACCTTTCACTACCAGAATCTAATAATACCTTCACTTTTCTTCTCCATATCATAATTTCTATCGTCGGAGTTACTACCTCACTACTTATATCCTCAGTATTATAACTACCTACATCACTTAACAGATCACTCCTTATATCTGAATTAATACTACTATTACTTACTTTGTTATCTATGACTACGTCATCACTTAAAACATTTGACTTATCACTACTTAGGTCACAATCACGTTGTTCTCTTAAATCTACTTTTAATACACAATTATCTACACCGCCTACATAGATTTTACAACTTTTACCTTCGCACTGTTCACGTGACCTATTTAAGCAGTCCGCTGAGAGTTTAAAGTGCGCTGGCTCAATGATGGCTACTGAATAACATTCGTGCTAGGCCTATTTTTATCTCTATGACTCAAATCCTCACGCCTCCCATTGTCAGATTGCCTCGGGTAACTCTGCTGACCTCTATCACTATTAAAATTCCTATTCGCCCTCGTTTGATCATAATTGTTACCGCAACACTGATAATTATCTGCCCTGTTCCCCGCTCCCTCTACAGTTCTAGTTTGCGGTCGATTACCACCTATGCTATTATTCAGAGCCTCAAAACTATCTAACAATGCCTCCATTTCTTTGATAGTACTGACTTTCTGCATACACGCAGCTTCCCTCATCCTATCAGAATAATGTTTTAACATAATCCTTACGATTATTTATTTATCGTATGATGTGCACAGATAGATTATATAAATAAGTATACAATATATACACAATATATACAAGCAGAAGCCTATAGTTCCAAATCAAGTCCATTGATCCATTTCAAGGCCTCCTCAGTTGCGTTATGAATGTCCTCCAAAGGACCTTGAAAAGCTCTGAACCAATACTATTAAGATTTTTCCAGATAAGCACATGTGCCAGAACGTATTCTGTCATAGACACTCCCTCCTGTTGTCTATATTTACCAAACATAATCAGTTCTCTCTCACGACCCTGGACATTTTCGTCCCAAAACTTATTAATGAACTTCTCTTTAAATTCTTCCAAATTAGACATATTATTACGGTACACTTGAAACCAGGTTTTACTTTCACCGATTAAGGAATTAGACAAGATCTCTAACACGTATTCCCATTCGATAATATTATCCCTCAACTTACTTGCAAATCTTTTCTCAACTAATGTTGCAAATTCCATAGGATTAAACTGTTTTCCAGTAAACATAGGCAAACCTTGGTCCCTATTGTATAAACCACTCGTTACTACTATTTCTCTTGTAATCTGACCTCTTCTCGTTTCTTGCCGTAGTACCCTCTGGCAATTCAAAACTCTTTCTTCCGCCACTCTCTCCGCATTCTCTTTCATTATTCTCAATTCTTCCAGGAAATTTTCCTCTTCCTCTGTAACCTTCTGCGACAAAGTTTCTTGTTTGTTCTTTAGTTCACTGACCTGCCCAAGCTCTTTTTCAAACGTTTCTACCTTACTGACACATTCTCTCATATCTTTCCCCACTGCATTATGGATCTTGTCTAGTCTTTTGTCTACAATCTCGTATATTTCTTCCCGATTACTAGAAATCTTATTAGTTAACTCTTTGATATTCTCTGTACATGTTCCTTTGACTCCCTCAATTTGAGCATGAAGATAGCTCCGATTCAACTCCATTTCACCTCTAAGGTCAACACACTCTTTATTTAACATATTTTCTAACTTAGATATTTGATCAGTTACCTCTATTATCTTGGTATCTATTTTAGAATTTAGTGATTCACTTAGCCCATCCATTTTATTATTGATCACCTTAAAATTTTATTTATTACTGCCAATTAATTCTTCCGTCTGTTTCTTATTATTTTCATTACTATTACCAATCATTTCTTCCATTTTACTACTTATCTCTTTCTCACTATTTTCGTTACTACTAATTATTTGTTCTATTTTATTACTTAGAGAGTTAATCTGTTTATCACAATTTTCACTATTACTACTCATTTTCTTACAGTTTTCATTATTGTGCTCGGTCATTCTGGCCATCAGCAAGTTAAAATGTTGTAAAGTCATTGCCCCTGAGACTTCCTTTTGAGTTTCAGTGTGCTTCTCAATTTCTGCACTTTCCTGAATTACCTCAGAAGCATCCATCGTACTCATCTGCTCCCTACTCTCAACCTCACCTTGGATATCCTTAGAAGCCACAGCCAAGTCATCACATGACTTGCTATTGTCTTCCTTGTCCATCTTTGGTTCACTAGTGATAGTACGCGATCTCAAATTAATTTCCCTCTTCAAATCCCTTGACATATCTCCAAAATACAAATAAATATCACAAACTTACACCTGACATATACCGGTAATAATTCCGTTGGCTTAAATTGTGCATACTCCTCCCAAAATGAACGTATGATATGCTGTCATTCAGAACAAGTTCTGAATTTATTCGTGCACCACGTTGCGGGGCCAAAATGTAATGATACTAACTGTCTGACACACTTTTGAAACATACAGAAGTGAATTTATATTAAAAATGTGAAATATCTGCATTTAAAATGGAAATTATGAATATTAATATTCATGAAACAAAATACACAATCGTCGAACCTTGTACTCACAATTACTTCTTACCTGCTTACTTACACATATGTTATTTGAAGGGCGCCAGCTACCACTCAGTGCAGCAATAATAAAGGTGAGAATCTTGACTATCTCTAGGGTGTGGGGTAATAAGCTTACTTTTGACAACATACCATATAAGTTCTGGGAAAAGGAGATTGGCGTTCGGTTCGCCCATTAATTTAGAGGTTAAGATATTTTACTGTCATTGAAATAATACTACGAATTCATTTGATAGAACAAAATATATTCTTTAAATAATATATAAAAATAGTGAGTCTTGTTGCGATAAAACAGATGAGAATATGAAATTATGACATTGCAACTGAAGGAATCTAGGCATGAATTTGAATTCTTCTTGACCGGACATTTAACAATTTATACAAAGTATATCCCTTACTGTTTCACTTGACTGTACCTTCAACACTTTGCGTGTAATTACGACGTATTCCTTAAATCTGGTGTTTACTGTAGATGTGTCACGCCTAATTTGGTGATGTATCCATATGACTGCTTCTTCTCCATATCATATGATTTCTTGGTAAATCTGTATGGTATTCAACTAAGTGACCGACCAACTTTGGTCTCACTTTCTCAATGACCAAAGACTAATGGCTCACTGAGTCTTCTCCATCTCGTTCACACTCGTTGACACTCGTTGACTCTCGTTGACTGACCGACTTAGGCCTCTCCATCTCGTTCACACTCCGACCAACTGTCGCCTCTCCTTCCAATTGAATAATGACTGACTAAGGCCTCTTCCCTGTACTACTTCCGTTTAAATAATGACTGACGCTACAAGATACAGCCACCTTATATAGACGCTAGGATGGTACACCTACGTAATCTCCAGAAATAACAATAATTTACTCCCACCCGCCTCAAACTGTTGCATGTAATGGTGAAATCCCCTGGGGCGGCCTGAGTATCTGAGCGCATTGCTAAATGCTCACGATGACGTAGCCATGACGTGGCGATGACTCTGCATTTACTCCAGCAGTATTGCACAATGTAACGATGTCACATCCAACATCTGATATTTAACAATTCTCACTGTACATGTCTTGAGTGTTATTCTACACATACGTATATTTATGCATACATCTAAGTACAATCATGCAAGCGACAACCATTGCAAAATTGAATTGAATAAGAATTATAATACAATAATAGCAATAATATCACAGATAAAAAATAATAATACTGACATAATAATAATAATAATAATAATAATAATAATAATAATAATAATAATAATAATAATAAAAATATACCGGGCGGTACACCTCTACGACGCAAGTTCAAATCTTGCGCCAATTGAAACTTCTCTACTGGAGAAACCCGGAACTTTAACAACTGAACTAACTCTACTGTTTATCAGAAGATGTCATTGTGTGTTTTTGATTTGCTTTTGTTTTTTCATTGATCAAGAAGTGTGGACATTCTCTAACAGAGGTCTTTACCAAAAAACTATGATTATGCACTCTAGTGTGAAGGAATGAACTTTCTTGAAGAAATTTTGCATTCATAAGTTTTGTCTTTACTAAATTTTGTTCTGTTATTTGAGGGTTGGCAATATTAAGCTTCCTTTCCACCTGTTTTGAATTGAACCAATCCTAAATTTCTGTAATTAATTTCCCACCAATAAGGTGTTTCTTCATCGCCTTGTGTATAAGTTTTTGCTGTCAACCAATAAAAATTGCGTGGGTGTGTCTACTCATTCTTGAAAGGTCTCGAATTTTCCACGAGGGTATAAAAACTACTGATTTTCTTGTCTCCGGGCCACTCTTATAACATCTTGCTCAGTGTGTGAATATGTAGCAGGGGGCGGGAAGCGCTTCGTTCTTCAGGCAGCAGCTCTTCATCAAGGTAATGACCTCTTAACATTTTTATTTCTTGCTAACTCAGCAGTTTAACTCCCGGGGAAGGTTCAAAACCTTTAATATGTAACCTATATCTTTAAATATGTAAGCCTTTTCAATCTTTGTAAATACTCCACTTAACTGGAACTGTAATTCGGGGATATAGAGTGCTTTACCCTCTCGAGCTCCCCTTCATTTCGACTTGAGGTGACTACGTTTTCGTAACCGTTTTTCTCTTCCTTCTTAATGTGTTAAATTTATTTTGCAATGTAGTCACCTCCATAGATTGGGATTAGCCCCTGTATTATCGGCCTTGTGCCACATAGGTTTTAACAAACTTTAGTGTAGGAGTGCAAGTACGCGCCTGCATTCATCTTTGTGTTTGGGCCATTTAATTAACCTTTAATTTGCTATTCAGGCTCGTAGGTTGGGTACATGATACCCCTGTTTCATTGTAAGTGCGCCTTGAGGGCAGTGAGAAGTAACGTTTGTTGTGGCCTTTGATAGGCTTGTAAAATTGAGAGCAGGTCAGCTCTTTCTGGTATTTTGGAAGGTGCCTCTAGGAGGCTTGAGATTACTAAGCGGGAACAAGAGCTCCATGTAATTAAGGGTTTTCTGCCCTTTTGTATTTTGTGGTTGTGAGCTGAGAGCTAAAGGATTGGCGTATTGGGGCTCGTAGCCCAGGATTTGTAAAGACACCTTAACTTGTGTTTTCGCTTGTAAAAGTATTCTTGTACCTGAATGTTAGTTTTTTATTTCACTTAGTGAAAATTGTTAAATGTTGTTATCTGTTGAAAATATAACCTTTTTTAAATTTTAATTTCATCTTTAAGACTTGTAGTTAGACCCATTCCAGCCCGCACCTTCTTTCACCTCTGCTGTTCCACAGATACCACGGAACAATAATAATAATTGTACCGGGCGGTACACCTCTACGCGACGCAAGTTCACATCTTTCGCCAATTGAAACTTCTCTACTGGAGAAACCCGGAACTTTAACCACCGAACTAACTCTACTAGTATCAGAAGATGTCACTGAGTTTTTTGATTTGCTTTTGTTTTTCATTGATCAAAAAGTGTGGACATTCTCTAACAGATGTCTCTACCAAAAACTATGATCACGCACTCTGGTGCAAAGGAATGAACTCTCTTGAAGAAATTTTGTATTCATAAGTTTTGTCTTTACTAAATTTTGTTCTGTGGTTTGTGAGTTGGTAATATTAACTCTTTCTTTCCGCTTATTTTGAAGTTAACCAATCGGTAATTTCTGTAATTAATTTTCATCCAATCATAGCTTTCTTCTTCAAATTTCCATGTGTAATTCATAGTCTTCCAATAAAAATTTAGGGGGTGTGTCTACTCATTCTTGAAAGGTCTCGAATTTTCCACGAGGGTATAAAAACTGCTGATTTTCTTGTCTCGGGGCCACTAGTATAACATCTAACTCAGTGTGTGAATATGTAGCAGGGGGCGGGAAGCGCCTCGTTCTTCAGACAGCAGTTCTTCTACAAGGTAATGGTTTATTTCTTGCTAGCTCAGCAGTTTAACTCCAGGGGAAGGTTCGAAACCTTTAATATGTAAACTATTAAACATGTAAACCCTTTTCCTGGTAAACTTCAGTTTTCTTGAACTTTAATTCGGGGATAGAGATTGCTTTACCCTCTCGACCTCCCCTTCATTTGAAAGTGAGGTGACTATGTTTTCGTAACCGTTTCTTCTCTTCCTTAATGTATTAAAGTTTTCTCATACGAGTTACCTTCCTAGCTTGGGATTAGCCCCTGTGTATCGGCCTAGAGCCAGTTAGGTTTTAAAAGGTAGATTTAGGAGTGCAAATTCACGCCTCCATCCTTTTGTTTTGGGCCATTTAAAGTAACCTGGTTTTGCACACTAAGGCCCAGTAGATTGGGTACGAGATACCCCTCTTTCTTTATTATGCCTTGATGGTAGTTTGTGTAAAGGTTTGTTATTGCCTTTATAGGTTTGAAAGATCGAGAGCGGGTCAGCTCTTTATGGAGTTGTGGTAAAAGTGCCTTAGAGAGGTTTGAAATGTAAGGTTGGGAGCTAATGCTCCATGTAATTAAGGGTTTTCTGCCCTTTGGTGTTTTGTGATTGTGAGCTGAGAGCTCAAGGATTGATGAATTTGGGCCCGTAGCCCGGAATTTGTAAAGACCTCTTAACTGGTGCCTTCTTGTAAAGCGACATTGTACCTTATTTTCTTTGTTATTTCCCCCTAGTGGAAACTGTTTAAATTTTTCTCTTAGTTGTGTACCTGATTTAACTTCTTGTTATTTGTTGTACGCTCAATATTCTATGTCACCATTCTTAAGTTTTGAAAATATAATCTTGTTGAAATTTTAATTCATCTTTCGAACTTGTAGTTAGACCTATTCCAGCCCGCACCTTATTTCACCTCTGACTTCCACGGATAACACCGTAATAATAATAATAATAATAATAATAATAATAATAATAATAATAATAATAATAACACAGATATCATCTTGTAACGGGATTTGAACCGTTACAGTGCAGAAAGAAATGCTTGTGGAATTTGGGAAAAAAGTCATTTGTATGGACAGTACTCATGGGACAAATGTTTATGACTTCTCACTTACAACGTTATTGGTGTTGGGTGAATACAATGAAGGATTCCCTGTTGCATTCTGTTATTCTAACCAAACTTCCTGAAGAGCAATTTGGATTTAGAAGAGGAAGAAGCACTCGGCACGCAATAAGAAATCTACTGGGCGATATACATAACATCCTACGACTACCAAGGGGTAAATTTCACACAGTGTTCATAGATTTTTCCAAGGCCTTCGATAATGTTAAAATAATCATTTTATCGTCGAAGCTTGATTCTCTTGTTGAGGACAAGGCTCTCACTATTCTGATCCATAACATGTTGATAAATAATACTGTCATCATTTCAGACAATATAACTTCATCGAGGGAAATCACGCAGACAAATGGCGTTCTACAGGGCGACCCTCTCAGTCCTTTATTGTTTAATGTAGCTCTCTATGATGTGGTTCAAGTGATAAAAGAGGTGTCAAACTAAGTAACCATGTATTTATATGATGATGATATGGTTCTAGGATCACACGATATTAAAGAGCTACAAAAAGCACTGGATGCACTGGAGAAGTGGACATACACAAATGAATTGCAAGTAAACATTGAAAAGACTGTCTACATGATTTTCAGGAAGGGTGGACGAGCATCCTCAAGTGACAAAGTGACGTATAAAGCAGAAACACTAAACGACGTGAACAGTTTTAAATATCTGGGCTTGACGATGCAGACGACAGTAAACTCTTTTAAACTTCATATTAGACTACGTGCTGCGGCAGCTATGAAAGTAATATTTGACATCAAGAATTTAAATAGATTATCTCTTAAGACGGCCATGACCTTGTTTGACGCAAAAATAATCCCTATTTTAACATATGGACTGGAAATCATTTGGGATAAGCTAACAAAGAATGACCTACACTCTAGAAAAAGTCAAAGCCCGATTCTTAAAGACAACTCTCTGTGTGTCCAGATTTACTAGATCAAGACTGGTTTATGAACTCGCAAAGGAGCCTTTTTAATTGAAGATTTGAGATTCAAGCTTGCTCTACCTCATACAGTCCAATGGAAGAAACTCTTGGATGAAAGAGTGGCCAAATGGAATGATATTTGTCCTGAATTCTATTCGACTGAAGCAATGACTAATAGAACATGGACCAATACAAATCAGGATCTCCGACATTTTATCAATTCTATGGCAATTCATGGATACCACTATAAACTCTGCAAAACTAGGATCTTTCATGAACAGGACGATAGTTGTGTGTGTGCACTGTGTAATTTGACTTGTACTCGTTACCATGTTGTGGAATGCTCTAAGAGAAATAGGCCTATAGTAGACTTATGTTTAAATGACATGTAATTGCTTTATATACACAAATTGTGTGCTCTATTAAATTATTCTGTTATTCTAACCGAACAGACTGTAATGTGCTGAAATGTTTTTTTAATGTTGTCAAACAATCAATATCCGCAGTTGATTTTCCTGTGCAGATACTGATGTCTGATGATTCATCTTCATTTTATAATGCATGGGTGGAAGTCATGGGTGCCCCTTCAATGAAACTTTTATGCATGTGTCATGTGGATAGGGCTTGGAGAAAGAACATTTCCTCTAAAATTCATGGTAGTCAAGAATTCAAAGCAATTGTGTACAAACACCTAAGGACATTGTTGCAGTGTGAAGATGTAGTTGAATTCCACAGTGAGCTCAACAACTTCCTAGATGCTTGTGAAATTGATGACACATCTAGAGAGTTTGGTGTGTACTTCAAGAAGGAATATGCTAATAGGTGTGATCAGTGGGCCTATTGTTACCGATTAGGAATGCACATTAATACTAATATGCATTTAGAAGCCTTCCACCGAGTCCTAAAACAAGTGGTAGTGAAAGGTCTCCGAGTCAGTAGGGTGGATAAGAGCATAAATACTGTGATGTCAGTGGTAAAACACAAAGCGTTTGATAGGTTGCTAAAAGTAAATAAAGGGAAACTTAGCAAAGCTGTGCAACAGATAAGGCAGAGACACAAAAACAGTCTAGAAATGTGTATTGGTGATATGACAGTGGAAAGTTCCACTTCATGGAAGGTTAAAAGCAGGACAGATGAGTTTTATAGTGTCAGGAAAGAATGTGTAACAGGTCATTACAACTGCCCACTGATTTGTTCTGAATGTAAAATATGTATTCATGAGTATTCATGTACATGCTGTGACTATTCTTTGCATTCTACAATATGCAAACATATTCATTTGGTTTTGAGGAGTGTAAATATCACTACATTTTCAGAAGAGAAAAAATAAGAAGTCCATGAAAGAAGTAATAAAGTAAATAATGAATTTATTTTGAATTCCCTAAAGGAAAGTAAGTTAGCATCATCAGCTAAGTTGGAAGAAATTAGCAGCATGATTAATGAATTAAAAGCCAAAACCCTGGACCCTACAATAATGAATGAGCCATCAAAGGTAAATTATATACATAATAATTTAATGGCTATGCTAGGCTTTCTCAGCCCAGAAAGGAGTATCAAAGGCAAAGAGTGTTTCCCAAAATCAAAAACTGTACCCCCAAACAAGAAATCTGATAAGCAAGTCCGATTTTTCTCCACTAAAAAGAAAAGGAGAAATGTTGTGACAAATCTTGCGGTACCTTCAACTGAGGAAAGGAAAAATCTTGAAGTTGATTTGAAAGGTACACAGTTATTTATTAGCAATAATGCATGTAATGATCACTTGTATGCAAAGGTCCTAAAATGAAGATGCACCCTGTACAAGGACTGTTTCCTCACTAGTGGTAATACTATTGTATGTACACCAGGAAATGGAACCAATGGTGCTTCTTGAGTATACATGTGTTAGGGTTACCCAACCTACCCCATAATATATGGACTTATCCACCCAACGGTTTGTGCATGCACTGTGCTGCGAAGAATAGCATCGTCTGTGAGAGACCGGTTGAACAGTTCGTGTCCAAGATGTTGTTGAAGTAGGAACAGTGCAGCCGGATTAAAATTCATACGAGTCCAAACTGAAATGCCAATCGAATGAATAGCATCATTACAGATCCCCCACAAAAGTCAAAAGTGTACCACAATCCCCAGCAACACTGTAATAGTAATTGTGCTGTAAGATTGTGATTGTGTTATCTTTGTCTTAATGCATACCATACTCCAAGGACAGGCCATATCATTTATTGTCTAGGATTTGGTGTCTGGAGTGTCCGAGGACATGTTCGGCTCACCTGGTGCAGGTCTTTCTATTTGACGCCGATGCGTAACCTGCGTATGTCGATGTGGGATGATAATGAGGTAGGGAGATCGCAAAACCTGGTGTTGGCACATAGCCTATTTCAATTGAATAACATCGCAGTGTCTGCTCAAGGCTCAGCGTCCCCATCTGAAGGGCAGATCACCATCATTAGTGTTATACTGTATGCCCTCACTCCTTATGAACGCTGTGCATAGGTTTCGAATTGAATCAAGGCTTTTGGCACACAATCTAGTGATTGGAAATTGTATATCACCCATTATCCTACCCTGCTCGTCAACTTTCTGTTGTAATACCAATATAAATGGTCCGTTATTGGACATTATAAATTTTCCAGCTAGCTCATTCTTGGTTGCCAGCGTTTCGCCCTCGTGTGCTAGGGTGGGCTCATCAGTTGGTACCTAGCACACCTACCAATACGCTGGCTAGTGCATACCGTGGAGGCCACAGCGTAGGCTAACTGAAGCCACCGGCAGTGCCAATGCACCAAGAGACTCTGTCTCATCACTAAAAATTGATGCCTGCTTGGCCATCAGATGATATAGATGTTGATTCCCATAGGGAATCTGAAATATTTGTCCTGAATGAGCAAATTTATAATACCAATATAAATGGTCCGTTATTGGACATTATAAATTTTCCAGCTAGCTCATTCTTGGTTGCCAGCGTTTCGCCCTCGTGTGCTAGGGTGGGCTCATCAGTTGGTACCTAGCACACCTACCAATACGCTGGCTAGTGCATACCGTGGAGGCCACTGCGTAGGCTAACTGAAGCCACCGGCAGTGCCAATGCACCAAGAGACTCTGTCTCATCACTAAAAATTGATGCCTGCTTGGCCATCAGATGATATAGATGTTGATTCCCATAGGGAATCTGAAATATTTGTCCTGAATGAGCAAATTTATAATACCAATATAAATGGTCCGTTATTGGACATTATAAATTTTCCAGCTAGCTCATTCTTGGTTGCCAGCGTTTCGCCCTCGTGTGCTAGGGTGGGCTCATCAGTTGGTACCTAGCACACCTACCAATACGCTGGCTAGTGCATACCGTGGAGGCCACTGCGTAGGCTAACTGAAGCCACCGGCAGTGCCAATGCACCAAGAGACTCTGTCTCATCACTAAAAATTGATGCCTGCTTGGCCATCAGATGATATAGATGTTGATTCCCATAGGGAATCTGAAATATTTGTCCTGAATGAGCAAATTTATAATACCAATATAAATGGTCCGTTATTGGACATTATAAATTTTCCAGCTAGCTCATTCTTGGTTGCCAGCGTTTCGCCCTCGTGTGCTAGGGTGGGCTCATCAGTTGGTACCTAGCACACCTACCAATACGCTGGCTAGTGCATACCGTGGAGGCCACTGCGTAGGCTAACTGAAGCCACCGGCAGTGCCAATGCACCAAGAGACTCTGTCTCATCACTAAAAATTGATGCCTGCTTGGCCATCAGATGATATAGATGTTGATTCCCATAGGGAATCTGAAATATTTGTCCTGAATGAGCAAATTTATAATACCAATATAAATGGTCCGTTATTGGACATTATAAATTTTCCAGCTAGCTCATTCTTGGTTGCCAGCGTTTCGCCCTCGTGTGCTAGGGTGGGCTCATCAGTTGGTACCTAGCACACCTACCAATACGCTGGCTAGTGCATACCGTGGAGGCCACTGCGTAGGCTAACTGAAGCCACCGGCAGTGCCAATGCACCAAGAGACTCTGTCTCATCACTAAAAATTGATGCCTGCTTGGCCATCAGATGATATAGATGTTGATTCCCATAGGGAATCTGAAATATTTGTCCTGAATGAGCAAATTTATAATACCAATATAAATGGTCCGTTATTGGACATTATAAATTTTCCAGCTAGCTCATTCTTGGTTGCCAGCGTTTCGCCCTCGTGTGCTAGGGTGGGCTCATCAGTTGGTACCTAGCACACCTACCAATACGCTGGCTAGTGCATACCGTGGAGGCCACTGCGTAGGCTAACTGAAGCCACCGGCAGTGCCAATGCACCAAGAGACTCTGTCTCATCACTAAAAATTGATGCCTGCTTGGCCATCAGATGATATAGATGTTGATTCCCATAGGGAATCTGAAATATTTGTCCTGAATGAGCAAATTTATAATACCAATATAAATGGTCCGTTATTGGACATTATAAATTTTCCAGCTAGCTCATTCTTGGTTGCCAGCGTTTCGCCCTCGTGTGCTAGGGTGGGCTCATCAGTTGGTACCTAGCACACCTACCAATACGCTGGCTAGTGCATACCGTGGAGGCCACTGCGTAGGCTAACTGAAGCCACCGGCAGTGCCAATGCACCAAGAGACTCTGTCTCATCACTAAAAATTGATGCCTGCTTGGCCATCAGATGATATAGATGTTGATTCCCATAGGGAATCTGAAATATTTGTCCTGAATGAGCAAATTTATAATACCAATATAAATGGTCCGTTATTGGACATTATAAATTTTCCAGCTAGCTCATTCTTGGTTGCCAGCGTTTCGCCCTCGTGTGCTAGGGTGGGCTCATCAGTTGGTACCTAGCACACCTACCAATACGCTGGCTAGTGCATACCGTGGAGGCCACTGCGTAGGCTAACTGAAGCCACCGGCAGTGCCAATGCACCAAGAGACTCTGTCTCATCACTAAAAATTGATGCCTGCTTGGCCATCAGATGATATAGATGTTGATTCCCATAGGGAATCTGAAATATTTGTCCTGAATGAGCAAATTTATAATACCAATATAAATGGTCCGTTATTGGACATTATAAATTTTCCAGCTAGCTCATTCTTGGTTGCCAGCGTTTCGCCCTCGTGTGCTAGGGTGGGCTCATCAGTTGGTACCTAGCACACCTACCAATACGCTGGCTAGTGCATACCGTGGAGGCCACTGCGTAGGCTAACTGAAGCCACCGGCAGTGCCAATGCACCAAGAGACTCTGTCTCATCACTAAAAATTGATGCCTGCTTGGCCATCAGATGATATAGATGTTGATTCCCATAGGGAATCTGAAATATTTGTCCTGAATGAGCAAATTTATAATACCAATATAAATGGTCCGTTATTGGACATTATAAATTTTCCAGCTAGCTCATTCTTGGTTGCCAGCGTTTCGCCCTCGTGTGCTAGGGTGGGCTCATCAGTTGGTACCTAGCACACCTACCAATACGCTGGCTAGTGCATACCGTGGAGGCCACTGCGTAGGCTAACTGAAGCCACCGGCAGTGCCAATGCACCAAGAGACTCTGTCTCATCACTAAAAATTGATGCCTGCTTGGCCATCAGATGATATAGATGTTGATTCCCATAGGGAATCTGAAATATTTGTCCTGAATGAGCAAATTTATAATACCAATATAAATGGTCCGTTATTGGACATTATAAATTTTCCAGCTAGCTCATTCTTGGTTGCCAGCGTTTCGCCCTCGTGTGCTAGGGTGGGCTCATCAGTTGGTACCTAGCACACCTACCAATACGCTGGCTAGTGCATACCGTGGAGGCCACTGCGTAGGCTAACTGAAGCCACCGGCAGTGCCAATGCACCAAGAGACTCTGTCTCATCACTAAAAATTGATGCCTGCTTGGCCATCAGATGATATAGATGTTGATTCCCATAGGGAATCTGAAATATTTGTCCTGAATGAGCAAATTTATAATACCAATATAAATGGTCCGTTATTGGACATTATAAATTTTCCAGCTAGCTCATTCTTGGTTGCCAGCGTTTCGCCCTCGTGTGCTAGGGTGGGCTCATCAGTTGGTACCTAGCACACCTACCAATACGCTGGCTAGTGCATACCGTGGAGGCCACTGCGTAGGCTAACTGAAGCCACCGGCAGTGCCAATGCACCAAGAGACTCTGTCTCATCACTAAAAATTGATGCCTGCTTGGCCATCAGATGATATAGATGTTGATTCCCATAGGGAATCTGAAATATTTGTCCTGAATGAGCAAATTTATAATACCAATATAAATGGTCCGTTATTGGACATTATAAATTTTCCAGCTAGCTCATTCTTGGTTGCCAGCGTTTCGCCCTCGTGTGCTAGGGTGGGCTCATCAGTTGGTACCTAGCACACCTACCAATACGCTGGCTAGTGCATACCGTGGAGGCCACTGCGTAGGCTAACTGAAGCCACCGGCAGTGCCAATGCACCAAGAGACTCTGTCTCATCACTAAAAATTGATGCCTGCTTGGCCATCAGATGATATAGATGTTGATTCCCATAGGGAATCTGAAATATTTGTCCTGAATGAGCAAATTTATAATACCAATATAAATGGTCCGTTATTGGACATTATAAATTTTCCAGCTAGCTCATTCTTGGTTGCCAGCGTTTCGCCCTCGTGTGCTAGGGTGGGCTCATCAGTTGGTACCTAGCACACCTACCAATACGCTGGCTAGTGCATACCGTGGAGGCCACTGCGTAGGCTAACTGAAGCCACCGGCAGTGCCAATGCACCAAGAGACTCTGTCTCATCACTAAAAATTGATGCCTGCTTGGCCATCAGATGATATAGATGTTGATTCCCATAGGGAATCTGAAATATTTGTCCTGAATGAGCAAATTTATAATACCAATATAAATGGTCCGTTATTGGACATTATAAATTTTCCAGCTAGCTCATTCTTGGTTGCCAGCGTTTCGCCCTCGTGTGCTAGGGTGGGCTCATCAGTTGGTACCTAGCACACCTACCAATACGCTGGCTAGTGCATACCGTGGAGGCCACTGCGTAGGCTAACTGAAGCCACCGGCAGTGCCAATGCACCAAGAGACTCTGTCTCATCACTAAAAATTGATGCCTGCTTGGCCATCAGATGATATAGATGTTGATTCCCATAGGGAATCTGAAATATTTGTCCTGAATGAGCAAATTTATAATACCAATATAAATGGTCCGTTATTGGACATTATAAATTTTCCAGCTAGCTCATTCTTGGTTGCCAGCGTTTCGCCCTCGTGTGCTAGGGTGGGCTCATCAGTTGGTACCTAGCACACCTACCAATACGCTGGCTAGTGCATACCGTGGAGGCCACTGCGTAGGCTAACTGAAGCCACCGGCAGTGCCAATGCACCAAGAGACTCTGTCTCATCACTAAAAATTGATGCCTGCTTGGCCATCAGATGATATAGATGTTGATTCCCATAGGGAATCTGGAAAATTTATAATGTCCAATAACGGACCATTTATATTGGTATTATAAATTTGCTCATTCAGGACAAATATTTCAGATTCCCTATGGGAATCAACATCTATATCATCTGATGGCCAAGCAGGCATCAATTTTTAGTGATGAGACAGAGTCTCTTGGTGCATTGGCACTGCCGGTGGCTTCAGTTAGCCTACGCAGTGGCCTCCACGGTATGCACTAGCCAGCGTATTGGTAGGTGTGCTAGGTACCAACTGATGAGCCCACCCTAGCACACGAGGGCGAAACGCTGGCAACCAAGAACGAGCTAGCTGGAAAATTTATAATGTCCAATAACGGACCATTTATATTGGTATTATAAATTTGCTCATTCAGGACAAATATTTCAGATTCCCTATGGGAATCAACATCTATATCATCTGATGGCCAAGCAGGCATCAATTTTTAGTGATGAGACAGAGTCTCTTGGTGCATTGGCACTGCCGGTGGCTTCAGTTAGCCTACGCAGTGGCCTCCACGGTATGCACTAGCCAGCGTATTGGTAGGTGTGCTAGGTACCAACTGATGAGCCCACCCTAGCACACGAGGGCGAAACGCTGGCAACCAAGAATGAGCTAGCTGGAAAATTTATAATGTCCAATAACGGACCATTTATATTGGTATTATAAATTTGCTCATTCAGGACAAATATTTCAGATTCCCTATGGGAATCAACATCTATATCATCTGATGGCCAAGCAGGCATCAATTTTTAGTGATGAGACAGAGTCTCTTGGTGCATTGGCACTGCCGGTGGCTTCAGTTAGCCTACGCAGTGGCCTCCACGGTATGCACTAGCCAGCGTATTGGTAGGTGTGCTAGGTACCAACTGATGAGCCCACCCTAGCACACGAGGGCGAAACGCTGGCAACCAAGAATGAGCTAGCTGGAAAATTTATAATGTCCAATAACGGACCATTTATATTGGTATTATAAATTTGCTCATTCAGGACAAATATTTCAGATTCCCTATGGGAATCAACATCTATATCATCTGATGGCCAAGCAGGCATCAATTTTTAGTGATGAGACAGAGTCTCTTGGTGCATTGGCACTGCCGGTGGCTTCAGTTAGCCTACGCAGTGGCCTCCACGGTATGCACTAGCCAGCGTATTGGTAGGTGTGCTAGGTACCAACTGATGAGCCCACCCTAGCACACGAGGGCGAAACGCTGGCAACCAAGAATGAGCTAGCTGGAAAATTTATAATGTCCAATAACGGACCATTTATATTGGTATTATAAATTTGCTCATTCAGGACAAATATTTCAGATTCCCTATGGGAATCAACATCTATATCATCTGATGGCCAAGCAGGCATCAATTTTTAGTGATGAGACAGAGTCTCTTGGTGCATTGGCACTGCCGGTGGCTTCAGTTAGCCTACGCAGTGGCCTCCACGGTATGCACTAGCCAGCGTATTGGTAGGTGTGCTAGGTACCAACTGATGAGCCCACCCTAGCACACGAGGGCGAAACGCTGGCAACCAAGAATGAGCTAGCTGGAAAATTTATAATGTCCAATAACGGACCATTTATATTGGTATTATAAATTTGCTCATTCAGGACAAATATTTCAGATTCCCTATGGGAATCAACATCTATATCATCTGATGGCCAAGCAGGCATCAATTTTTAGTGATGAGACAGAGTCTCTTGGTGCATTGGCACTGCCGGTGGCTTCAGTTAGCCTACGCAGTGGCCTCCACGGTATGCACTAGCCAGCGTATTGGTAGGTGTGCTAGGTACCAACTGATGAGCCCACCCTAGCACACGAGGGCGAAACGCTGGCAACCAAGAATGAGCTAGCTGGAAAATTTATAATGTCCAATAACGGACCATTTATATTGGTATTATAAATTTGCTCATTCAGGACAAATATTTCAGATTCCCTATGGGAATCAACATCTATATCATCTGATGGCCAAGCAGGCATCAATTTTTAGTGATGAGACAGAGTCTCTTGGTGCATTGGCACTGCCGGTGGCTTCAGTTAGCCTACGCAGTGGCCTCCACGGTATGCACTAGCCAGCGTATTGGTAGGTGTGCTAGGTACCAACTGATGAGCCCACCCTAGCACACGAGGGCGAAACGCTGGCAACCAAGAATGAGCTAGCTGGAAAATTTATAATGTCCAATAACGGACCATTTATATTGGTATTATAAATTTGCTCATTCAGGACAAATATTTCAGATTCCCTATGGGAATCAACATCTATATCATCTGATGGCCAAGCAGGCATCAATTTTTAGTGATGAGACAGAGTCTCTTGGTGCATTGGCACTGCCGGTGGCTTCAGTTAGCCTACGCAGTGGCCTCCACGGTATGCACTAGCCAGCGTATTGGTAGGTGTGCTAGGTACCAACTGATGAGCCCACCCTAGCACACGAGGGCGAAACGCTGGCAACCAAGAATGAGCTAGCTGGAAAATTTATAATGTCCAATAACGGACCATTTATATTGGTATTATAAATTTGCTCATTCAGGACAAATATTTCAGATTCCCTATGGGAATCAACATCTATATCATCTGATGGCCAAGCAGGCATCAATTTTTAGTGATGAGACAGAGTCTCTTGGTGCATTGGCACTGCCGGTGGCTTCAGTTAGCCTACGCAGTGGCCTCCACGGTATGCACTAGCCAGCGTATTGGTAGGTGTGCTAGGTACCAACTGATGAGCCCACCCTAGCACACGAGGGCGAAACGCTGGCAACCAAGAATGAGCTAGCTGGAAAATTTATAATGTCCAATAACGGACCATTTATATTGGTATTATAAATTTGCTCATTCAGGACAAATATTTCAGATTCCCTATGGGAATCAACATCTATATCAACTTTCTGTTGACCGGGCAAGTTGGCCACGCGGTTAGGGGCGAGCAGCTATGAGCTTGCATCCGGAAGGGAATGGGTTCGAACCCCACTGTCGGCAGCCCTGAAAATGGTTTTCCGTGGTTTCCCATTTTCACACCAGGCGAATGCTGGGGCCATACCTTAATTAAGGCCACGGTCGCTTCCCTCCAACTCCTAGGCCTTTCCTATCCCATCGTCGTCATAAGACCTAACCGCGTCGGTGCGACATAAAACAATTTGTAAAAACAACTTTCTGTTGGTGTAAATGTTTTCCACCAACAGGATTGAAACAGGCTAACCACAGTGTCACACCATAGAGACTTAATGCCATAATGATTAGGGCTGCCACGTGGGCCAGCACAGACTATGAATGCGCAATATTTATGTTTGTTTTTTTGGAACACTTAACATCCCCATCAATAAGTGCTCTATCTTCCTGCAGGCAATAGTCTGCTTCATTTGCACCATCCAGACAACAACCGCTTCAAAGTGGTACTCCAGCTTCCACACTGCTGGCGAGGGGTTCTACACAGTATTTAGGACTACACTGAGGGACTGTAGATGTTTTGTAGAGGTACATCTTTTGAACTGGTTGTAATTAAGAGTTGCCACTAATATAAAAAACAGTCCTTATATTTTATGAAAAATTGAAGGTGAAAAATTAAATATAATACAGTAAGTAAATTGTTAAACAATATACTATTCTAATTGACAGAGTAAATCGCATAGTAAAATAACTGAAACACTGCTGTACATATAAACAAATTAATTCCATATTTTATTACAACAGGCTTATAACTTGAGCCTACAAATTATTGAATTGTTTTGAAACTATGAAATATTTGGTCAGTTTGTTTGTAATTATTGTGGTGGATGATATTTTGAGGGACAGCTAAAAGGAACTCTGAAAGGTAAAATAATGGACACAACGATGTTTGTTGGTGAAATTGTGATTTCAGGAAAGGATGTGAGGGGAGTCCAAAAATAGTCTGAAGCAGTAAATGAGAAATTGGGTGATTGGAGAAATAGAAAATGTGGAGAAAAGTAAGACAGATGTGATGAAATAGATGAAGGAGAAGAGAAATAGAAATTAGAGACAAAGTAATAAAGATGTGGGGAGCTTAAAGGAGAATTCAAGATGAAACGAGGTAATGAACTTGAGGAGAAAACAGGTGTCTTCTACCACAGATTTTGTAACTCCCATGAAGCACAGATATGCTGCACTAAAAGGAGGCTAAAGAAATACTGTACAAGGTAAAGTACCTAACTGCAATGATTCATGAAGCTGTGTTATGGCCAGTGATGAGGAGTGAATTCTGGGTACAAGCACTGTAAGTGAAGTTTCAGTAGTCAAAGAAGAAAATAAAGACCTGTGTTAAAGAAATGCAGAGACTTGAAGGGAAAGAAGAGGAATAGAGAAAAAAGGAGATAGAAAAGGACCTTGTTAACTGTACCTTAAGTTAGTGTGACCTGGACTGAAATGTTGTACTAAAAGAGGAGGAACAATATTTGCCTTAACCTGGTGCGATGTGGAGAAATGGACAAGATTGTTCAGAATAACAGGGTTACATATTTTATATATTGTAAATAACATTTGCTATTTATTTCAGTGTATTTAATTTCTAGGGGAAGTTTGTTAAATATTTTGATACCTATATGTTAGTGCTAGGTCTGTGTTTTCATTAATTTTACGTGAGAAATGTCTACGTTATGTTTCTTCCTTTTGCTGTACGAATGTACTTCCCACGTTTCTGAATGGTTTGGATGATTTTCTACAATGTCAAGAAAAACAGGATAAATGTAAATTGGAGGTAGTATCATTATTCATAGTTCCTCAACTTGTGTTGCCAATTCATCGGGTAAACTGCTGTCTTTTGGCATTTCATAACTTTCTCCACTCCAGCAGAATTACCCAACAGCTTTGTTCCAGGTAATAGGTGGGAATATGCTGATGTCATCTGATGATGTTCACTAACACGTTTCTTTAGTTCACATATTCAGAATATTACTCTGGAGAATTTTTTTTATAGAGCTGTTGTATATGAGTGCACCAGTTCAGTTTAGTATATCTAAACAAATTCCTTAAAGGTTCACTGAAGTGATGCTGCTACCTTCTAATACGGTACTGAATTGTTTAAATGAAAATATATTTTTTCTTGATCTCTGTTCAAGAAAGTTCATTCCCCTGCAACCCTGCAGAGGTTTCTTAAACGTTTCCTTCCTTTTCAACTCTTTATCGGCTTTCCCTGGCAACCACTCAACGGATTTCTCAAACATATTTTTTCAACTCTTTATCAGCACTTATGGGGAACAAATGTCGCTTTACATCTATAGGCGAAACCTTAAATTACCGTGCATGTGTTCCCCGGGTGGTGCTAACAAAGCAACAGTGATGAGATGCTGCTGTACTGCCCCATGGAGTCCCACGGCTACGATAAAAGAACTGACAAAAATCAGTTCTTATGAGAGTAAGAATGGCATCAGCATAAAGTATTGATTTTCTTGGCAAGTTCACTGAAAGGATGTTTACATGTATTCTAGAAAACAAAATGGCCCTACGATTGACCCTTAGACTACAATGGTTGTGGTGTTAAGTAATTCTGATGTTTGATGTTGAAGATCTACCATCTGCCTCAAGTTACGGCTTAATTATAACTCAAGATACTTAATTCCATATTGTTTTAACTTAATAATTAGTATCTCATGAGAAGCAGTGTCAAATACTGTGCTGATATATAGAAGTACCACTAGTTACCAAATGAGACCCAAAGTTTCCTGTTTTCATGACAACATATTCTACTGCTTTAGTAGTTGAGTGTCCCGTCGTGAATCCAAATTGTGAATAGCTGAATATGTTTATATGTTATTTTCTGAGTAATATGAATCTTGTATATTCATACAGTACTCAACATTGGGTGCAATAATTCTCAGCAATACCATTTCTTAACTACTTGGGCAATTCCTGTCTACTTTCATGCATACAGGGACAGTAATTGTAACTTTCAGACAATCTGAAAAAATTCATTGTTTAAATGCCCACTTAATGAGATAAGTCAATGTGAGTATTATAATTTTAAGATAAGATCAGAGAGGCCATCTTTTTTTCTTCATGGGGCCTCTAAATATTAGTTCCTAATTAGTATCAACCTGTAAGATCTTTTGCTACCATGATTTTCCTTCATTCCAACCTAGATATACCTGCTCCCTTCACAAAGCTGCAGGTTGTTCGTATTGGGTCTTCTTAGATTTTTTTCTCTCTCCACCTGGTAGGTTCTAGAGTGGAGAGTCTGATTTTACCTAGCGCTCACATTCAAAAAGTATGTGTTCAGCTGATTCCTCTGCTTCATTGCATTTCCTACATATGTAGTACTCCAATTCTATGTAGGTGTTTTTTCACATAGCAGTGTCCTGTCAAAGTCCTACTACCCATCTTATATTTTCTGTGCTGAGTTTCAACAGTTCTTTAGAATGCTTCTTGTTTGGTCCTTTTATCAGTTCTTTTGCAAGCCTGCATCCTGGAGTATTTTTCCAGTTTTCCATTTGTTTCTTTTGTGGTATCCATTTTCCTATGTAGTATCGGGCTTGTCCATAGGAAATCCCACATACAGGTTCTGGTCCTACAGAATGTATTTATGCCCCTTTCGTGGCCAGTTTATCTGCCTTTTCATTTCCTTCTATACCTGCATGCCTTGGTAACCATATTATTTTTACAATGTTGTACTTTGAGAGCTTCAGGAGAAGTGAGTGGCAATACCAGACAATTTTGGATATTATCCGGACTGCCTCTAGTGCCTTAATGGCCCCTTGGCCGTCCGTAAAACTGAAAATGTTCTTATCCCTATAGTTCATTTTCAGATTTTCTTCAAGACATGTTGTGATAACTATCATTTCAGCTTGAAAGACTGTAGTGTGTTTGCCCAGGCTCATCTGGATTGATCTCTCAGGTCTTCCCCCGTTGATCTCTCCTCCTGTGCCATCCACAGTCTTCGAGCTATCAGTCCACCACACTATATCTTCTTTTTCAGTATTCCATTTGTTGATATCCCAGTCTTCCTTTTTTTATTATCTGGGCCTCAAACTGTTGATCAGAAGGCATGTGTAGAACTTCCCCTGTTATTTTTACAGTGTCCTAGATTGGGTCTTTGTGCATTCCAGCACTCTGATTATGCCTATCTATATGAACTCATTCTAGCCTGTCATTTTATATAAATTGCATAGTGATGGGAGGTATCCAAGGCTTCTGTTGGCGTAGTTTTCATAGACCCAGTTATGGCTGTGCATGCCATCCTCTGTAGGCTATCCAATCTACTGCCGACTTTTACTTGACTTACTTTCTGCCACCAGGTGATGTATTCTGACAAGCACATCATCAACCTTCATCTTGTCAAATGAAGGAGGAAACTTGCGGATGATCTTTGTAGTATTCATCACCTTCTTGGCTTCTGCCAACTGCAAATTCTCCCCTTTCCAAGGGTTACAATTGGCCACTGCCTGTTCCAGCCAGCTTTTAGTTTCTTGATTTGCACAGATCAGTACCATTGCTCCACTTTCCAGCCTTGGAGACTCGAGGAAGCGTGGAAGGCATCCATCCGACAGCGGTTTCATTTGTGCTGTCAGAGCAGTTGAAAGTTCCTTCACATCTTCCTTCTTCAGTTTCTCGTCTGGAAACATCTTAGGTATTATTGCTACCTTGATTGAAGTTACTCTTTCCGAAGAGGACATGACCATCTCTGCTTTCTGTTCCTTGGCGTGGGGTAGCCAAACTTGATGGTGTATTATCCACCGATCTTGGCCTTTTGGGTGTTTTCGGAGGGATAGACTCTCGCCTATCCCTGTTCCTTGGCTGCTTCTACAAGTTCCGATCATGATGATGATGATGATGCTTGTTGTTTAAAGGGGCCTAACATTGAGGTCATCGGCCCCTAATGGTACGAAATGAAATAACAAAAAGTTCAAATTCATCCACTGACCAAAATAAAATGAAGTCATGAAGAATGAATGGATGGACATGAACCCTACAAAAAAAAACAGAGGATCAGACTCAAAAAAGAAGGTAGTTAATTAGAGTATTACTGACCAAGGGACCATTTATAAAGCACAATGATGCTTCATGTCTGAAGGGGTGCTAAATTCACGTCTAAGGCCCCACAGAATGGTACATACCGCGAGTAAAGTAGAACAATGGTATTTGTCATGTTGGGGTATTAATCAGAAGTAGCGAAGACTCACGGTGTTCCACAAAAGAAGGTACTACTCACAAGTATTGCAATACGTACAAGTAACGCAGACCTATGGTGTGTCTCACACAATGGCCCAACTCAGAGCCAACGCAAACCGAGAAGGTTCCCCACCTAGGTGTACTAAACACGGGCGCCGGTATTCCCGTGGTGTTCCTCACATAGTGGGTACTAATCACCGGCAACGCAGACCCACGGTGCTGCTCACATAGTGGTACAACATACAGGCTAAGCCCAGACCCGCGGTGTTGCACACATGGGTACGACGCACGGGTACTGGGAACCACCAGGCCAGGCTTTAACTGCTACTAATCAAAAACCTATTTCGTACCGAATTTAGTGGTACTACTCGCAAGTACAGGCAACCTATGGTGTTCCCCGCGTGTCGGTACGATTCAAAATTAGTTTCATGGTTCTAATTCAGTCAGCCCTTGGTCGCCTCTTACGACAGGCAGGGGATACCGCGGGTGTATTCTACATGTGCGTCCCCCACCCGCGGGGGGTAGTGTGTTTGGTCCGCGAGAGGTATTTTATTTCCCTCAAGTCCGCCGGCAAGCCGGTTAGGACCCCTTATCCGCCACCTAGGACGCGCCACGTGGGAGTATCACCTCTCCCCCTGCTACGCCTGCGTAGCAGGTTCGTGGGATGGCTGCTGCTACTTCATCGTTCCACCAAGGAACGAGTTTTCGACGAGGAGTCCCCGAGAAGAACGGAATGGACTCCTCAGCAGCAGCAAGAATAACTTGGGTGACGTAAGTTATTTCCTCGCCGACGCTCCGCCTGATATCATCATTAAAGACAGCTAGTGATGTGTACTTTTGCCAATCAGCATGTATAATTATCCATCGAGGGGGAGCCTCGACGGATTTATGTTTCAACAAAGTAAGGATGATGGGAAAATGGTCACTGTCTCAGAGATCATCGTGTGTATGCCACCGAAACTGTGGAACCAACGTTCGGCTGCATAGACTGACGTCTATACGAGAATATGTGCCGTAACCCACACTAAAGTGAGTTGGTTCCCCCGTGTTCAAAATACATATATCCAGCTCTGTTACTAATGTTTCCAGCTCTCTCCCCCTGGGGCAAGGCGTCTCATAGCCCCATATGGGGTGATGGGCGTTAAAATCACCCAATAAAAGGAAGGGAGGTGGAAGCTGATCTATAAGGTCAGTGACATCAGTTATGTTAAGAGCATCACCTGGGGGAATATAAACATTACACACTCTTGTTATGACAGGCAGCGGAACGCGAACAGCTACAGCCTCGAGGGGAGTTCTTAATGGAACCTCTTCGCTGTAGGTATCAGAACGTACAAAAATGCCAACACCACCGGAAGCCCGGTGAGCATAGTACCGTTCTGTTGAGTATAGTCTGAAATTTCTCAAGACCGTACGATGATCAGGTCTGAAGTTGGTCTCCTGAATACAGACAGTACTCGCTGCGTACTCACTAATGATCTGACGTAACTAAGCAAGATGCCTGTCATAACCGTTACAAATCCACTGTAACAGTGCCATAGTGTGGACTATAAAAGGAGTGTTAGGTTATGAGCGACAAAATGCTCGTAAGCCTAAACACTATCTACTTCTACATCCGAAGATGTAGAGGACAGCGCAACATCCATCCCGTCATCAAAAGATGGCAGGGGTGCCGCCCAGAACTTCGACGCTTGTCGGGGGCGAGTAGTTCCCCTACGCGTAGAGCGCGCAGGTTTGGGAGCAGGAGTGCCTCCTGGCGCAGACTCATACCCCCCAGATTGGGGGCATGACTTCTCCTTCGCAGGGGAAGGCCGAGAGCGCTCAGCACGGGACTCCGTTTTTTGTTTTTACCGGCTTTCTCCATTTTAACAGGTCCAATTTGATTTCCGCTAAGAACTGAGATTTAATACATCCACGCGCAGTATCCACCTTCTTCTTAACCAGAAATTCAAAAATAACTTCACGTCCAATACACCAAATGCCTAATTCTATGCTTAAGCTGATCAGTGTCAAGCCGACTCGGCATTAAAAGAGTATCACTTTTTACTCTCCAGACTTTGTACATACTTGTATATATGTTTATATGTGTTATTTTACACTGTATTCTTTAGTACGAGGACTACTGATATCCATGAGTTTATATTTTTACACCACTTGTACTTTGTTCCAAACTTCCTTGTATATATATTTCTCGTATTATTATTAATCACTACTCACCTGTATCATACTAACATTTCTCATCTCATTACCACACTTCACTTTATAAATTATTACAGTTAAAAATAACATGTTTTAGGATTCGACAAAAAACTTATGTATGCTTTAATATAGCTGATGATCACCCCTAGGTGGGTCGAAACTAGTTCCATGTAATTTATAATATAGTAAATACATATTAGTATTGAATAGGTGGAAACCTTTACTGTGTTACTATTCATATGTTAGTTGCGACGTTGCTGATGATGATGATGTTTGTTGTTTAAAGGGGCCTAACATCGAAGGTCATCGGCCCCTAATGGAACGAGATAAACGACATGAGAGATGAAGTTAAAATTTTAAAAAATATATCCACTGACTACAGTTTTAAAAAAGCTGATGGAGAAAAATGAGGGTGAGATTAAAACAACCAGTGGATCTAATACACAATGCCTTATTTTCTAATAAAATAAGAGAATATACAGGAAAACTAAGGAATAAGCTATTGCCTGGGAGCACATAATTTACGTGAGACGTTAAAATAACACATTAAAATACGCAACACAAACTAAAATGAAGTCAATGGGATAACAGCGCGAGTGACACAAAACACACTAGGACAAAGAACAGCATCACACACGGTAAAACAATCCACTATCCCTCATAAAGCGGACGACGAGGTCGGCTGACTGCTCGTCGTCACGCAAGATAAGGGAGATAGTACTCGGAAGGTTAAGACTACGGCGCAGATCGACCAGGTTCACACACTCCGTAAGGATGTGCACCACGGTAAGACGGTCGCCGCATGTACACACCGGAGGGGGTTCTCCTTGCAGTAGATGGGAGTGCGTCAAGATACCGTGCCGATCCGAAGGCGACATAATACCACGGCTTCCCTCCGCGAAGTCCGAAGGGAAGTCCTCCATACCTTCGTTGTTACTCTTATCGCTCTCAGCTTATTGGGAAGTGGAATGGCCTGCCACTCCATCTCCCAATGGGACATAACAAGCCGTCGAAGCTGGGAGCGGATATCACTTGCTGGAACCTTGAAAGACAACGGGGGCAGTTTAACTGCCTCCTTGGCAGCCTGATCCGCTAATTCGTTTCCCTCTATGCCCATGTGGCTCGGGAGCCACAGAAACGTGATTCTGGTGCCGGCATCCGAACACCCGGCCAGCAGGTCCTGGATCCGCTGCACTAGAGGGTGCCGAGGGAAACAGGTAGCAATAGACAGAAGCGAGCTCAAGGAGTCAGTACACACAAGAAAGTGTCGGCGCTCATTGCACAGTGCGTACCGCAGAGCTTCACAGATAGCATAAAGCTCTGCTGTGTACACATTACCGGTTTCCGGGAGAGCAAAAAGAAACCGATCATTTCCGACAACGAACGCACAGCCCACCTTCGTATCTGTCCTTGAACCATCCGTGTAGATGACGACTGAACCTGGATAGCGGCCAACAACCGACTGGTAGAGCCTCCGATAAATCGAAGGGTCCGTGTCTCCTTTCGGGCCAGTGTGCAAATCCAGGATGATTTCAGGTCGTCGTACAACCCACGGAGGTACCCCACTTGGTTGTCTGACAAGGCAAGGAATCGAAGGTACGTCAGACAATGGAGCGTATCCCAACTGCCCGCGTCGCACGAGGACAAGCAGCGTACAACAAACGGTTGCCATTGTTGAACACGCAGGGATATCTTGGATGAAGTGGCATCTGTCGCAAATTTGCAGCATACGTAAGTAGAAGTTGCTGGCGCCTCAGCTGTAAAGACGGCACACAAGACTCAGCGAGCAGGCTAGCGATGGGGCTTGTTCGAAAAGCTCCCGTCGCCAACCTAACCCCGCTGTGGTGGATACTGTTCAGCTTCGCAAGAACGCTTGGTCTTGCGGAGCCATATGCTGCACTACCGTAGCCTAACCGGGATAAAATGTGTGCCCGATAGAATCGCAGGAGCACCGTGCGATCCGCTCCCCAATTAGTGATGCTAATAAACATCAAGAGATTAAGCCTCTTGGTGCATTGCACTTTAAGCTGCCGCACGTGTGGCCCCCACGATAATTTACTATCGAAAAGAGCCCATGAAATCACTAAGTGTCAACAACGGGGAGAACGACATTTCCTAAATAAAGCTCCGGATGAGGGTGAAGAGTACGTTGATGACAAAAGTGGACAACAGAGGTCTTTGCGGCAGAAAACCGAAAGCCATGTTCTAAGGTCCACTGCTCCACCCTCCTAATAGCTTGTTGTAATTGTCGCTCTGCGACTGCCATATTACGAGAGCTATAGTGCAGAGCAAAATCATCCACATATAGCGACGGTATAACTGCTGGACCAGCAGCAGCAGCAACAATACAGTTGATGGCAATCGCGAACAGAGTGACACTAAGGACCGATCCCTGTGGTACTCCATTTTCTTGAACATGGTATTGCGAATATGTCCTCCCTACTCGGACACGGAATAGACGGAGGGACAAGAAATTCGCAATAAACGCCGGCAAGTTACCTCGGAATCTCCATTGATGCAGGACTGAAAGGATACCATATCGCCATGTGGTGTCATAGGTCTTCTCTAAGTGAAAGAAAACAGCTACCAAGCGCTGTTTCCGGAGAAACGCATCCTCGATACAATTCTCCAGGCGTACCAAGTGGTCAGTGGTGGATCGAGCGGCTCGAAATACACATTGGTACACGGACAAGAGTCCTTGTTTCTCCAGACACCACACGAGTCGGCGATTTACCATCCTCTCAAACAGTTACACAGGCAGATTGTAAGGCAAATCGGTCTGTAACTTCCTGCATACTTAGGATCTTTGTCAGGCTTGAGGACAGGAATGACTATGCCCTCTCGCCACTGAGACGGAAAAACACCCTCTGTCCAGATTCGGTTGAACACACGAAGGAGATATAGTAGACTATCATCACTAAGGTGTTTCAACATCTGGTAATGGATGTTGTCTGGTCCAGGAGATGATTGATTGATTGGTGACTGTTGCTTAAAGGGGCCTAACATCTAGGTCATCGGCCCCTAATGGTACGATATGATGATGATGATGCTTGTTGTTTTAAGGGGCCTAACATCGAAGGTCATCGGCCCCTAATGGTACGAAATGAAAGAACAAAAATTACAAAGGCATCCACTGACCAAAATAAAAATAAAAAATGTCATGAAGAATGAATGGATGGACAGGAACCCAACAAAACACAAAACAAACTAACAAAAACAAAAACCAGTGGATCGGATTCAACAGAGAACGAAAATAACATTATTACCGACCAAGGAACCACTCATAAAGCACAATGATGCTTGGTGTCTAAAGGGGGTGCAAAATCCAGGTCGAAGGCCCCACAGAATGGTACATGTCGCGAGTAAAATAGAACCATGGTATGTGTCACGTTGGGGTATTAATCAGAAGTAGCGAGGACTCACGGTGTTCCACAAAAGATGGTACTACTCACAAGTATTGTACTTCGTACAGGTAACGCAGACCTATGGTGTTTCGCACACAATGGCGCCACCCACAGCCAACGCAAACCGATGAGTTTCCTCACCTAGGGTACTAGTCACGGGTGCCGGTCCCAAGGGCCCCGTGGTGTTCCGCACATAGTGAGTACTAATCACAGGCAACGCAGACCCACGATGTCGCTCATATAGTGGCACAACTCACAGGCTACGCCCAGACCCGCGGTGTTGCCCACATGGGTACAACGCACGGGTACTGGAATCCACCAGGTGAGGCTTTTTACTGCAACGAATCACAAACATACTTCGTACCATGTTGGTGATACTACTCGCAAGTACATGCAACCTATGGTGTTCCCCGCATGATGGTACGAATCAAGAGTCGTTTCATGGTTCTAATTCATTCATCCCTTGGTCGCCCCTTTTAGTCGCCTCGCACGACAGGCAGGGGATACCGTGGGTGTATTATTCGTCAGCCTCCCCCACCCACAGGGAGTGTGTGTTTGGTCCGCGAGAGGTATTTTATTTCCCTCAAGTCCGCCGGCAAGGCGGTTAGGACCTCCCTACCCGCCACCTGGGACGCGCCACGTGGGAGTATCACCTCTCCCCCTGCTATGCCTGCGTAGCAGGTTCGTGGAGCGTAGTACGTTCGTGGTCTCCCAAGGTTGGGAGACTAATAGGTAATTCAAGGGATTCCTTAAGCTTGGTGGTATCTGCCGCAACCGTGCCTCCAGATTGAACATTTCTAATAGATAATTCGTAAATTAATTTCTCCTTGCGCAAGTAGCCGGGATGGAGGACTTCGCGAGGGCCGGACATGATGAAAGAAGTTTACAAATTTAGATAATAGGAAAGGGAAATTCCAGCGACTGAGAAAATAGTTAGAGTACAAATCGAATCTTATGTTTAGCCGTCAAAAGGGGCTTAATTGAGACCCATTCAACCACGCTCTGCCACCACTTGTTACGGGGTTACCCGTGGACCAGCAGAGGTGAAAAAAGGTTCCGGGATGAATGGGTCTAACTACAAAGTCAAAGTTAATTTAAAATTTTAACAAAGACTATATGTCTTCGTAATTTCAAAAATCAACAACAAAACTTCAACAACTTTTCACTTAGTGAAATAACAATGACAGTTTAGGTAACATGACAAAGTTTATACAAAGCAAGGACATCCAAACTTTAGTGAATGTTTCGTAATCCGAGCTTCCAGCCCCTCGCTTCACAATTTGTGAGCACACAGCTCAAAATTTACAAAGGCACAGATGTAGACAAGGGCATAAATCCCTCAATGCAATGGAGCACTAGCTCCGTACTCACAATATCAAGCCTCCCAGGGGCACTTTTACAACACAAGAGAAGAGTTGACGTGATCTCAGTTTTCCACGCCTATACAAGGCGACACCAAAAATATCTTACACCCTTTTGGCCTTCCATGGCCCAACATACAAAATTTGAAACAGGGGCATCGCGTACCCAACCTATCGGGCCTTCGTGTAAAAGAAATAACAGGTTAAGTAAATGGCCCCAAATTCAAATTGAATGGAGGCGTGTACTTGCACTCCTAAATGTGCGTTCTTAAAACCTAAAAGGCACTAGGCCGATGAACAAGGGGCTATTCCCAAACTATGGAGGTGACTCGTATAATAATAATTTAAGACATTACGGAAAGGAAGAAAACCAGTTACAAAACGTAGTCACCTCAAACCAATATGAAGGGGAGCTCGAGAGGGTAAATCACCCTCTATCCCTGAATTACAGTTACAGATTTTATGAAATTTTCACATTAGCCGACAGAACTTACATTTTAGAGAAGTTGGTTACCATATTAAAGTTTCGGACCTATCCCTCGGGTTAAACTGCGGAGCTAGCAAGAAATAACCATTACCTTGCTGAAGAACTGCTGTCTGATGAAAGAGGCGCCTCCCGCCTCCTGCTTGACGCACACGCTAAGTTAGATGACGATCAAATGGCCGAGAGACGTGAAAATCCGCAGTTTATAAACCCTCGGGGAAAGTTCGAGACCTTTCATGAATAATCAAGCCACACCCTCTCAATTTTAATCGACGATTCAAAATTTACACTCAAAGTCGAAGAAGTCCAGGATTGGTTGAAAATTAATTACAAAAATTAGGGATTGGCTGGATTCAAAACTGGCGGAAAGAAAAGATAAATATTGCCAACCCAAAGTAAATGAACATCAATTAGTAAAAAAGACATGAATACAAAACTTCTGAAAAAAGTTCTTTCACTTCGCACCAGGGTGCATGATCATAGTTTTGTAGTGACATCTGTTGCAGAAAGTACAAACTTCTTGATGAACGGAAAACAAAACAAATTAAAATTCACACAGTACTGGAGACTTCACAATAAAAAATTACAGTAGTGACATCTTCTGAATAAAGGTTTAAATAGGACTAGTTTCAAGTTCAGTGTTTCCCGTTTAGAGGAGTTTTTGTGCCGCAAGATTTAAATGCGCAGCGTTGGGGTGAACCCCCCGGTATAATAATAATAATAATAATAATAATAATAATAATAATAATAATAATAATAATAATAATAATTGTACCGGGCGGTACATCTCCGCGCCGCTAGTTCTAATATTGCGCCCGTTGAAACTCCCCTACAGGAGAAAGCTTGAACTTCAACAAACTATTAACTCAACAGTTTCTCCTAAGATAGCTCTGTGTGAAGTTTGTGTTTTTGTTTGTATTTGATCAAGAAGTGTGGACGTTCTCTACCAGATGTCTCTACTAAAAACTATGATTACGCACTCTGGTGCGAAGGAAAGAACCTTCTTGAAGAAATTTAGTATTCATAAGTTTTGTTTTTACTATATTTTGCTCTGTTATCTTTGGGTTGGCAGCATTAATCCATTCTATCCGCCTGTTTTGAATTTAGCCAATCCCAAATTTATTTAATTGATTTCCAACCAATCATGTATGTCTTCTTCGACATAGATATGTTGCTCTAAGCTATCCAATAAAAGCGAAAGGGTGTGTCTACTCATTCCCGAAAGGTCTCGAATGTTCCACGAGGGTATAAAACCTGCTGATTTTCTTGTCTCGGTGCCACTTCAGTAATATCCAACTTAGTGTGTGTGGAAATGTAGCAGGGGGCAGGAAGCGCCTCTTTCTTCAAGCAGCAGTTCTTCTACAAAGGTAATGACCTGTTAACATCTTCATTTCCTGCTAGCTCAGCAGTTTAACTCTCGGGGAGTGTTCGAAACCTTTAGTATGTAACCTACCTTTTTAAAATGTAAATTATTTTCTGTCTATGTAAAATCTATAAATTTCTTTTACTGTAAAGCGGTGATACAGAGTGCTTTTCCCTCTCGAACTCCCCTTCATTTTGAAATTGAGGTGACTACGTTTTCATATCCGTTTCTTCTCTTCCTTAAAATATTAAAGTTTTCTCATACGGGTCACCTCCTTAGCTTGGCATTAGCCCCTGTGTTTCGGCCTAGAGCCACTGAGGTTTTAAAAGTGTATTTAGGAGCGCAAGTTCACGCCTCCAATCCCGTCTGTACTTTGGGCCAGTAACTTAACCTGATGTTTAGTTTTCTTCATGCGAAGGCCCTGTAGGTTGGGTATTAAATACCCCTGTTTCTTTGTATGCCTCGACGGCAGTTTGGATAAGAGTCTGTTATTGCCTTGATAGGCTTGAAAGATCGAGAGCGGATCAGCTCTTTATGGTGTTGTGGTAAAGGTGCCTTAGAGAAACTTGAGGTTAATAGCTGGGAGCAAGTGCTCCTTGTATTTAGGGGTTTCTGCCCTTTAGCAATTGTGGTTGTGAGCTAGAGCTCAGAAATTAAACTTGGGGCTCGAAGCCCAAATCTTGTAACGAACTGTAAATTGTTAATTCGTTGATCTGCTACTTGGTACCTGTTATACTTTGTTATTGATTGATTTTGAAAAGAAAATATAACCTTTGTTAAAGTTTTAAATTAACTTTAATTTTGTAGTTTGAGACCTATTCCAGCCCTTACATTCTTTCACCTCTAACTACCACGGAGATCTCCGTAATAATAATAATAATAATAATAATAATAATAATAATAATAATAATAATAATAATAACAGTAAATGTTCCGAGGTATCTGTGGAACAGCAGAGGTGAAAGAAGGTGCGGGCTGGAATGGGTCTAACTACAAGTCCGAAAGATAAATTTAAAATTTAAATAAAGGTTATATTTTCAATAGACAACAAGAGTTAACAAAAGTTTACATAGAATTTGAAAACTTAACAAGTCAATCAGGTACAAGACCAGAAAAGCAAGGATTTAGAGACAAATAAACGATCTGGGCTTCAAGCCCCACCTTTTACAATCTCTGAGCTCTCAGCTCACAACCACAAAATACCAAAGGACAGAAAACACCTAATTACAAGGAGCTCTTGCTCCCGCTCAGTAATGTCAAGCCTCCTAGAGGCACCTTCCAGCATACCAGAAAGAGCTGATCTGCGCTCAGTTTTACCAGCCTATCAAAGGCCACAACAAACTTTACTTCTAACTGCCCTCAAGGCACACTTACAAAGAAACAGGGGTATTTGTACCCAACCTACAGACCCTTCGCATGAAGAAAAAAAAAACAGGTTAAGTTACTGGCCCAAAGTACCGAAAGGACTGGAGGCGTGAACTTGCACTCCTAAATACACATTTTTAAAACCTAAGTGGCGCTAGGCCGATACACAGGGGCTAATCCCAAGCTAGGGAGGTGACTCGTATGATAAACTTTAATACATTAAGAAAGAGAAGAAACGGTCACGAAAACGTAGTCATCTCAATTTCAAATGAAGGGGAGCTCGAGAGGGTAAAGCACTCTCTATCCCCGAATTAAAGTTCAAGAAAACTGAAGTTTACCAGGAAAAGGGTTTACATGTTTAAGAGTTTACATATTAAAGGTTTCGAACCCTCCCCGAGAGTTAAACTGCTGAGCTAGCAAGAAATGAAGATGTTAAAAAGGCCATTACCTTGTTGAAGAACTGCTGTCTGAAGAAAGAGGCGCTTACCGCTCCCTGCTACATATCCACACACTAAGCTAGATGTTACTGAAGTGCCCCGGAGACAAGAAAATCAGCAGTTTTTATACCCTCGTGGAAAATTCGAGACCTTTCAGGAATGAGTAGACACACCCACTCAATATTTATTGGTAGACTAAGAATTACACATGGAAATTTGAAGAAGAAAGCTATGATTGGAGGAAAATGTTTCTCCAGTAGAGAAGTTTGAATTGGCGGAAGATTTGAACCTGCGTCGTAGAGGTGTACCACCCGGTACAATAATAATACGCGTTTCAGAGTTAATGTTTATATGACATTTTTTCGTTTTTTTACTTCCTTGTGAGGAACCCGCCCCTACTATTTCTTCAAGTATTTCTGATACACACTGAGGTATAGTTCACATATATTTCAAGCATAGTTCCATTTAAAATCTTAGAACAATAATATTTTCATATTCCTTGTCTTTAACACCTTCGTTTTCAATTAAGTTGGACAAAAATGTCTTAAATTTCAAAAGAGAACTAGAAGCGTTTACCTGATACTTGCACATGGTGTGATCTGAGCATATGCTGCAGTACGACTGAGCGGTCGAGAAAGGAGCGGATATCACCGCCAACAGCATCACCAGTAATGTGGGTGGAAACATGTTGAGAAATCTACAACAAACAGTGAAGAAATGAGTCTAAATACACACATCAATCAATCACAACTTATCTGTATTTCAAGCAGTCGCCCAGGTGGCAGATTCCATATGTCTTACTTACCTAGTCTTTTCTTAAATAATTGCAAAGAATTTGGAGATTTATTGAAAATCTCCATTGGTAAATTACTCCAGTCCTAACTCCTCTTCCTAGAAACGAATATTGACCCAATTTGAATTCCAACTTTATCGTCATATCATCAACTCTTCACTTTTAAAAACACCACTCACACTCATTCGTCTACCAATGTTATTCCACGCCATCCCTCCACTGACAGCTCGGACTTTACACTTAGTCGAGCAGCTCGCCTCCTTTTTCCAAAAACCCTATGTTGAAACATTTTCGTAACACTACACTTTTGTTGGAAATCAACCAGAACAAATCGAGCAGCTCTTCTTTGGATTTCTTTCAGTTTTCGAATCAAGTAATCTTGATGAGGGTCCCGTACACCTGAACCATACTCTACTTGGGGTCTTGGGGCGACTTGGCCGTGCGCGTAGAGGCGCGCGGCTGTGAACTTGCATCCGGGAGATAGTAGGTTCGAATCCCACTATCGGCAGCCCTGAAAATGGTTTTCCGTGGTTTCCCATTTTCACACCAGGCAAATGCTGGGGCTGTACCTTAATTAAGGCCACGGCCACTTCCTTCCAACTCCTAGGCCTTTCCTATCCCATCGTCGCCATAAGACCATTCTGTGTCGGTGCGACGTAAAGCCCGTGGCAAAAAAAAACTTGGGGTCTTACCAGAGACTTGTATGCCTTCTCCTCTACATCCTTACTACAACCCCTAATACCCTCATAACCATGTGCAGAGATCTGTAGCATTTATTTATAATCCCGTTTATATGATTACCCCAATGGAACTTTTTCGTTATATTAACACCTTGGTACTTAAAATTACCCCATTAAGAATTTTCACACCATCAACGCAGTAATTAAAATTGAGAGGACTTTTCCTATTACTCAAAACAATAACCTGACTTTCAACGCCGTTTATCATCATACCATTAGCTGCTGTCCATAGGGGTGGCCAAAAGTGTTTGTAAAACTGCAAATTTGTCGAAGGCTGTGTCATGGCTAAGCCTGGAGATATACTTGATCCTGTAATTTTGATGTTTCATATGGTCTATATTTCCATTTCAATATTCTAGGATTATTTACAAGATTACAGTTGGATATTTTAATAGTCTTGCATAGGACTTTAGAGCGATATTTACATGGTGTGTAAGTTTTTACTATTTTGCACACAAGCATGGCAACCTTATTTCGCGTAAATACGTGTGACCGTGTGGAAAGAGGTTATGATATAGATATATAGTCAACGCTATTCCGAGTTATGGATTCATTCGCAGAGTTGCTTTGTGGATTAGATTTTGCCTTTAGGATTCCTTCTGCTGCTATCTGTACACTGTATAGAATTTGAAAATAATGGTATTTCTGTATCGACCATGTCCATAGTAACAAGGAAATGACTTTTTACTTTTTCGTAAATTCTGTCTGTCTGTCTGTCTGTCTGTCTGTCTGTCTGTCTGTCTGTCTGTCTGTCTGTCTGTCTGTCTGTCTGTCTGTCTGTCTGTCTGTCTGTCTGTCTGATGATGATGATGCTTGTTGTTTTAAGGGGCCTAACATCGAAGGTCATCGGCCCCTAATGGAACGTGATGGACGACATTATACACGATATTTAAAATTATTAAAATGTATCCACTGACAAGAGTTAAAAAACACGGTGAGGAAAAAATGAGTATGAGATTGATGATGATGCTTGTTGTTTTAAGGGGCCTAACATCGAAGGTCATCGGCCCCTAATGGAACGAGATGGACGACAGGATACATGACAGTTAAAATTTTAAAACGTATCCACTAACTAGAGTTTAAAATATGGTGATGGAAAATGAGAATGAGATTAAAACAATCAGTGGATCTGATTCGCAATGCCTTATTTTGGAATAAAATAAGCGAAAATATAGGAGACAAAGGAATAAGGCATTGCTTGCTAGGACAGATATAGATACGTACTTTACATTAACTTCAAAAGAACACATTATAATGCGCAACACAAACTAAGCGCTATTGACACAAAAAAACACTAGGACAAAGGACATCATCACACACGATGAAACAGACCACTATCCCTCATAAAGCGGATGACGAGGTCTGCTGACTGCTCGTCATCTCGCAAGATAAGGGAGATTGTACTCGGAAGGTTAAGACTACGGCGCAGATCGACTAGGTCCACACACTCCGTAAGGATGTGTACCACGGTAAGATGGTCGCCGCAGGTACACACCGGAGGGGGTTCTCCTTTCAGTAGATGGGAGTGCGTCAAGATACCGTGGCCGATTCGAAGGCGACATAATACCACGGCCTTCCTCCGCGAAGCCCGAAGGGAAGTCCTCCATACCTTCGCTGTTCCTTTTATCGCTCTCCGCTTATTGGGAAATGGAATGGCCTGCCACTCCATCTCCCAATAGGACATAACCAGATGTCTCAGCTGAGAGCGAATATCACTTGCTGGAACCTTGAAAGGCAACGGGGGCAGTAGAACTGCCTCCTTGGCAGCCTTATCTGCTAATTCATTTCCCTCTATGCCCATGTGGCTTGGGAGCCACAGAAACGTGATTCTGGTGCCAGCATCCGAATACCCGGCCAGCAGGTCCTATCCGCTGCACCAGAGGGTGCCGAGGGAAACAAGTATGAATAGACTGGAGCGAACTCAAGGAGTCAGTACACACGAGAAAGTGTCGGCGTACATTGTACAGTGCGTACCGCAGAGCTTCGCGGATAGCATGGAGCTCTGCTGTGTACACACTACAGGTTTCGGGGAGAGCAAAAAGGAACCTATCATTGTCGACAACGAACGAACAGCCCACCTTCGTATCTGACCTCCAACCATCCGTGTAGACGACGACTGAACCTGGATAGCGGCCAACAACGGACAGGAAGAGTCTCCGATAAATCGAAGGGTCCGTGTTTTCCTTTGGGCCAGTGTGCAGATCCAGGATTACTTCAGGTCGTCGTACGACCCACCCCACTTGGTTGTCTGACAAGGCAAGGAACCGAAGGTACGTCAAACAATTCGGAAATGCTATCCAAGCGTATCCCAACCGGCCGCGTCGCTCGAGGACGAGCAGCGTACAGCAAACGGTTGCCATTGTTGAACACGCAAGGATAGCTTGGATGAAGTGGCATCTGTCGCAAATTTGCAGCATATGTAAGTAGAAGTTGCTGGCGCCTCAGGTGTAAAGGCGGCACACCAGACTCAGCGAGCAGGCTAGCGATGGGGCTTGTACGAAAAGCTCCCGTCGCCAACCTAACCCCGCTGTGGTGGATACTGTTCAGCTTCGCAAGAACACTTGGTCCTGCGGAGCCATATGCTGCACTGCCGTAGTCTAACCGGGATAAAATGTGTGCCCGATAGAATCGCAGGAGCACCGTGCGGTCTGCCCCCCAAGAAGTGCTGCTAAGAAACTTAAGGATATTAAGCTTCCTAGTGCATTGAACTTTTTTGCCAGCAATGGAAATTCCCGGTACCGAAGATGATCCATGGATACCCGAAATACGCCAAGTTTAGTCCACACTTGAGATGGAGTGTGTGACGTCATAGACGACACATATCTCTCCCATGAAGCCTTCTTATTTGGCGAATAAGAACCCGCGCCTTATCGCGGAATTTCTTAAATGTTACCAAGTTGGAAGCAGTAGGTTGTTTACGATAACGTTTATAAGCACGACGGCGTTCCTTGATAGGTGCAGCTATTTCATCGTTCCACCAAGGAACGAGTTTTCGGCGAGGAGTCCCCGAGAAAAGCGGAATGCACTCCTCAGCAGCAGCAAGAATAACTTGGGCGATGTAACTTATTTCCTCGCCGACGGTCCGCCTGATACGGTCGTTAAGGACAGCTAGTAATAATAATAATGTTATTTATTTTACGTCCCACTAACTACTTTTTAAGGTCTTCGGAGACGCCGAGGTGCCGGAATTTAGCCCGCAGGAGTTCTTTTTCGTGCCAGTAAATCTAACGACAAGAGGCTGTCGTACTTGAGCACCTTCAAATACCACCGGACTGAGCCAGGATCGAACCTGCCAAGTTGGGGTTAGAAGGCCAGCGCCTTAACCGTCTGAGCCACTCGCCCGGCAGGACAGCTAGTGACGTGTACTTTGGCCAATCAGCATGTTTAAACATTCATCGAGGGGGAGCCTCGATTGATTTTTGGTTCAACAAAGTAGGAAGGATGGGAAAATGGTCACTGTCGCAAAGATCGTCGTGTGTGTTCCACAGAAACAGCGGAATCAACGTTCGGTTGATGATGATGATGATGATGCTTGTTGTTTAAAGGGGCCTAACATCGAGCTCATCGGCCCCTAAAGGCACGAAATGAAAGAACAAAAATGCCAAATTCATCCACTGACCAAAAAAATAATAATGTCGTCATGAAGAATGAATGGATGGACATGAACTCAACAAAAAAACAAAAAAAAAAAGGAAACAAACAACCAAAATACAGTGGATCAGACTCAAAGATCATACATAATTGATTACTGACCAAGGGACCACTCATAAAGCACGATGATGATGTCGAAAGGGGTGCAAAATCCATGGCTAAGGCCCCACAGAATGGTACATGTCGCGAGTAAAGTAGAACCATGGTATTGGCATGTTGGGGTACTAATCAAAAGTAGCGAAACTTACGGTGTTCCACACAAGACGGTACTACTCACAAGTATTGTACTTCGTACAGGTAACGCAGACCTATGGTGTTTCTCACACAATGGCACCACTCATAGCCAACGCAAACCAATGACTTTCTTCACCTAGGTGTACTAGGCACGGATGCCGGTCCCACGGGCCCCGTGGTGTTCCTCACAGAGTGGATACTAATCAAAGGCAACGCAGACCCACGGTGTCGCTCATATAGTGGTACAACTTACAGGCTACGCCCCAGACCCGCGGTGGTGCTCACATGGGTACGACACACGGGTACTGGAAACCCCCAGGCCACGCACATGACCACTACTAAACACAAACCCATTTCGTACCGAACATAGTGGTACAACTCGCAAGTACAGGCAACCCATGGTGTTCCCCGCGTGATGGTACGAATCAAAAGTAGTTTCATGGTTCTAATACAATCAACCCTTGGTCGCCCCTTTTAGTCACCTCTCACGACAGGCAGGGGATACCGTGGGTGTATTATTCGTCAGCCTCCCCCACCCACAGGGGGTGTGTGTTTGGTCCGCGAGAGGTATTTTATTTCCCTCAAGTCCGCCGGAAAGCCGGTTAGGACACCCCTATCCGCCACCTGGGACGCGCCACGTGGGAGTATCACCTCTCCCCCTGATACGCCTGCGTAGCAGGTTCGTGGCCCCAACGTTCGGCTGCATAGACTTACGTCTATGCGAGAATATGTGCCGCAACGTACACTGAAGTGTGTTGGTTCCCCTGTGTTCAAACTACATAAATCCAGGTCTGTTACCAATGTTTCCAGCTCTCTTCCCCGGGGGCAAGGCGTCTCAGAGCCCCGGATGGGGTGATGGGCGTTAAAATCTCCCAACAAGAGGAAGGGAGGTGGAAGCTGATCTAGAAGGTCAGTGACATCATTAATGTTAAGAGGTAGCTCTGGCTGAAAATAGACATTACACACTGTTGTTATGACAGGCAGCGGAACGCGAACAGCTACAGCCTCCAGCGGGGTTCTTAGTTGAACCTCCTCGCTGTAGGTATCAGAACGGACAAAAATGCCAACGCCACCGGAAGCCCGGTGAGCATAAAGTCGTTCTGTCGAGTATAGTCGAAAATTTCGCAGACTATACTCGCCGAATATTCGCTAATGAGCTGGCGCAGCTCAGCAAGATATCTATCATAACCGTTACAATTCCATTGTAACAGTGCCATATTGTAAGTGTGGACTACTGTGGTTTAGTTAGGAGCAGCGTAATGCCGCCTAACCTAACATACACTCACATCCCCATCCGAAGATGGACATTCATGCTCCACGTGCATCTCCCCATCACTAGACGAAGTGAAGCATGCCTTCAATTTCTTCGACTGATTTCGGGGGTGGGGTCTCCCCTTACGACGGGAACGCGCAGATCTTCTAGAAGGAAGACCCGCTGGCGTAGAATCAGGCCCTCCGAGTGGAGGGCCGGAAGCCCCATTCGTAGGAGAAGTGGAGGAACGCCTGCTAAGGTCGCTCTTCTTCCCCACCGTCGATTCTTGTTTAGACGGGCTGGGAGGTGGTTTTCCAGCCCTGGTCGACGATGCCGCCTCCGCCGGCTTAGGCGCGGCTGTCGCCGACCTCGTGGGGGAAGGAGACGTTGTCTTCCTCCCCTTCTGTGCCGGCGTAGGTTTCCTAGCCGGTAGGCCGGCACAGGTATATTGGTGGTCGAAGGCCGGGACGAACCCACCTTCGAGCTTGTTCTCTATGCGGCGTTGCTCGTGGGAGCAACTGCCGCCTTGATGATGATGATGATGATTGTTACCGTATTTTTGTGCTAGGTAGAGGTGAAAGAAGGTGCGGGTGTGAACGGGTCTCAAACTACGAAATTAATGTAAAATTTAACAAGGTTATATTTTCTTAGCAAAAAACAAGAAATAACAATAATGGCAGGTACAGAGTAGCAGAACCACTAATCGAGAATGTACAATTACAGGATTTGGGCTCCGAGAGCCAGACACACAATTCTGAGCAATTAGCCCAACTTTACGATATACAGAATTCAACAAAGGGGCAGAAGACCCCAATCAAGCCCAGGAGCACTTGCTCCAAATTACACAGTAAAGCCTCCTCGAGGCATACAACACTCAGTTTTCGAAAAAGAGCCACTCGCTCTCAACTTTAAGCCTATCAAAGGCCACACCATCCACCTTCAAGTTGTCCTCTAAGGACATATACACAGGGGTAACACACCCAACCCTTGAGGTCTATTAAGTGAGAAAAGGTTAATTACTTGACCTCTAAAATAACAATTGAGAGGAGGCGATCTGCACTCCTAATATACTTGTTTAAAACCCTAATCTGGCACTAGGCCGTTAATGCAAGGGCTAATCCCACACTAAAGGGGTGACTTAAGAAAGAAACAATTTACATTACTGTTACGGAAGAATCGGTTGAGAAAAATAAGTTCACCTCAGAACAAAATGAGTGGGAGATCGAGAGGGTTAAGCACTCTCTATCCCAATATATAGTTTTGAAAGAGAATAGAGGCTAACAGTCTTTACATTTTAGGGAAAGTTACATGGTAGAGACGCTTCGGACCCGCCCCGAGAGTTAAACTGCTGAGCTAGCAAGAAAAGAAGTTATTAAAAGGCCATTACCTTGGTGTTGAACTGCTCCCCGAAGAAAGAGGCGCTTCCCGCCCCCTGCTATGTACTTTACACACTGAAAGATGGTACTGAAGTGGCACCGAGACCCGAAAATCAGCAGTTTATATACTCTCGCGGAAAGTTCGAGGCGTTTTTGGAATGAGAACACCCTCCCACAAGGATTTTATTGGTTCACCAAGAAACCCCCTACACAATACGAAGAAGAAACATTATTGGTTGAAAATTAATTCGAGAAATTCGGGATTGGCTAAATTCAAAACAAGGGGAAAGAAAGGGTTAATATTGCCAACTTAAACAATGACTGAAAGAAATTTAGCAAAGAACAAACATTTGAAATTAAATTTTCTCAACAAAAACAGTTCTTTCACTTCGCACTAGGGTGCACCGTTGTAGTTCTTCAGTAGTGTCTTCTAGAAGAGAATGTTCACACTTCTTACTACAAGCAAAACAAAAATACATCGAAAACAACACAGTTCAGAAACTTCAAAATTTCCAAGTAGTGGCATCTTCAGGGTAACTTGAAAATTAACACATAAGACAAAGTTCAGACTTCTCCCAGTAGGGGAGTTTCAACTGGCGCAAAGTTTAAATAAGCGGCGTGGAGGTGTACCGCCCGGTACAATGATGCTTGTTGTTTTAAGGGGCCTAACATCGAAGGTCATCGGCCCCTAATGGAACGTGATGGACGACATGATACATGATATTTAAAATTTTAAAACGTATCCACTAACCAGAGTTAAAAATACGGTGATGAAAAAATGAGTATGAGATTAAAACAGCAGTGGATCTAATTCGCAATGCCTTATTTCTAATAAAATAAGAGAAAATACAGAGAGAAAAGGAATAAGGCATTGCCTGGTGGTGCATATACAGATACTTCATTTACATTAGACGTTAAAATAACACATTAAAATACGCAACACAAACTAAAATGAAGTCAATAGGTTAAAAGCGCAATGGAAACAAATACACGAAGACAAAGGACATCACTAGACACGGTAAAACAGACCACTATCCCTCATAAAGCGGATGACGAGGTCTGCTGACTGCTCGTCATCTCGCAAGATAAGGGAGATGGTACCCGGAAGGTTTAGACTACGGCGAATATAGACCAGGTCCATACACTCCGCAAGGATGTGTACCACGGTAAGATGGTCGCCGCAGGTACACACCGGAGGGGGTTCTCCTTCCAAAAGATGCGAGTGAGTTATGATACCGTGGCCGATCCGAAGACGACATAATACCACGGCTTCCCTTCGCGAAGCCCGAACGGAAGTCCTCCATACCTTCGTTGTTCCTTTTTTTTCTTTTTTTTTGTTGTTTTAAGGGGCCTAACATCGAAGGTCATCGGCCCCTAATGGTACGAAATGAAAGAACAAAAATTACAAAGGCATCCACTGACCAAAATAAAAATAAAAAATGTCATGAAGAATGAATGGATGGACAGGAACCCAACAAACCACAAAACAAACAAACAAAAACAAAAACCAGTGGATCGGATGCAATAGAGAACGAAAATAACATCATTACTGACCAAGGAACCACTTATAAAGCACAAAGATGCTTGGTGTCTAAAGGGGGTGCAAAATCCACGTCTAAGGCCCCACAGAATGGTACATGTCGCGAGTAAAATAGAACCATGGTATGTGTCATGTTGGGGTATTAATCAGAAGTAGCGAAGACTCACGGTGTTCCACAATAGATGGTACTACTCACAAGTACTGTACTTCGTACAGGTAACGCAGACCTATGGTGTTTCGCACACAATGGCGCCACTTACAGCCAACGCAAACCGATGAGTTTCCTCACCTAGGGTACTAGTCACGGGTGCCGGTCCCAAGGGCCCCGTGGTGTTCCGCACATAGTGAGTACTAATCACAGGCAACGCAGACCCACGGTGTCGCTCACATAGTGGTACAACTCACAGGCTACGCCCAGACCCGCGGTGTTGCCCACATGGGTACAACGCACGGGTACTGGAATCCACCAGGCCATGCTTTTTACTGCAACGAATAACAAACATATTTCGTACCATGTTAGTGATACTACTCGCAAGTACATGCAACCCATGGTGTTCCCCGCATGATGGTACGAATCAAGAGAAGTTTCATGGTCCTAATTCATTCATCCCTTGGTCGCCCCTTTTAGTCGTCTCGCACGACAGGCAGGGGATACCGTGTGTGTATTATTCGTCAGCCTCCCCCACCCACAGGGGGTGTGTGTTTGGTCCGCGAGAGGTATTTTATTTCCCTCAAGTCCGCCGGCAACCCGGGTAGGACCCCCCTATCCGCCACCTGGGACGCGCCACGTGGGAGTATCACCTCTCCCCCTGCTACGCTTGCGTAGCAGGTTCGTGGCGTTGTTCCTTTTATCGCTCTCAGCTTATTGGGAAGTGGAATGGCCTGCCACTCCATCTCCCAATGAGACACGACCAGATGTCTCAGCTGAGAGCGAATATCACTTGCTGGAACCTTGAAAGATGATGATGATGATGCTTGTTGTTTAAAGGGGCCTAACATCGAAGGTCATCGGCCCCTAATGGAATGAGATAAACGACATGAGAGATGATGTTAAAATTTTAAAAACATATCCACTGACTAGAGTTTAAAAAAAATGATGGAGAAAAATGAGGGTGAGATTAAAACAATCAGTGGATCTAATACGCAATGCCTTATTTTCGAATAAAATAAGAGAATCTACAGGAAAACAAAAGAATAAGGCATTGCCTGGTAGTACATAATTTACGAGAGACGTTAAAATAACACATTAAAATACGCAACACAAACTAAAATTAAGTCAATAGGATAAAAGCGAAAGTGACACAAAACACACTAGGACAAAGGACAGCATCACACACGAGAAAACAGTCCACTATCCCTCATAAAGCGGACGACGAGGTCTGCTGACTGCTCGTCATCACGCAAGATAAGGGAGATAGTACTCGGAAGGTTAAGACTACGGCGCAGATCGACCAGGTCCACACACTCCGTAAGGATGTGTACCACGGTAAGATGGTCGCCGCAGGTACACACCGGAGGGGGTTCTCCTTTCAAAAGATGCGAGTGAGTCAAGATACCGTGGCCGATCCGAAGACGACATAATACCACGGCTTCCCTCCGCGAAGCCCGAAGGGAAGTCCTCCATACCTTCGTTGTTCCTTTTATCGCTCTCAGCTTATTGGGAAGTGGAATGGCCTGCCACTCCATCTCCCAATGGGACATAACAAGATGTCGCAGCTGGGAGCGAATATCACTTACTGGAACCTGGAAAGGCAACGGGGGCAGTGTAACTGCCTCCTTGGCAGCCTGATCTACTAACTCGTTTCCCTCTATGCCCATGTGGCTTGGGAGCCACAGAAACGTGATTCTGGTGCCAGCATCCCAACACCCGGCCAGCAGGTCCTGGATTAGCTGCACCAGAGGGTGCCGAGGGAAACAGGTATCTATAGACTGGAGCGAACTCAAGGAGTCGGTACACAGAAGAAAGTGTCGGCGCTCATTGTACAGTGCGTACCGCAGAGCTTCGCGGATAGCATGGAGCTCTGCTGTGTACACACTACAGGTTTCGGGGAGAGCAAAAAGGAACCTATCATTGTCGACAACGAACGAACAGCCCACCTTCGTATCTGACCTCCAACCATCCGTGTAGACGACGACTGAACCTGGATAGCGGCCAACAACGGACAGGAAGAGCCTCCGATAAATCGAAGGGTCCGTGTTTCCGTCTTTCGGGCCAGTGTGCAGATCCAGGAAAATTTCAAGTCGTCGTACGACCCACGGAGGTACCCCACTTGGTTGTCTGACAAGGCAAGGAACCGAAGGTACGTCAAACAATTCGGAAATGCTATCCAAGCGTATCCCAACCGGCCGCGTCGCTCGAGGACGAGCAGCGTACAGCAAACGGTTGCCATTGTTGAACACGCAAGGATAGCTTGGATGAAGTGGCATCTGTCGCAAATTTGCAGCATATGTAAGTAGAAGTTGCTGGCGCCTCAGGTGTAAAGGCGGCACACCAGACTCAGCGAGCAGGCTAGCGATGGGGCTTGTACGAAAAGCTCCCGTCGCCAACCTAACCCCGCTGTGGTGGATACTGTTCAGCTTCGCAAGAACGCTTGGTCTTGCGGAGCCATATGCTGCACTGCCGTAGTCTAACCGGGATAAAATGTGTGCCCGATAGAATCGCAGGAGCACCGTGCGGTCAGCCCCCCAAGAAGTGCTGCTAAGAAACTTAAGGATATTAAGCTTCCCAGTGCATCGCACTTTTAACTCCCGCACGTGTGGCTCCCACGATAATTTACTGTCAAAAAGGAGCCCAAGAAATCGGTAAGTGTCAACAACTGGAAGAACGACGTTGTCTAAATAAAGCTCAGGATGGGGGTGAAGAGTACGTTGACGACAAAAGTGGACAACGGAGGTCTTTGCGGCAGAAAACCGAAAGCCATGTTCTAAGGTCCACTGCTCCACCCTCCTAATAGCGTGTTGTAATTGTCGCTCTGCGACTGCCATATTACGCGAGCTATAGTGCAGAGCAAAATCGTCCACATATAGCGACGGTATAACTGCTGGACCAGCAGCAGCAACAATACCGTTGATGGCAATTGCGAACAGATTGACACTAAGGACCGATCCCTGTGGGACTCCATTTTCTTGTACGTGGTATTGCGAATATGTCCTCCCTACTCGGACACGGAATAGACGGAGGGACAAGAAATTCGCAATAAACGCCGGCAAGTTACCTTGGAATCTCCATTGATGCAGGGCTGAAAGGATACCATATCGCCATGTGGTGCCATAAGCCTTATCTAAGTCAAAGAAAACAGCCACCAAGTGCTGTTTGCGGAGAAACGCATCCTGGATAGAGCTTTCCAGCCGTACCAAGTGGTCAGTGGTGGATCGAGCGGCTCGAAATCCACATTGGTACTCGGACAAGAGTCCTTGTTTCTCCAGACACCACACAAGCCGGCGATTAACCATCCTCTCAAACAGCTTACACAGGCAGTTTGTAAGGCAAATCGGTCGGTAACTTCCTGCATACTTGCGATCTTTGTCAGGCTTGAGGACAGGAATAACTATGCCCTCTCGCCACTGAGACGGAAAATCACCCTCCATCCAGATTCGGTTGAACACACGAAGGAGATAGAGTAGACTATCATCACTAAGGTGTTTCAACATCTGGTTATGGATGTTGTCCGGTCCAGGAGACGTGTCCTTGCAAAGCGCTAGGGCGCTGCGGAGTTCCCACTCCGTAAAGGGCACGTTGTAGTCCTCTGAAGCTTGAGAGGCAAAACTAAGGTGAGAACGTTCCGCCTCCCGCTTCAGAGCGAGGAAATCAGGATGATAATTCCCGGAGCCAGATACATCCGCGAAATGACTAGCGAGGTGGTCAGCAATCAGGAGGGGTTCAGTGACGATATTGCCTTCAATGGAAATTCCCGGTACAGAAGATGATCCTTGGATACCCGAAATACGTCGAAGCTTAGTCCACACCTGAGATGATGGAGTATGTGACGTCATAGACGACACATATCTCTCCCATGAAGCCTTCTTACTTTGGCGAATAAGAACTCGCGCCTTAGCGCGGAGTTTCTTAAATGTTACCAAGTTGGCCGCAGTGGGCTGTCTACGGTAATGTTTGTGAGCGCGACGGCGTTCTTTGATAGCTGCTGCTATGTCTTCGTTCCACCAAGGAACGAGCTTTCGGCGAGGAGTCCCCGAGTAGAACGGAATGGACTCCTCAGCAGCAGCAAGAATAACCTGGGTGATGTAAGTTATTTCCTCGCCTACGGTCCGCCTGATTTTGTCGTTAAAGACAGCTAGTGATGTGTACTTTGGCCAATCAGCATGTTTAAAAATCCATCGAGGGGGAGCCTCGACGGATTTGTGGTTCAGCAAAGTAAGAATTATGGGAAAATGGTCACTGTCACAAAGATCGTCATGTGTGTTCCACCGAAACAGCGGAACCAACGTTCGGCTGCACAGACTTACGTCTATGCGAGAATAAGTGCCGTAACGTACACTGAAGTGTGTTGGTTCCCCTGTGTTCAAAATACATAAATCCAGCTCTGTTACTAATGTTTCCAGCTCTCTTCCTCGGGGGCAAGGCGACTCAGAGCCCCAGATGGGGTGATGGGCGTTGAAATCGCCCAACAAGAGGAAGGGAGGTGGAAGCTGATCTAGAAGATCAGTGACATCATTGATGTTAAGAGCCTCACCTGGTGGAAAATAAACATTACACACTGTAGTTATGACGGGCAGCGGTACGCGAACAGCTACTGCCTCCAGCGGGGTTCGTATTGGAACCTCCTCGCTGTAGGTATCAGAACGGACAAAAATGCCAACGCCACCGGAAGCCCGGTGAGCATAATGTCGTTCTGTCGAGTATAGTCGAAAATTTCTCAGTACCGTATGATGACCAGGTCGGAAATTTGTTTCCTGAATACAGACTATACTCGCCGAATACTCGCTGATGAGCTGGCGCAACTCGGCAAGATGCCTATCATAACCGTTACAATTCCATTGTAACAGTGCCATAATGTAAGTGTGGACTATTGTGGTTTAGGTTAGGAGCAGCGTAATGCCACCTAACCTAACCTACACTCACCTCCCCATCCGAGGATGGAGATTCATGCTCCACGTGCATCTCCCCGTCACTAGACGAGGTGAAGCATGCCTTGAATTTCTTCTACGTTGTTTTGGGGTGGGGTTTCCTCTTACGAGGGGAGCGCGCAGGTCTTCTAGGAGGAAGACCCGCTGGCGTGGAATCAGGCCCTCCGGGTGGAGGGCGTGAAGCCCCATTCGTAGGAGAAGTGGAAGAACGCCTGCTAAGGTCGCTTTTCTTCCCCACAGTCGATTCTTGTTGAGACGGGCTGGGAGGTGGTTTCCCAGCCCTGGTCGACGATGCCGCCTCCGCCGGCTTGGGCTCGGCTGTCGCCGACCTCGGGAGGGAAGGAGACGTTGTCTCCTTCCCCTTTTGTGCCGGCGTAGGTTTCCTAGCCGGCACAGGTATGTTGGTGGTCGAAGGCCGGGACGGACCCACCTGGTTCTCTTTGGCTTGGGCGCAGCGATCTTCTGGACAGGTGTTGCAGATGAAAATGAGGAACCTGGCAGGGACTGAGCTATCAAGCTGAAGTCTAGTTTCTTGGCAGGTGCATTCAGGGAATTAAACTTACGGCGCGCTTCCTGGTAGGAAAGACCATCCAGGGTCTTGATCTCCTGGATCTTCTTCTCGCTCAGATAGGTCGGACAATTCCGATCCCGAGGAGAATGAAGACCAGAGCAGTTAGTGCACTTGAACGGAGGTGTACACTCCTCCGCGCCGTGAGCTACTTTCCCACATGTACCACACACTGACAGATTCGAACAACGAGATACCATGTGTCCGAATCTCTGGCATTGATAGCATCGCATAGGAGGCGGGATGTACGGCCTCACATCGCAACGATAGGTTGTTACCTTGACTTTCTCGGGCAACACTGACAATTTGAAGGAGACTATGAACGCACCCGTGGCAACGTCTTCACCGTTGACTTTGCGTGTGATACGCCGGACGTGGGTCACGCCACGGTGCTTCATGTCTTCCATCAATTCATCGTCAGTGTTCAGGACGAGATCAGGGTGGAAAATAACTCCACGAACCAGATTCAATGTTTTGTGCTCTTCCACTTTGACGGGGATGTCGCCAAAATGGTCGCACTTAAGCAATTGATCGGCCTGGAGCGCAGTGCTCGTCTTCAGTAGCAAACCACCATTGCGCATTTTCTTCAGGTCCGCAAGTTCGCCAAATACACCTTCGATGTACCTACTGAATAGAATGGATTTAACCACCTTGAAGTCCTGCCCATCGGTTCTGGTAGCAACCAGGAACCTAGGGATGCTGGATCCCAAATTCAATCGCTGCGCCTGTTCCCAAGGGGTTGCCCCCTTTAGAGAATCCAAAGTTAAAGACTTGGGTAGCGAACTACCCGAGGTTGCTGGCGGAAGTTGTTTCGACGCCATACCCGAAGGTATCCTCCCCGAATGCCACCCACTCCGATCAGGGGTCTCTGTAGCCGAACCAAGCAGCCAAGGCAATACCCACCTGGTCATAGCAGGTATTGCCCGGGGTCCGATGTTGAACGATGCCTAATACGGGATGACTGAGGCAATGAGCACTAGGACTCCCTTCCTCCAGTCACCCGCAATAGCATGTACCCCATAGCGTATACAGAGCACTAAATATAGAAAAAATAAATAAAAATCATTAATAATAATATGTCCTTCTGGCATTCGGCTGTGCGGGGACCTGCGTTGTCAGGCGGATACCACTGCCCGGGTACATGACACTCCCACCCGCCGCGTCCTGGGTGGTTGCTGGCACGGGCTTTTGAGCGTAGTCGCACACATAGGAGCTCCATCGCCGAGCAGCACGCACATCAAAATTTTGAGTGGTCTACATCTGACCCGCAGAAAAATAATAAAAAATAAAGAGGGGACCATGGCCACATAACCCTTTAAGTCGCCTTCTACGACAGGCAGGGATTACCTATGGATGTATTCAACCTCTCCCATCCACAGGAGGTCCAACACATTATACCAAACCACAATCCATGTCCGCGCCAATGTCGCCCCTTTTTGTCGCCTCTTACGACAGGCAGGGGATACCGCGGGTGTATTCTACATGTGCGTCCCCCACCCGCAGGGGGTGGAACCTTGAAAGGCAACGGGGGCAGTAGAACTGCCTCCTTGGCAGCCCGATCTGCTAACTCGTTTCCCCCGATGCCCATGTGGCTTGGGAGCCACAGAAAAGTAATTCTGGTGCCGGCATCCGAACACACGGCCAGCAGGTCATGGATCCGCTGCACCAGAGGGTACCGAGGGAAACAGGTATCAATACACTGGAGTGAACTCAAGGAGTCAGTACACACAAGAAAGTGACGGCGTTCATTGCACAGTGCGTACCGCAAAGCTCTACAGAGAGCATAGAGCTCTGCTGTGTGCACACTACAGGTTTCTGGGAGAGCGAAAAGAAACCTATCATTGTCGACAACGAACGCACAGCCCACCCTCGTGTCCGTCCTTGAACCATCCGTGTAGACGACGACTGAGCCTGGATAGCGGCCAACGACGGCCAAGAAGAACCTCCGATAAATCGAAGGGTCAATGTTCTCCTTCGGGCCAGTGTGTAGGTCCAGAATTATTTCAGGTCGCCGTACTACCCACGGAGGTACCCCACTTGGTTGTCTGACAAGGCAAGGAACCGAAGGTACGTCAAACAATCTGTAACTGCTATCTAAACGTGTTCCAACAGGCCGCGTTGCTCGGGGACGAGCAGCGTACAGCCAACGGTTGCCATTGTTGAAAACGCTAGAATAGCTTGGATGTAGTGGCATCTGTCTCAAATTAGCAGCATAGGTAAGAAGCAGTTGCTGTCGCCTCAGGTGTAAAGGCGGCACACCAGACTCAGCGAGCAGGCTAGCTATGGGGCTCGTACGAAAGGCTCCCGTCGCCAACCGAACCCCGCTGTGGTGAATGCTGTTTAGCTTCGGAAGGACGCTTGGTCTTGCTGAGCCATATGCTGCACTGCCGTAGTCTAGGCGAGATAAAATATGTGCAGTATAGAATCGTAGGAGCACCGCGCGGTCAGCCCCCAAGAAGTGCTGCTAAGAAACTTCAGGATATTAAGCTTCTTAACACATTGCACTTTCAACTGCCGCACATGTGGCTCCCACGATAATTTATTATCGAAAAGGAGCCCAAGGAATCGGTAAGTGTCAACTACAGGTATAGCTACATTTCCTAAATAAAGTTCAGGATGAGGGTGAAGAGAACATTGGCGACAAAAGTGGACAACACAGGTCTTTGTGGTGGAAAAACGAAAGCCACGCTCTAAGGTCCACTGCTCTACACTCCTAATAGCTTGCTGTAACTGTCGCTCTGCGACTGCCATACTGCGCGAGCTATAGTGCAGAGCAAAATCATCCACATATAGGGACGGTATTACGGCTGGACCAGCAGCAGCGACAATACCGTTTATGGCAATCGCGAACAGAGTGACATTAAGAACCGATCCCTGTGGGACTCCATTTTCTTGAACGTGGTATTGCGAATTTGTCCTCCCTACTCGGACACGGAATAGACGGAGGGACAAAAAATTTGCATTAAATACCGGCAAGTTACCTCAGAATCTCCATTGATGCAGGACTGAAAGGATGCCATATCGCCAGATGGTGTCGTAGGCCTTCTCCAAGTCAAAGAAGACAGCTACCAAGTGCTGTTTGCGGAGAAACGCATCCTGGATAGAGCTCTCCAGGCGTACCAAGTGGTCTGTGGTGGATCGAGCGGCTCGTAATCCACATTGGTACTCGGAGAAGAGTCCTTGCTTCTCCAGACACCACACGAGTCTGCGATTTACCATCCTCTCAAACAGCTTACACAGGCAATTTGTAAGACAAATCGGTCTGTAACTTCCTGCATACTTAGGATCTTTGTCAGGCTTGAGGACAGGAATGTCTATGCCATCTCGCCACTGAGACGGAAAATCACCCTATGTCCAGATTCAGTTGAACACACGAAGGAGATATAGTAAACTATCATCACTAAGGTGTTTCAACATCTGGTTATGGATGTTGTCCGGTCCAGCAGACGTGTCCTTGCAAAGCGCTAAGGCGCAGCGGAGTTCCCACTCCGTAAAAGGCACGTTGTAGTCCTCTGAAGCTTGGGTGGCAAAACTAAGGTGATGACATTCTGCCTCCCGCTTCGGAGGGAGGAAATCAGGATAGTAATTCCCGGAGCCGGAGACATCCGCGAAATGACTAGCGAGAAGGTTAGCAATCGCGAGGGGATCAGCGGCGACACTGCCTGCAACGGAAGTTCCCGGTAGAGCAGATGATCCTTGAATACCAGAAATTCGTCGAAGTTTCGTCCACACTTGAGATGATGGAGTATGTGACGTCATGGACGACACATATCTCTCCCATGAAGCCTTCTTACTTTGTCGAATAAGAACTCGCGCCTTAGCGCGGAGTTTCTTAAATGTTACCAAGTTGGCCACAGTGGGCTGTCGACGGTAACGTTTATGAGCGCGATGGCGTTCTTTGATGGCTGCTGCTATTTCATCGTTCCACCAAGGAACGAGTTTTCGGCGAGGGGCCCCCGAGAAAAACGGAATGGACTCCTCAGCAGCAGCAAGAATAACTTGGGTGACGTAAGTTAGTTCCTCGCCGACGGTCCGCCTGACATCATCGTTAAAGACAGCTAGTGATGTTTACTTTGGCCAATCAGCATGTTTAAGAATCCATCGAGGGGGAGCTCGACGGGTTTAAGTTTCAACAAAGTAAGAATGATGGGAAAATGGTCACTGTCACAGAGATCATCGTGTACAATCTACCGAAACAGTGGAACCAACGTTCCTCTGCATAGAGTAACGTCTATGCGAGAGTATGTGCCGTAACGTACACTAAAGTGAGTTGGTTCCGCTGTGTTCAAAATACATAAATCCAGATCTGTTAGAAGTGTTTCCAGCTCTCGTCCTCGGGGGCAAGGCGTCTCAGAGCCCCATATGGGGTGATGAGCGTTAAAATCGCCCAATAAGAGGAAGGGTGGTGGAAGCTGATCTATAAGATCAGCGACATCATTGATGTTCAGATGCTGGCCTGGTGGAAGATAAACATTACACACTGTTGCTATGACAGGCAGCGAGACGCGAACAGCTACAGCCTCAAGAGGGGTTCTTAATGGAACCTCTTCGCTGTAGCTATCAGAACGTACAAAAATGCCAACGCCTCCGAAAGCCCGGTGAGCATAGTATCGTTCCGTCAAGTATAGTTTGAAATTCCTCAAGACCGTATGATGACCAGGTCTGAAATTGGTCTCCTGAATACGGACTATACTCGCTCCGTACTCACTAATAAGCTGACGTAACTCAGCAAGATGCCTGTCATAACCGTTACAATTCCACTGTAACTGTGCCATAGTGTGGACTATAAAGGGAGTGTTAGGTTATGAGCGACAAAATGCTCGTAAGCCTAAACACTATCTAGTTCTACATCCGTAGATGTAGAGGACAGCGCGACATCCATCCCGTCCTCAAGAGATGGCAGGGGTGCCGCCCAGAACTTCGACGCATTTCGGGCGCGAGGGGGTCCCCTACGAGGAGAGCGCGCAGGTTTGGGAACAGGAGTGCCTCCCGGCGCAGACTCATACCCCCCAGGTGGGGGGCATGACTTCTCCTTCGCAGGGGAAGTTCGAGAGCGCTCAGGACGGGCGCTCTTCTTCCCCTTCTTCTTTTCTAGTTTAACGGGCTGGGAGATGGTTTCCCAGCCCTGGTCGACGATGTCGCCTCCGCCGGCTGGGGCACGACTTTCGTCGACCTCCTAGGGGGGGGGGAGACTTAGCCTTCCCCCCTTGCTGTGCCGGCTGGAAACTGCCAGCCGGCAACGACTTCTGGTAGGTCGAAGGTGGGGTGGTCCCCTCCCCTTCGAGGTTTGACTATTCCGACGTTGCCGGGAGCAGCAACAGGCGCCTTGGGCGCAGCCGTCTGGACAGGTGTCGAGGTTGTGAATGACGAACCTGGAAGTCTCTAAGCTATCAAGCTATAGTCGAGTGTACGGGCAGGTGTATTCGTAGAATTAAACTTACGGCGCGCTTCCTGGTAGGAAAGACCATCCAGGGTCTTGATCTCCTGGATCTTCTTCTCACTCAGGTATGTCGGACAATTCCGATCCCGAGGAGAATGAAAACCGGAGCAGTTAGTGCACTTGTATGGAGTTGTGCACTATTCCGCGCCGTGAGCCACTCGTCCACATGTACCACATACAGCCTGATTCGAACAGCGAGATACCAAATGTCCGAATCGCTGGCATTGATAGCATCGCATAGGAGGCGGGATGTACGGCCTCACATCGCAACGATAAGTTGTTACCTTAACTTTCTCTGGTAACACTGACAACTTGAAAGAGACAATGAAGCCACCAGTGACAACGTCTTCACCGTAGACCTTGCGCGTAATTCGCCGGACGTGTGTCACGCCACGGTTCTTCATGTCTTCCATCAACTCGTCGTCAGTGTTCAAAATAAGGTCGCGGTGAAAGATGACTCCGCGAACCAGGTTCAAGGACTTATGCTCCTCCACTTTGACGGGGATTTCGCCAAAGTGCTCGCACTTAAGCAACTGATCAGCTTGCAGTGCTGTACGAGTCCTTAAAAGCAAACTACCGTTGCGCATTTTCTTAAGTTCCTCCAGTTCGCCACAGACGCCTTCGATGTGTCTACTAAACAGGATGGACTTCACCAGCTTAAAAACGTGCCCATCGGTTCTGGTAGCGACCAGAAACCTAGGGAAGCTGGATCCCATTCCTTCACGCTGCGCATGTTCCCAGGGAGTTGAACCTCTCAGGGAAGCAAAAGTTAAAGTCTTCGGTGGGCGACCACCTTGAGAGTGCCGACTTCGTTTGGAAGCCATGCCCGATAGCTTCCTCCCCGACTGCCACCCACTCCGATCAGGGGTCTCTGTAGCCGAACCAAGCAGCCAAGGCAATACCCACCTGGTCGTAGCAGGTACTGCCCGGGGTCCGATGTTGGACGATGCCTAATACGGGATGACTGAGGCAATGAGCACTAGGACTCCCTTCCTCCAGTCACCCGCAATAGCATGTACCCCATAGCGTGTACAGAGCACTAAATATAGGAAAAAATAAATAAAAATAAATAATAATAATAATAATATGTCCTTCTGGCATTCGGCTGTGCGGGAACCTGCGTTGTCAGGCGGATACTACTGCCCGGGTACATGACACTCCCATCCGCCGCGTCCTGGGTGGTTGCTGGCACGGGCTTTCGAGCGTAGTCGCACACATAGGAGCTTCATCGCCGAGAAGCACGCACATCAAAATTTTGAATGGTCTACATCTTACCCTCGGAAAAATAATAAAAAATAAAGAGGGGACTATGGCCACATGAGCCTTTAAGTCGCCTTCTACGACAGGCAGGGATTGCCTATGGATGTATTCAGCCTCTCCCACCCACAGGAGGTCCATCACATTATACCATACCGGAATCCTTGTCCGCGCCATGATCGCCCCTTTTTGTCGCCTCTTACGACAGGCAGGGGATACCGCTGGTGTATTCTACATGTGCGTTCCCCACCCGCAGGGGGTAATCACAGTACACACCGGTACTGGAAACCCACAGTCCACACCCGCTGCTGCTACTAAGCACAAATCTATTTCGTACCTAATGTACCGGGCGGTTCGCCTCCACGCCGCTGATTCAAATATTGCGCCTGTTGAAACACCTCTACAGGAGAAAGCCTGAACTTTAACAAACTGAATTAACTCAACGGTTTCTCGGAAGATGTCACTTTGGTAATTTTGATGTGTTCTGAACTGTGTCTATTTCGATTTGTGTTTGTTTGCTCAGTATCAAGAAGTTGGGACATTCTCTAACAGATGTCTCTACCAAAAACTACGATAACGCACTCTGGTGTAAAGGAATGTATTCTCCGGAAGAAAAATTGTATTCCTAAGTTTTGTTTTTACTAAATTTTGTTCTGTGGTTTGTGGGTTGGCAATATAAATCCTTTCTTTCCGCCCGTTTTGAATGTAACCAATCAGGAATTTATGTAATTAATTTTCCACCAATAAGGTGTTTCTTCCTCGTCTTGTGTATTAGTTTTTGCTGTTATCCAATAAAAGCGAAAGGGTGTGTCTACTCATTCCTGAAATGTCTCGAATGTTCCACGAGGGTATATAAACTGCTGATTTTCTTGTCTCGGGGCCACTTCAGTAACATCTTTCGTAGTGTGTGAATATGTAGCAGGGGGCGGGAAGCGCCTCTTTCTTCAAGGAGCTGTTCTTCTACAAGGTAATGGCCTGTTAAAACCCTCATTTCTTGCCAGCTCAGCAGTTTAACTCTCGGCGAGAGTTCGAAACCTTTAGTATGTAACCTACCGTTTTAAAATGTAAATTATTTTCTGTCTATGTAAACTCTATAAATTATAAATCTATAAATTACTGTAAAGCGGGGATAGAGAGTGCTTTACCCTCTCGAACTCTCCTTCATTTGGAAATTGAGGTGACTACGTTTTCATAACCGTTTCTTCTCTTCCTTAAAATATTAAAGTTTCTCATACGGGTCACCTCCTTAGCTTGGGATTAGCCCCTGTGTTTCGGCCTAGAGCCACTTAGGTTTTAAAAGTGTATTTAGGAGTGCAAGTTCACGCCTCCAATCTCTTCTGTACTTTGGGCTAGTAACTTAACCTGATGTTTTGTTTTCTTCATGCGACGGCCCCGTAGGTTGGGTATTAATTACCCCTGTTTCCTTGTGTGCCTTAAGGGCAGATAGAAATGAAGTTTGTTGTTGCCTTTGATAGGCTTGTAAAATTGAGAGCGGGTCTGCTCTTTTTCTTAACATTGTAATTAGGAGCAAGTGCTCCTCGTACTTAGGGGTTTTCTGCAATTTAGCAATTGTGGTGGTGAGCTGAGAGCTCAGAAATTAATCTTGGGGCTCGAAGCCCAAATCTTGTAATGAATTGTAATTTCTTAACTTGTTTTCCTGCTACTTGGTACTTGTTACTCTGTTGTTGTTATTTGTTGATTTTGAAAAGAAAATATAACCTTTGTTAAAGTTTTAAATTAACTTTAATTTTGTAGTTGAGACCTATTTACAGCCCGCACCTTCTTTCACCACTAACTACCACGGATAACTCCGTAACACCTAATATAGTGGTTTGGGTTGTTGTTGTTGTTGTTGTTGTTTGTTTTACGGGGCCTAACATCGAAAGTCTTCGGCCCCTAATGGAATGAGATGAACGACATGAGATATGAAGTTAATTTTTTTTAAAAAAAGAAGTATCCACTGACTAGAGTTAAAAAATGATGATGAAGAAAAAATGAGGATGAGATTAAAACAGGTTACGGTACACAAGCCGGCTATCCCCAGTTCACTCGTAGGCGCCGTCATATTCTATTAAATATGTTCATTGCGGTACAAGGAAGGCGTAGAGGTGCGAAAATACTAGGTTTTTGTACTATTACCTGCCATATAGAACACTGAATAGGACACTATATAGGACTGGAAGAGCACAAGGCTGCCATGTTTACTTGGTGACGGAGGGGTGATGACGTCATATCTGACGTCACGGGAGGTGTGACAGAGACAGGTAATTAATATCCGAAAAACTAAGTCCGAATTTTTTGCTACTGCGCATGCGCGACCAATTTAATTATTTAACATTCCACCGTGGACATCAAAAATTATCGTGACGTCATAAGTATGACGTCACAACACCTCCTAGTTCTGCTATAGACAACTCATGTAGGACACCTGTAAGGATGTGACGTCAGACAGGGCCGCCATCCCTTCCGCGCCGGAACGAGGTGGTGTAACACGTGCGGTCCCGCTGTGCGTTAGTTCATCGAAAAATGTACATATCCGTGGCACATAACGGAATATTCAACCACATGCATAATCAAGGCGTATAAAACCTGTGAATAATTTAGGTAAAATTACTCGGGAAACAATAATCATATGATGTACGTTCTTCGCCAATCAACAGGTAAGTAGCGCTATTAGGGGTTGAATGGGAAGGGGGTGGAAGGGTGTTCAGGCACTTGCTGTCTGTCAAATGTGCCCGAATTATGCCAGATCCAAAATGGAAATCCAAGAGTGCAGGACATTATCCCAGCTTTTCACATACCTTGCAGTAAGTTACATGCTGTGATTAGACACCTAGATTGGAGGTTTGTGGACAAGATAATTTGCATGATATTAATTTTCGTGGGTTTTCTTGAACAGCAAAGCGATGAGGAGATCGTTTTAGACCTCCAGAGGCAAGGTCTCTTGAAGAAGGCTGGGAAATGTCCTCGCTGTAGGGTACCACGTGTGTTGGGGAAGAAGAGTGAATTAACGGCCCATCTCGGCCATATCCTTTGCTGCAGGAAGTGTACGAAGACGAAGTCTTTAGATGAAGTTACATTCTTTGCGAAAACGCACCTTTCGGTGCGGAATATTCTGCAATTAATGTACCTTTGGGCTACTGGCTCTACTGTCGGCGTGGCTACGGTGCAATCCGGTATAAGAAAGGGCACTGTGGTTCAGTATTTCACCTTCTTCCGCGATATCGTCTCCTGGAAGATTATCCAGAACGTCGATGGGTACCGTTTTGGTGGGTCCAATGTCGTCGTGCAGGTTGATGAGTCGGTGGTCACACGCAGGAAGTATGGACGAGGTCGTATTGTACCGGCAAAATGGGTACTCGGAATCTATGACACCGTGCTGAAGCGAGGCGTAATTCGGCACGTTGTCGCTAGGAACCGAAGTACCCTGATTCCGATAATACGCCAGTTCGTACTTCCCGGCTCAACAATTTATACGGATGAATGGGCAGCTTATCGTGTTCTGGGTTCTCTAGGATACGACCACAGGACCATTTGTCATAGGGATGGGTACCGCAATCCCGAGGATGGGACCTGCACCAATGCGGTCGAATGATACTGGAGCCGTTTAAAGCGGTTCTGCCGACGACGAGGTGTAAGTACCGCTATTGTACCATAATACGTGGATCCTTTTCTTTGGCGATGTATAGTGTGTGACTTATATCGTGGGTGGTTTTAGGTCATGAGCAGTCCTCTCCTTCCCCAGCATATTGATGAATTCATGTGGCGCGAAACGTATTGTAGGCATCCACCAACAGACTTTCCTACAATTCTGCGATACATCGCAGAGCGATACCCTCAATAAGGTGAGTAAGTTGTTTATTATATTGTGCGAATGTATTTCATTCTGCTTCCATGCTATTGAAACAGGTCGCAATCGCCAAGTGGTTACGTTCCTTAGGTTGGTACGCCTCGATCGAAGGTGGAGGGATGGTGATTAGCTGGAGCAGCAGTCGCCTTTACCACGTGGTCGTGAAACGGGTGCCCTGTCAAATCACGTTTCGGATATTTATTTCCGTAATGACTCAAATGTAACTATTGTGCGATATCGTGTACGTGACTCCGTAACGAATGATGCGTACATTCCATGTGGGTTTATGTGCGTTGTTGTAGGTGTTGTATTGCGTATCAACAGGTGATGGAACAAACCTCGTGAGTGCTGTTATATTAACGTATGCTAGCTGGCTTCGTAGACGATGGCTGGCTGTACGGGCAATGGATACCAAAAGGACCGTCTGTATTAATCGGTGAGTACCGTTAGAACACACTACTTCCTATTCTTGGTACTGTGTGCATGTGCCATGTACTGTAGCGGGGTCGAAGCCGCGGAGCAGCCCTAGGACACCATCCCTCCTCAAAAAGCAATTCCATGAACTACGTACATTCGTTTCACGTTATACCCGGTAGGCTGCGGAAGGTAAAATTTGTTCCGTCGGTAAATGTATATCATAGGTATGCCGTCTGTTTGCATTGCGCTTAAGCAAGCTATTTACATTGCGTTCCCTTCCTTATACTGTTATAAACGTTCGGATGCGGAATGTACAGTTTTACCCGGTATCTTTATATCATAGGTATGCATTCTGTGATTTGCTGTGCTCATTTTATACTGTAACCCATGGGTTGCGTAGTTTGTGTTTGTATGTAAATTTAAATGACAGATGTTGCCTCGTGACGTCATAGTTTCATCATGGCTGACCTTCCAGAGGTTGACGGGATGAACTATGACGTCATCAACATGGCTACCCTGGCAAGAGAGTCGTAGCGCTTGGCACATATTGCTATTTAATAATTATGTACAAATGGCAAAAAATCTTATTTTCGCATCTAAGTTTCTTTTTTAGACATGGTAGAATTCACCTATTAGGTTAAGAAATTTCTGAGACCAGAATTGGAGATAGCCGGCTTGGGTACCGGACCCAAAACAATCAGTTGATCTAATACACAATGCCTTATTTTCTAATAATACAAGAGAAAATACAGGAGAACAAAAGAATAAGGCATTACCTGGTAGTACAGGTATATACACATAATTTACGTTAGACGTTAACAAATCACATTAAAATACGCAACACAAACTAAAATTAAGTCAATGGGATAAAAGCGCAATTGACACAAAAATACTAGGACAACGGACATCATCACACACGATAAAAAAGACAACTATCCCTCATAAAGCGGATGACGAGGTCTGCTGACTGCTCGTCACCTCGCAAGATAAGGGAGAGTGTACTCGGAAGGTTAAGACTACGGCGCAGATCGACCAGGTCCACCGGCAAGTTACCTCGGAATCTCCACTGATGCAGGACAGAAAGGATACCATAGCGCCATGTGGTGTCATAGGCCTTTTCTAAGTCAAAGAAAACAGCCACCAAATGATGTTTGCGGAGAAATGCATCCTGGTTAGAGCTCTCCAGGCGCACCAAGTAGTCAGCGGTCGAGCGAGCCCCTCGACCACAATTTTGGTACTCGAAGAGGAGTCCTTGTTTCTCCGGACATCACACAAGTAGGCGATTTAACATCCTCTCGAATAGCTTTCAAAGGCGGTTTGTAAGACAACTCGGTCTGTAAATTCCTGCATACTTAGGATGTTTGTCAGGCTTGGACAGGAATGATTATGCCCACTCGCCACTGAGACGGAAAATCACCCTCTATCCAGATTCGGTTGAACACGAAGGAGATATAGTAGACTATCATCACTGAGGTGTTTCAACATCTGCTTATGGAGGCGTGTCCTTGCAAAGCGCCAAGGCGCTGCGGAGTGCCCACTCCGTACGGGGCACGTTGTAGTCCTCTGAAAATTGAGAGGCAACACTAAGGTGATGACGTTCTGCCTCCCGCTTCAGAACGAGGAAATTACGATGGTAATTCCCTGAGCCAGATACATCCGCGAAATGACTGGCTAGATGGTTAGCAATCGAGAGTGGTTCAGTGACGATATTGCCTACAATGGAAATGGTTCTTGGATACACGAAATATGTCGAAGCTTAGTCCACACTTGAGATGGTGGATTTACGTCTATTGGAGAATATGTGCCGTGACGTACACTAAATTGGTTCCCCTGTGTTCAAAATACATAAATCCAGCTCTGTTGCTAATGTTTCCGTCTCTCGTCCCCGGGGCAGGCGTCTGAGCCCCATATGGGATGATGGGCGTTAAAATCACCCAATAAGAGGAAGGGAGGTGGAAGCTGATCTATAAGACATTTATGTTAAGAGGCTGGCCTGGTGGAAAAAGAACGTTACACACTGCTGTTATGACAGGCAGCCGTACCCGCATCGCAATTGATTCCAGTGGGGTCCTTAGAGGGACCTCTTCGCTATAGGTATCAGAACGAACGAAAATACCCACGCCACCGGGCATAATATCGTTCTGTCGAGTATAGTCTGAAATTTCTCAAGACCGTCTGATGACCTAGCCTGAAGACAGACGAAACTCGCCGCGAACTCACTAATGATGATGATGATGATGCTTGTTGTTTTAAGGGGCCTAACATCGAAGGTCATCGGCCCCTAATGGTACGAAATGAAAGAACAAAAATTACAAAGGCATCCACTGAACAAAATAAAAGAAAAAATGTCATGAAGAATGAATGGATGGACAGGAACCCAACAAAACACAAAACAAACAAACAAAAACAAAAACCAGTGGATCGGATTCAACAGAGAACGAAAATAACATTATTACCGACCAAGGAACCACTCATAAAGCACAATGATGCTTGGTGTCTAAACGGGGTGCAAAATCCACGTCTAATGCCCCACAGAATGGTACACGTCGCGAGTAAAATAGAACCATGGTATGTGTCACGTTGGGGTATTAATCACAAGTAGCAAGGGCTCACGGTGTTCCGCAAAAGATGGTACTACTCACAAGTATTGTACTCCGTACAGGTAACGCAGACCTATGGTGTTTCGCACACAATGGCGCCACCCACAGCCAACGCAAACCGATGAGTTTCCTCACCTAGGGTACTAGTCACGGGTGCCGGTCCCAAGGGCCCCGTGGTGTTCCGCACATAGTGAGTACTAATCACAGGCAACGCAGACCCACGATGTCGCTCATATAGCGGTACAACTCACAGGCTACGCCCAGACCCGCGGTGTTGCCCACATGGGTACAACGCACGGGTACTGGAATCCACCAGGCCAGGCTTTTTACTGCAACGAATCACAAACATATTCCGTACCATGTTGGTGATACTACTCGCAAGTACATGCAACCCATGGTGTTCCCCGCATGATGGTACGAATCAAAAGTCGTTTCATGGTTCTAATTCATTCATCCCCTGGTCGCCCCTTTTAGTCGCCTCGCACGACAGGCAGGGGATACCGTGGGTGTATTATTCGTCAGCCTCCCCCACCCACAGGGGGTGTGTGTTTGGTCCGCGAGAGGTATTTTATTTCCCTCAAGTCCGCCGGCAAGCCGGTTAGGACCCCCTATCCGCCACCTGGGACGCGCCACGTGGGAGTATCACCTCTCCCCCTGCTACGCCTGCGTAGCAGGTTCGTGGAACTCACTAATGAGCTGCCGCAGTTTAGCAAGATGCCTGTCATAACCGTGACAGTTGGATAGTAACAGTGCTGTAATGTGGACTAAAAGAGAGGATGTTAGGTTATAAGGGACAATATGCTCTTAAACCCAAAAACTATCAATATCAACATCTACACCCGTAGATGTAGATGACAGCACGGCGTCCATCCCGTCATCGACAGACGGCGGGACTGGCGCCCAGAACATCGACGCTTTCCGAGGGCGGGAATTCCCCCTCCGCGGGGAGCGCTCAAGTTTTGGAGCAGGCGTACCTGCTAGCGCAGACTCATACCCTTCATGATTTGCGCTTCGCAGGAGAAGTGCCTGAGCGCTCGATAAGTGCGTTCCTCTTCTCCGCCTTTTTATTCGTGTTTAGACGGGCTGGGACATAATTTCCCAGCCCTGGTTGACGATGCCGCCTCCGTGAGCGTGGGGTCGACTTTCGCCGACCTCTGACAGGGGGGGAGGGGAGAGACTTGGCCTATTCCCACTGCTGCGCCAACGAGTCCCGGCTGGCACAGACTTCTGTGTGGTCTAAGGCAAGGTGGTCCCCCCTTCGAGCTTTTAATCTTTCCGGCTTTTCCCCCAGGAAGGACAGCTGCCTTTGGCGCAGCGATCGCAAAACTTTTATACGACATAAACGACGAACCTGGACTATGATGATGCTTGTTGTTTTTAGGGGCCTAACATCTAGGTCATCGGCCCCTAATCGTACGAAATAAAATGACAAATTAAAAGTTTTAAATCATCCACTGACCAAAATAAAAAATGGCGTGAATAATGAATGGATGGATATGAATTTAAAACAATCAGTGTATCCCACCCAAAAACTACCATAAAAAATAGTATTACTGACCAAGAGACCACTTCTAAAGCACAATCCCGAATCAAGGATGCTTGTTGTCTAAAGGGGTGCAAAATACAGGTCAACGGCCCTGCATAACGGTAGGCTACTTATCGCTAGTAAAGTAGAACCAAGGTATTTGTCTTGTTGCTGTACTAATCAAAAGTAGCGAGAACTCACGGTGTTCTACACATGATGGTACTACTCACAAGTAATGGACGTTGTACAGGTAAGGCAGACCTATGGTGTTTCTCACATAATGGCGCCACACACAGGCAACGCAAACCGATGGTCTTCATCACCTAGGTGTACTAATCACGGACGCCGGTATTCCCGTGGTGTTCCTCACATAGTGGGTCCTAAACACAGGCAACGCAGACCCACGGTGCCCCTCATATACTGGTACTAATCACAGGCAACGCCAGACCCGTGGCATGCGTGTTTTACTTGAAGACTTCAGAACTCTGCTCACATTACATCATCAGCTAGGCAATATACACGCATAATATCAACTGTCTATCTCAATAGTTCATAAAGACACAAATAGCAACAAGTCACGTCTAAAAATTAAAAATTCTGCCGGATGTAAGATAATGTTCTTTTGTCTGTGTCAACTAGCAATAAAATTTTGGTGGTGCCCGTTTGTTTGTTTGTTTGCGTATTTGATTGTTTCGGATAAGTTATAAAACTCGAGTTACGCCCCTGTGGGTGGGGCCACGCAGATGAAAAATACACACACGGTATCCCCTGCCTGTCGTAAGAGGCGACTAACAGGGGAGACCCAGGTTAGGATTGAATTAGAACCATGAGACTACTTGTGATTTAATAATGCTATTTGTTTTACGTCCCACTAACCACTCTTTTACGGTTTTCGGAGACGCCGAGGTGCCGGAATTTAGTCCCACAGGAGTTCTTTCACGTGCCAGTAAATCTACCGACACGAGGCTGACGTATTTGAGCACCTTCAAATACCACCGGACTGAGCCAGGATCGAACCTGCCAAGTTGGGTTCAGAAGGCCAGCGCCTTAACCGTCTGAGCCACTCAGCCCAGCGACTACTTGTGATTAGCCACGAACCTGCTACTCAGGCGTAGCAGGGGGAGAGGTGATACTCCCACGTGGCTCGTCCCAGGTGGCGGATAGGGAGGTCCTAACCGGCTTGCCCGCGGACTTGAGGGAAATAAAATACCTCTCGCGGACCAAACACACACCCCCTGTGGGTGGGGGAGGCTGACGAATAACACATCCACGGTATCCCCTGCCTGTCGTGAGAGGCGACCAAGGAATGATTGTATTAGAACCATGAAAATACTTTTGATTAGTACCATCACGCGTGGAACACCATCGGTCGCTTTTACTTGCGAGTATTACCACTGTCTTAGGTACTTTATACACTGACTGACAGAGCAAATGCAACACCAAGAAGGAGTGGTCAGAACTTTATGCCAATTGCAGGGTAAACTGACGTCACTGAGGTATGCTCATGATGTGAAATGCGCCGCTGTGCTGCGCACGTAGCGAACGATAAATGGGACACGGCGTTGGCGAATGGCCCACTTCGTACCGTGATTTCTCAGCCGACAGTCATTGTAGAACGTGTTGTCGTGTGCCACAGGACACGTGTATAGCTAAGAATGCCAGGCCGCCGTCAACGGAGGCATTTCCAGCAGACAGACGACTTTACGAGGGGTATGGTGATCGGGCTGAGAAGGGCAGGTTGGTCGCTTAGTCAAATCGCAGCCGATACCCATAGGGATGTGTCCACGGTGCAGCGCCTGTGGCGAAGATGGTTGGCGCAGGGACATGTGGCACATGCGAGAGGTCCAGGCGCAGCCCGAGTGACGTCAGCACGCGAGGATCGGCGCATCCGCCGCCAAGCGGTGGCAGCCCCGCACGCCACGTCAACCGCCATTCTTCAGCATGTGCAATATCGACCAGAACAATTTCCCGCCGATTGGTTGAAGGAGGCCTGCAGTCCCGGCGTCCGCTCAGAAGACTACCATTGACTCCACAGCATAGACGTGCACGCCTGGCATGGTGCCGGGCTAGAGCGACTTGGATGAGGGAATGGCGGAACGTCGTGTTCTCCGATGAGTCACGCTTCTGTTCTGTCAGTGATAGTCACCGCAGACGAGTGTGGCGTCGGCGTGGAGAAAGGTCAAATCCGGCAGTAACTGTGAAGCGCCCTACTGCTAAACAACGCGGCATCATGGTTTGGGGCGCTATTGCGTATGATTCCACGTCACCTCTAGTGCGTATTCAAGGCACGTTAAATGCCCACCGCTACGTGCAGCATGTGCTGCGGCCGGTGGCACTACCGTACCTTCAGGGGCTGCCCAATGCTCTGTTTCAGCAGGATAATGCCCGCCCACACACTGCTCGCATCTCCCAACAGGCTCTACGAGGTGTACAGATGCTTCCGTGGCCAGCGTACTCTCCGGATCTCTCACCAATCGAACACGTGTGGGATCTCATTGGATGCCGTTTGCAAACTCTGCCCCAGCCTCGTACGGTCGACCAACTGTGGCAAATGGTTGACGAGAATGGAGAACCATCCCTCAGGACACCATCCGTACTCTTATTGACTCTGCACCTCGACGTGTTTCTGCGTGCATCGCCGCTCGCGGTGGTCCTACATCCTACTGAGTCGATGCCGTGCGCATTGTGTAACCTGCATATCGGTTTGAAATAAACATCAATTATTCATCCGTGCCGTCTCTGTTTTTTCCCCAACTTTCATCCCTTTCGAACCACTCCTCCTTGGTGTTGCATTGTCACTGTCAGTCAGTGTAGTTTTGTGATTCGTAGCACTCGAGTGGGGTTCAGTGTGGGTTTCCAGTACCCGTGAGTCGTGCCCGTGTGAGCGACACCACGGGTCTGGGCGTAGCCTGTGAGTTGTACCACTATACGAGCGACACCGTAGGTCTGCGTTGCTAGTGATTAGTACCCACTCTGTAGGAACACCACGGGAATACCGGCGCCCGTGATTAGTACACCTAGGTGAGGAACCTCATCGGTTTGCGTTGGGTATGAGTGGCGCCATTGTGTGAGAAACACCATAGGTCTGCGTTACCTTTACGACGTACAATACTTGTGAGTAGTACCTTAATGTTTGGAACACCGTGAGTTTACGCTACCCTTGATTAGTACCGCAGCTTGAGAAATATCATGGTTCTCCTTTACTGCCGATAAGTGCCATTAGCATCATTGTGCTTTATAAGTGGTCCTTTGGTCACTAACACTACTATATGATGATGATGATGATGCTTGTTGTTTAAAGGGGCCTAACATCGAAGGTCATCGGCCCCTAATGGAATGAGATAAACGACATGAGAGATGATGTTAAAATTTTAAAAAACATATCCACTGACTAGAGTTTTTAAAAAAAAGATGGAGAAAAATGAGGGTGAGATTAAAACAATCAGTGGATCTAATACGCAATGCCTTATTTTCGAATAAAATAAGAGAATCTACAGGAAAACAAAAGAATAAGGCATTGCCTGGTAGTACATAATTTACGAGAGACGTTAAAATAACACAATAAATACGCAACACAAACTAAAATTAAGTCAATAGGATAAAAGCGAAAGTGACACAAAACACACTAGGACAAAGGACAGCATCACACACGAGAAAACAGTCCACTATCCCTCATAAAGCGGACGACGAGGTCTGCTGACTGCTCGTCATCACGCAAGATAAGGGAGATAGTACTCGGAAGGTTAAGACTACGGCGCAGATCGACCAGGTCCACACACTCCGTAAGGATGTGCACCACGGTAAGATGGTCGCCGCAGGTACACACCGGAGGGGGTTCTCCTTTCAAAAGATGCGAGTGAGTCAAGATACCATGGCCGATCCGAAGACGACATAATACCATGGCTTCCCTCCGCGAAGCCCGAAGGGAAGTCCTGCATACCTTCGTTGTTCCTTTTATCGCTCTCAGCTTATTGGGAAGTGGAATGGCCTGCCACTCCATCTCCCAATGGGACATAACAAGATGTCGCAGCTGGGAGCGAATATCACTTACTGGAACCTGGAAAGGCAACGGGGGCAGTGTAACTGCCTCCTTGGCAGCCTGATCTACTAACTCGTTTCCCTCTATGCCCATGTGGCTTGGGAGCCACAGAAACGTGATTCTGGTGCCAGCATCCCAACACCCGGCCAGCAGGTCCTGGATTAGCTGCACCAGAGGGTGCCGAGGAAAACAGGTATCTACAGACTGGAGCGAACTCAAGGAGTCGGCACACAGAAGAAAGTGTCGGCGCTCATTGTACAGTGCGTACCGCAGAGCTTCATAGATAGCATAGAGCTCTGCTGTGTACACACTACAGGTTGCCGGAAGAGCAAAAAGGAACCTATCATTGTTAACAACGAACGCACAGCCCACCTTCGTATCTGTCCTTGAACCATCCGTGTAGACGACGACTGAACCTGGATAGCGGCCAACAACGGACAGGAAGAGCCTCCGATAAATCGAAGGGTCCGTGTTTTCCTTCGGGCCAGTGTGCAGATCCAGGATTACTTCAGGTCGTCGTACGACCCACGGAGGTACCCCACTTGGTTGTCTGACAAGGCAAGGAACCGAAGGTACGTCAAACAATTCGGAAATGCTATCCAAGCGTATCCCAACCGGCCGCGTCGCGCGAGGACGAGCAGCGTACAGCAAACGGTTGCCATTGTTGAACACGCAAGGATAGCTTGGATGAAGTGGCATCTGTCGCAAATTTGCAGCATATGTAAGTAGAAGTTGCTGGCGCCTCAGGTGTAAAGGCGGCACACCAGACTCAGCGAGCAGGCTAGCGATGGGGCTTGTACGAAAAGCTCCCGTCGCCAACCTAACCCCGCTGTGGTGGATACTGTTCAGCTTCGCAAGAACGCTTGGTCTTGCGGAGCCATATGCTGCACTGCCGTAGTCTAACCGGGATAAAATGTGTGCCCGATAGAATCGCAGGAGCACCGCGCGGTCAGCCCCCCAAGAAGTGCTGCTAAGAAACTTAAGGATATTAAGCTTCCTAGTGCATCGCACTTTTAACTGCCGCACGTGTGGCTCCCACGATAATTTATTGTCAAAAAGGAGCCCAAGAAATCGGTAAGTGTCAACAACTGGAAGAACGACGTTGTCTAAATAAAGCTCAGGATGGGGGTGAAGAGTACGTTGACGACAAAAGTGGACAACGGAGGTCTTTGCGGCAGAAAACCGAAAGCCATGTTCTAAGGTCCACTGCTCCACCCTCCTAATAGCGTGTTGTAATTGTCGCTCTGCGACTGCCATATTACGCGAGCTATAGTGCAGAGCAAAATCGTCCACATATAGCGACGGTATAACTGCTGGACCAGCAGCAGCAACAATACCGTTGATGGCAATTGCGAACAGAGTGACACTAAGGACCGATCCCTGTGGGACTCCATTTTCTTGTACGTGGTATTGCGAATATGTCCTCCCTACTCGGATACGGAATAGACGGAGGGACAAGAAATTCGCAATAAACGCCGGCAAGTTACCTCGGAATCTCCATTGATGCAGGGCTGAAAGGATACCATATCGCCATGTGGTGTCATAAGCCTTCTCTAAGTCAAAGAAAACAGCCACCAAGTGCTGTTTGCGGAGAAACGCATCCTGGATAGAGCTTTCCAGCCGTACCAAGTGGTCAGTGGTGGATCGAGTGGCTCGAAATCCACATTGGTACTCGAACAAGAGTCCTTGTTTCTCCAGACACCACACAAGCCGGCGATTAACCATCCTCTCAAACAGCTTACACAGGCAGTTTGTAAGGCAAATAGGTCGGTAACTTCCTGCATACTTAGGATCTTTGTCAGGCTTGAGGACAGGAATAACTATGCCCACTCGCCACTGAGACGGAAAATCACCCTCCATCCAGATTCGGTTGAACACACGAAGGAGATAGAGTAGACTATCATCTCTAAGGTGTTTCAACATCTGGTTATGGATGTTGTCCGGTCCAGGAGACGTGTCCTTGCAAAGCGCTAGGGCGCTGCGGAGTTCCCACTCCGTAAAGGGCACGTTGTAGTCCTCTGAAGCTTGAGAGGCAAAACTAAGGTGAGAACGTTCCGCCTCCCTCTTCAGAGCGAGGAAATCAGGATGGTAATTCCCGGAGCCAGATACATCCGCGAAATGACTAGCGAGGTGGTCAGCAATCAGGAGGGGTTCAGTGACGATATTGCCTTCAATGGAAATTCCCGGTACAGAAGATGATCCTTGGATACCCGAAATACGTCGAAGCTTAGTCCACACCTGAGATGATGGAGTATGTGACGTCATAGACGACACATATCTCTCCCATGAAGCCTTCTTACTTTGGCGAATAAGAACTCGCGCCTTAGCGCGGAGTTTCTTAAATGTTACCAAGTTGGCCGCAGTGGGCTGTCTACGGTAATGTTTGTGAGCGCGACGGCGTTCTTTGATAGCTGCTGCTATGTCTTCGTTCCACCAAGGAACGAGCTTTCGGCGAGGAGTCCCCGAGTAGAACGGAATGGACTCCTCAGCAGCAGTAAGAATAACCTGGGTGATGTAAGTTATTTCCTCGCCTACGGTCCGCCTGATTATGTCGTTACAGACAGCTAGTGATGTGTACTTTGGCCAATCAGCATGTTTAAAAATCCATCGAGGGGGAGCCTCGACGGATTTGTGGTTCAGCAAAGTAAGAATTATGGGAAAATGGTCACTGTCACAAAGATCGTCATGTGTGTTCCACTGAAACAGCGGAACCAACGTTCGGCTGCACAGACTTACGTCTATGCGAGAATAAGTGCCGTAACGTACACTGAAGTGTGTTGGTTCCCCTGTGTTCAAAATACATAAATCCAGCTCTGTTAATAATGTTTCCAGCTCTCTTCCCCGGGGGCAAGGCGACTCAGAGCCCCAGATGGGGTGATGGGCGTTGAAATCGCCCAACAAGAGGAAGGGAGGTGGAAGCTGATCTAGAAGATCAGTGACATCATTGATGTTAAGAGCCTCACCTGGTGGAAAATAAACATTACACACTGTAGTTATGACAGGCAGCGGTACGCGAACAGCTACTGCCTCCAGCGGGGTTCGTATTGGAACCTCCTCGCTGTAGGTATCAGAACGGACAAAAATGCCAACGCCACCGGAAGCCCGGTGAGCATAATGTCGTTCTGTCGAGTATAGTCGAAAATTTCTCAGTACCGTATGATGACCAGGTCGGAAATTTGTTTCCTGAAGACAGACTATACTCGCCGAATACTCGCTAATGAGCTGGCGCAACTCGGCAAGATGCCTATCATAACCGTTACAATTCCATTGTAACAGTGCCATAATGTAAGTGTGGACTATTGTGGTTTAGGTTAGGAGCAGCGTAATGCCACCTAACCTAACCTACGCTCACCTCCCCATCCGAGGATGGAGATTCATGCTCCACGTGCATCTCCCCGCCACTAGACGAGGTGAAGCATGCCTTCAATTTCTTCGACGTTGTTTTGGGGTGGGGTTTCCTCTTACGAGGGGAGCGCGCAGGTCTTCTAGGAGGAAGACCCGCTGGCGTGGAATCAGGCCCTCCGGGTGGAGGGCGTGAAGCCCCATTCGTAGGAGAAGTGGAAGAACGCCTGCTAAGGTCGCTCTTCTTCCCCACAGTCGATTCTTGTTGAGACGGGCTGGGAGGTGGTTTCCCAGCCCTGGTCGACGATGCCGCCTCCGCCGGCTTGGGCTCGGCTGTCGCCGACCTCGGGAGGGAAGGAGACGTTGTCTCCTTCCCCTTTTGTGCCGGCGTAGGTTTCCTAGCCGGCACAGGTATGTTGGTGGTCGAAGGCCGGGACGGACCCACATTCGAGCTGGTTCTCTTTGGCTTGGGCGCAGCGATCTTCTGGGCAGGTGTTCCAGTTGAAAATGAGGAACCTGGCAGGGACTGTGCTATCAAGCTGAAGTCAAGTGTCTTGGCCGGTGCATTCAGAGAATTAAACTTACGGCGCGCTTCCTGGTAGGAAAGACCATCCAGGGTCTTGATCTCCTGGATCTTGTTCTCGCTCAGATAGGTCGGACAATTCCGATCCCCAGGAGAATGAAGACCAGAGCAGTTAGTGCACTTGAACGGAGGTGTACACTCCTCCGCGCCGTGAGCTACTTTCCCACAGGTACCACACACTGACGGATTCGAACAACGAGATACCATGTGTCCGAATCTCTGGCATTGATAGCATCGCATAGGAGGCGGGATGTACGGCCTCACATCGCAACGATAGGTTGTTACCTTGACTTTCTCGGGCAACACTGACAATTTGAAGGAGACTATGAACGCACCCGTGGCAACGTCTTCACCGTTGACTTTGCGTGTGATACGCCGGACGTGGGTCACGCCACGGTGCTTCATGTCTTCCATCAATTCATCGTCAGTGTTCAGGACGAGATCACGGTGGAAAATAACTCCACGAACCAGATTCAATGTTTTGTGCTCTTCCACTTTGACGGGGATGTCGCCAAAATGGTCGCACTTAAGCAATTGATCGGCCTGGAGCGCAGTGCTCGTCTTCAGTAGCAAACCACCATTGCGCATTTTCTTCAGGTCCGCAAGTTCGCCATATACACCTTCGATGTACCTACTGAATAGAATGGATTTAACCAGCTTGAAGTCCTGCCCATCGGTTCTGGTAGCAACCAGGAACCTAGGGAAGCTGGATCCCAAATTCAATCGCTGCGCCTGTTCCCAAGGGGTTGCCCCCCTTAGAGAATCCAAAGTTAAAGACTTGGGTAGCGAACTACCCGAGGTTGCTGGCGGAAGTTGTTTCGACGCCATCCCGAAAGTATCCTCCCCGAATGCCACCCACTCCGATCAGGGGTCTCTGTAGCCGAACCAAGCAGACAAGGCAATACCCACCTGGTCATAGCAGGTATTGCCCGGGGTCCGATGTTGAACGATGCCTAATACGGGATGACTGAGGCAATGAGCACTAGGACTCCCTTCCTCCAGTCACCCGCAATAGCATGTACCCCATAGCGTATACAGAGCACTAAATATAGAAAAAATAAATAAAAATAATTAATAATAATATGTCCTTCTGGCATTCGGCTGTGCGGGGACCTGCGTTGTCAGGCGGATACCACTGCCCGGGTACATGACACTCCCACCCGCCGCGTCCTGGGTGGTTGCTGGCACGGGCTTTTGAGCGTAGTCGCACACATAGGAGCTCCATCGCCGAGCAGCACGCACATCAAAATTTTGAGTGGTCTACATCTGACCCTCAGAAAAATAATAAAAAATAAAGAGGGGACCATGGCCACATAACCCTTTAAGTCGCCTTCTACGACAGGCAGGGATTACCTATGGATGTATTCAACCTCTCCCATCCACAGGAGGTCCAACACATTATACCAAACCACAATCCATGTCCGCGCCAATGTCGCCCCTTTTTGTCGCCTCTTACGACAGGCAGGGGATACCGCGGGTGTATTCTACATGTGCGTCCCCCACCCGCAGGGGGTAGCGTGTTTGGTCCGCGAGAGGTATTTCATTTCCCTCAAGTCCGCCGGCAAGCCGGTTAGGACCCCCCTATCCACCACCTGGGACGCGCCACGTGGGAGTATCACCTCTCCCCCTGCTACGCCTGCGTAGCAGGTTCGTGGATACTACTATTTACCATCTCTTTTTTTTGAGTCTAATCCACTGTTTTGTTATTTGTTTTTGTTGTGTTCATGTCCATCCATTCATTCTTCATGGCATTCTTTTTATTTTATTTTTATTTTTTGGTCAGTGGATGCTTTTCAATTTCTTGTTGTTATTTCATTTCGTACCATTAGGGGCCGATGACCTTGATGTTAGGCCCCTTTAAACAACAAGCATCATCATCACTTGTGGTTAGTGCCGTCACTCAAGGAACACCATGGGTGGACTTTACTTGGGAGTAGTACCAATATTAGTAGCAACGTGGGTTTATCACTACGAGTTTACAGTACCTGTGATTAGTACCACTATATGCGGAACACCGCTGGCTTATGTTGCCTGTGATCAATGCCATTTTGTGAGAAATGATGATGATGCTGATGCTTTTTGTTTTAAGGGGCCTAACATCGAAGGTCATCGGGCCCTAATGGTACGAAATGAAATAAGAAAAATTTCAAAGGCATCCACTGACCAAAATAAAAATAAAATATGTCATGAAGAATGAATGGATGGACAGGACCCCAACAAAAAACAAAAACAAACAAACAAACAAAAAGCAGTGGATCAGATTGAAAACAGATCGAAAATAACATTATTACCGACCAAGGAACCACTTATAAAGCACAATGATGCTTGGTGTCTAAAGGGCTGCAAAATCCACGTCTAAGGCCCCACTGAATGATACATGTCGCGAGTAAAATAGAACCATGGTATGTGTCATGTTGGGGTACTAATCAGAAGTTGCGAAGACTCACGGTGTTCCACAAAAGATGGTACTACTCACAAGTATTGCTATACGTACAACGCAGACCTATGGTGTGTCTCACACAATGGCGCAACTCATAGCCAACGCATACCGAGAAGGTTCCCCACCTAGGTGTACTAAACACGGGCGCCGGTATTCCCGTGGTGTTCCTCACACAGTGGGTACTAATCACAGCCAACGCAGACCCACGGTGCTGCTCATATAGTGGTACAACTCACAGGCTACGCCCAGACCCGCGGTGTTGCTCATATGGGTACGACGCACGGGTACTGGAATCCACCAGGCCAGGCTTTTACTGCTACTAATCGCAAACCTATTTAGTACCGAATTTAGTGGTACTACTCGCAAGTACAGGCAACCTATGGTGTTCGCCGCGTGATGGAACGATTCAAAATTAGTTTCATGGTTCTAATTCAGTCAGTCCTTGGTCGCCCCTTTTAGTCGCCTCTTACGACAGGCAGGGGATACCGCGGGTGTATTCTACAGGTGCGTCCCCCACCCGCAGGGGGTAGTGTGTTTGGTCCGCGAGAGGTATTTTATTTCCCTCAAGTCCGCCGGCAAGCCGGTTAGGACCCCTCTATCCGCCACCTGGGGACGCGCCACGTCGGAGTATCACCTCTCCCCCTGCTACGCCAGCGTAGTAGGTTCGTTGTATGTGAGAAATACCACGGGTTTGGGCGTTGTCTGTGATTAGTACCACTATATGAGCAATACCGTGGGTCCGTGTTGCCTGTGAGTGGCGCCATTATGTGAGAAACTCCACACTTCTGTGTTACCTGTGCGTAGTACCATATCGTGAGGAACACCGTGAGTCTACGTTACTTGTGATTAGTACCGCTGACTTCGCAACCTGCGGAGTGGTGCGCTCACAAACACGTCATGCACACTACAATTGCGGTATACTCTTGAACTACAATCGGGCGTCGTTTTCGCAAGTCATAATTTGTGTTATGCACACGTCAGAGTTTTATCAAAGCACTTCCATTAGTTCCATTCTGTTTGCCTCCACAATATAGATTCCAAGTATGCTTATCGTTGACGTCATGGACATAGCGATAGCAACATATCTTGCCGGAACCAGGGGAAAGACAACTTTTACCTTGAACCTGAAGTTCTGAGGCGAACTTAGTATGCGGTTGGCCTTCTCATTGTAAGATAACTTCTTTAGTACCACCCCACTTCGCTGCCAATTGAGGGTCCTTAAATATAACTTCATATGGTAAGCCTTTAGCTCCTTAAAGAAAGAATGACCCCGCGTGGGTGGGGGACGCAGACGAAGGATACACACACGGTATACCCTGCATGTTGTAAGAGGCGACTATAAGGGGCGACCTTGGCACGGACATGGATTGCGGCTTGATATCATGTGTTGGATACCCTGTGGATTGGAGAGGCTGAATACATTCACAGATAATCCCTGCATGTCGTAGAAAGCGACTTAAAGGGTCAAGTGACCATAGTCCCCCATTTATTTTTTATTGTTTTTGAAAGTTATAGACCGATTCAAAATGTTTGATACGTGTGCTGCTCAAAGATGGGTCTCTTCGTATGCGATTACGTCCGAAAGCCTGCGCAGTGAACACCCATGCAGTAGTATCCGCCAGACAACACAGCTCCCGCACAGCCGAATGCCAGGGCGACACATCTTTATTATTATTAAAGGTGTTTTAATATTTTCTCTATATTTAGTGCTCTGTACACGCTATGGGGTACGTGCTAATGCGGGTGATTGGAGGAATGGAGTCATTGCCTCAGTCATCCCGTATTAGGCATCGTCCATCATCAGTATCTGCTCTGACCAGATGGGTATTGCCTTGGCTGCTTGATTCGGCTACAGAGATCCCTGGTCCGAGTCGGTGGCATTCGGGGCGGATGATTTCGGGCATGGCTTCGAAACCCCTGTGAAGAAGCGCAACGTGAAGGAATGTGATCCAGCTTCCCTAGGTTTCTGGTTGTTACCAGAACTGATGGAAGTGACTTAAGCTGGTTAAGTCTATTTTGTTTAGCAGGCACATGGAAGGTGTCTACAGTGAAGTGGAAGATTTGAAGAAAATGCGCAAAAGTAGTTTGTTACTAAAGACTCGCACTGCCTGCAAGCTGATCTGTTGCTTAAGTTCGATCACCTTGGCGATATTCCCGTCAAAGTGTAAGAGCACAAGACTATGAATGTGGTTCGTGGAGTTACCTTCCACCGTGATCTCATCTTACGCACTGACGATTAGTTGATGGAAGACATTAAGCACCATGGCATGACACACATCTGGCGCATTGGGCGAGGACGTTGTCACGGGTGCGTTCATTGTCTCCTTCAGATTGGCAGTGTTACCAGAAAAAGTCAAGGTAACAACATATCGCTGCCATGTGAGGCCTTACATCCCGCCTCCCACGCGCTGCTATCAATGCCAGAGATGCTGGCACATAGTATCTCGTTGCTCGAATTAATCTGTCTGCGGCACATGTGGCAGAGGAGCTCACGACGCGGAGGAGTGCTCAACTCCTTACAAGTGCACTAACTGCCCTGGTCTTCACTCGCCCCGAGATCGGAAATGGCCGGTATATCTCGGCGAGAAGAAGATCCAGGAGATCAAGACCCTGGATGGTCTTTCCTACCAGGAAGTGCGCCGAGAGTGCAATTCTATGAACGCACCCGACAAGACGTTTGACTGCACGAAGATAACACAGAATCTTCCATGTTCCTACCCCCTGTGGGTGGGGGACGCAGATGAAGAATACACCAACGGTATCCCCTGCCCACGAACCTGCTACGCTGGCTTAGCAGGGGGAGAGGTGATACTCCCACGTGGCGCGTCCCAGGTGGCGGTAGGGGGATCCTAACCGGCTTGCCGGCGGACTTGAGTAAAATAAAATACCTCTCGCGGACCAAACACACAACCCCCTGTGGGTGGGGGACGCTGACGAAGAATACACTCACGGTATCTCCTGCCTGTCGTAAGAGACGACTAACAGGGGCGACCAAGCGATGATTGCCTTGGAACCATGAAACTACTTGTGATTACCACCACGCGGAGAACATCATAGGTCGCTTTTACTTGCGCGTAGTACCACTACATTAGGTACCAAATAGGTTTGTGATTAGTAGCACACAGGAGCACCATGCGGTCGGTTTTTACAGTATCTGTGATTAATACCACCATATGAGCAGGACCATGGGATGATAGCTACCATGGTTCTGCCTTGCCTGTGATTAGTACCCACTATATGAGGAACACCACGGGATAGGGGATGATGATGATGATGATGCTTGGAGTTTAAAGGGGCCTAACATCGAGGTCATTGGCCCCTAATGGCACGAAATGAAATGGCAACAAAAAAATCGAAATCATCCACTGACCAAAATAAGAAAAAGGCATGAAGAATGAATGGATGGACATGAAACCGAAAGGAAACCAAAAAAACAATAAATACACAAACAAAAAAACAGTGGATCCAACGCAAAAAGGAGCAGAAAAAATAGTATTACTGACCAAGAGACCACATATAAAGCATAATCCATGGCTAAGGCCCCACAGAATGGTACATGTCACGAGTAAAGTAGAACCATGGTATTTGTCATTTTGGGGCACTAATCAAGAGTAGCGAAGACTCACGGTGTTCCACACAAGATGGTATTACTCACAAGTATTGTACTTCGCACAGGTAACGCAGACCTATGTTGTACCTAACACTGATTGTTTTAAATTCATGTCCATCCATTCGTTCTTCGTTCTCATGCTTTGAATTCTGGTCAGTGGAGAATTTTAGACTTTTAATTTGTCATTCCATTTCGTCTCACTTCGAACCAATAGGGACCGATGACTTCGATGTTAGGCCCCTTTAAACAACTATCATCATGTATCCCTTGCCTGTCGTATGAGGCGACTAAAAGGGGCCCAATGGGCTCTCAATTTGGGAGCGTGGGTTGGCGACCTCGGGACCCTTAGCTGATATCTGGCATTATTTCCATATACTTGTGCCAGTCTCCTCCCTTTCATCTATCCTATCCGACCTCCCTTGGTCAACTCTCGTTCTTTTCCGACCCCGACGGTATTAGAGCATTCGTGGCCTAGGGAGTCTTTCATTTCACGCCCTTCGTGGCCCTTGCCTTTCTTCGTTCGTGACTTTATTTTTCTAAGTGACGGATCCCTTCTTATTTATTCCTTTTCCCCTGTCTTTCCCCCTGTGGGTGGGGAATATAGACAAAGAATACACACACGTTATCCCTGCCTGTCGTGAGGGGCGACTAAAAGGGGTGGCCATGGGATTATATTAGCCTAGCAACGTAACATTCAACAATATATTCGTATATTGTAGTCGAACGTGTGTCACGACTAACTTACCAAGTCTGATATGCTAGTAAACACTCACCTCTGGCTTTCACGAAGCAACTAAACATTTCAATATCCGCCGTCGTGTTATATACTTAGTGACGAGGAAGTTTTCTAAGGGGTTGCTTATCGCCTCGCACATGACAAGCTACATTTCTGTCTGACTCAGGTGCCTTAAAGTTCTTATCGCTACGGCTGAGGTATAATCACAATCTAGGCTCACGGAAACATACTTCTCTGTCCTTCAAGTTCACTTGCGAAATATGAGTATTGTTCTTGGGGTTTTCAGTCCATAGAAAGCGTTATACGGTGAGGACGTCTACGTAATCCCTACGTAACTACTACACCTTACACCTAATCCAATCTGTGAGTTATATTGACATCTTCGTCTAAACCCTACAGTCCTTACAGTCTAAAAATCTCTCCATAACTAACTGGACAAATACTGGGAGTGATAGATGATGATGACGACGATGAAGCTTTTTGCTTAAAATGGCCTAGGATCTATGTCATCGGCCCCTAAGGGTACGAAATGTAATGACAATTTGAAAGTCCAAAATTCATCCACTGACCAGAATTCAAACGTGATGATGAAGAATGAATGGGTGAATATGAATTTAAAATAATCCGCGGATCAACTTAAAACACTGAGAGTTAAAAATAAATCCAAAACCAATCCACTAACTAGAATTAAAAAAGACGACGATGAACAACGATTATAAACTAAAGACAATAAGTAGATGGATGACGCTGATGGTACTGTTGTTTAAAGGGACTTAACAGCTAGGTCATGGTAGGAGATTTTTCTTATTTGCTTTTACGTCGCACCGACACAGATAGATCTTATGGCGACGATGAGGCAGGAAGGGGCTAGGAGTGGGAAGGAGGCGGCCGTGGCCTCAATTAAGGTACAGTCCCAGCATTTGATTGGTGTAAAAATGGGAAACCTCGGAAAACCATCTCCAGGGCAGCCGACAGTGGGGTTCGAACCCACGATCTCCCGAATACTAGATACTGGCTGCACTTAAGCGACTGCAGCTATTGAGCTGGGTGGTAGGAGATTGAACGCTTGCTTGTTGTTTAAAGGGACCTAACATCTACGTCATCGGCCCCTAATGTTACGAAATGTTATGACATTTTAAAAATCCATAATCCTCCACTGACCAGAATTCGAAAACGTGAGGACGAAGAATGAATGGATGCATTGATATGAAGTTATGATGATGATGCTTGTTGTTTAAAGGGGCCTAACATCGAAGGTCATCGGCCCCTAATAGAACGAGATAAACGACATGAGAGATGATGTTAAAATATCAAAAACATATCCACAGACTAGAGTTTTTTTAAAAAAATATGGAGAAAAATGAGGGTGAGATTAAAACAATCAGTGGATCTAATACGCAATGTCTTATTTTCTAATAAAATAAGAGAATATACAGGAAAACTAAAGAATAAGGCATTGCCTAGTAGTACATAATTTACGAGAGACGTTAAAATAACACATTAAAATACGCAACACAAACTAAAACTAAGTCAATGAGATAAAAGCGAAAGTGACACAAAACACACTAGGACAGAGGACAGCATCACACACGATAAAACAGTCCACTATCCCTCATAAAGCGGACGACGAGGTCTGCTGACTGCTCGTCATCACGCAAGGTAAGGGAGATAGTACTCGGAAGGTTATGACTACGGCGCAGATCGACCAGGTAGACACACTCCGTAAGGATGTGCACCACGGTAAGATGGTCGCCGCAGGTACACACCGGAGGGGGTTTTCCTTTCAGTTGATGGGAGTGCGTCAAGATACCGTGGCCGATCCGAAGGCGACATAATACCACGGCTTCCCTCCGCGAAGCCCGAAGGGAAGTCCTCCATACCTTCGTTGTTCCTTTTATCGCTCTCAGCTTATTGGGAAGTGGGATGGCCTGCCACTCCATCTCCCAATGGGACATAACAAGATGTCGCAGCTGGGAGCGAATATCACTTACTGGAACCTTGAAAGGCAACGGGGGCAGTGTAACTGCCTCCTTGGCAGCCTGATCTACTAACTCGTTTCCCTCTATGCCCATGTGGCTTGGGAGCCATAGAAACGTGATTCTGGCGCCAGCATCCCAACACCCGGCCAGCACGTCCTGGATTAGCTGCACCAGAGAGTGCCGAGGGAAACAGGTATCTATAGACTGGAGCGAACTCAAGGAGTCAGTACACAGAAGAAAATGTCAGCGCTCATTGTACAGTGCGTACCACAGAGCCTCACAGATAGCATAGAGCTCTGCTGTGTACACACTACAGGTTGCCGGAAGAGCAAAAAGGAACCAATCATTGTCAACAACGAACGCACAGCCCACCTTCGTATCTGTCCTTGAACCATCCGTGTAGACGACGACTGAGCCTGGATAGCGGCCAACGACGGACAAGAAGAACCTCCGATAAATCGAAGGGTCCGTGTTTTCCTTTGGGCCCGTGTGCAGATCCAGGATTAATTCAGGTCGTCGTACGACCCACGGAGGAATCCCACTTGGTTGTCTGACAAGGCAAGGAACCGAAGGTACGTCAACCAGTTCGGAAATGTTATCCAAGCGTATCCCAACCGGCCGCGTCGCTCGAGGACGAGCAGCGTACAGCAAACGGTTGCCATTGTTGAACACGCAAGGATAGCTTGGATGAAGTGGCATTTGTCGCAAATTTGCAGCATATGTAAGTAGAAGTTGCTGGCGGCTCAGGTGTAAAGGCGGCACACCAGACTCAGCGAGCAGGCTAGCGATGGGGCTTGTACGAAAAGCTCCCGTCGCCAACCTAACCCCGCTGTGGTGGATACTGTTCAGCTTCGCAAGAACGCTTGGTCTTGCAGAGCCATATGCTACACTGCCGTCGTCTAACCGGGATAAAATGTGTGCCCGATAGAATCGCAGGAGCACCGTGCGGTCAGCCCCCCAAGAAGTGCTGCTAAGGAACTTCAGGATATTAAGCCTCCTAGTGCATTGCACTTACAACTGCCGCACGTGTGGCTACCACGATAATTTACTGTCAAAAAGGAGCCCAAGAAATCGGTAAGTGTTAACAATTGGGAGAACGACGTTGTCTAAATAAAGCTCAGGATGGGAGTGAAGAGTACGTTGACGACAAAAGTGGACAACAGAGGTCTTTGCGGCAGAAAACCGAAAGCCATGTTCTAAGGTCCACTGCTCCACCCTCCTAATAGCGTGTTGTAATTGTAGCTCTGCGACTGCCATATTACGCGAGCTATAGTGCAGAGCAAAATCGTCCACAAATAGCGACGGTATAACTGCTGGACCAGCAGCAGCAACAATACCGTTGATGGCAATCGCGAAGAGAGTGACACTAAGGACCGATCCCTGTGGGACTCCATTTTCTTGTACGTGGTATTGCGAATATGTCCTCCCTACTCGGACACGGAATAGACGGAGGGACAAGAAATTCGCAATAAACGCCGGCAAGTTACCTCGGAATCTCTATTGATGCAGGGCTAAAAGGATACCATGTGCAATCTGGTGTCATAAGCCTTCTCTAAGTCAAAGGAAACTGTTACCAAGTTCTGTTTGCGGAGAAACGCATCCTGGATATAGCTCTTCAGGCGTACCAAGTGGTCAGTGGTGGATCGGGCGGCTCGAAATCCACATTGGTACTCGGACAAGAGTCCTTGTTTCTCTAGACACCACACGAGTCGGCAATTAACCATCCTCTCAAACAACTTACACAGGCAGTTTGTAAGGCAAATCGGTCTGTAACTTCCTGCATACTTAGGATCTTTGTCAGGCTTGAGGACAGGAATGACTATGCCCTCTCGCCACTGAGACGGAAAATCACCCTCCATCCAGATTCAGTTGAACACACGAACGAGATAGAGTAGACTATCATCACTGAGGTGTTTCAACATCTGGTTATGGATGTTGTCCCGTCCAGGAGACATGTCCTTGCAAAGCGCTAGGGCGCTGCGGAGTTCCCACTCCGTAAAGGGCACGTTGTAGTCCTCTGAAGCTTGAGAGGCAAAACTAAGGTGAGAACGTTCCGCCTCCCGCTTCAGAGCGAGGAAATCAGGATGGTAATTCCCGGAGCCAGATACATCCGCGAAATGACTAGCGAGATGGTCAGCGATCAGGAGGGGTGCAGTGATGATGTTGCCTGCAATGGAAATTCCCGGTACAGAAGATGATCCTTGGATACCCGAAATACGTCGAAGCTTAGTCCACACTTGAGATGATGGAGTATGTGTCGTCTAAGACGACACATATCTCTCCCATGAAGCCTTCTTACTTTGGCGAATAAGAACTCGCGCCTTAGTGCGGAGTTTCTTAAATGTTACCAAGTTGGCCGCAGTGGGCTGTCTACGGTAATGTTTGTGAGCGCGACCGCGTTCTTTGATAGCTGCTGCTATGTCTTCGTTCCACCAAGGAACGAGCTTTCGGCGAGGAGTCCTTGAGTAGAACGGAATGGACTCCTCAGCAGCAACAAGAATAACCTGGGTGATGTAAGTTATTTCCTCGCCGACGCTCCGCCTGATTTTGTCGTTAAAGACAGCTAGTGATGTGTACTTTGGCCAATCAGCATGTTTAAAAATCCATCGAGGGGGAGCCTCGACGGATTTGTGGTTCAGCGAAGTAAGAATTACGGGAAAATGGTCACTGTCACAAAGATCGTCGTGTGTGTTCCACCGAAACAGCGGGACCAACGTTCGGCTGCATAGAGTTGCGTCTATGCGAGAATATGTGCCGTAACGTACACTGAAGTGTGTTGGTTCCCCTGTGTTCAAAATACATAAATCCAGCTCTGTTACTAATGTTTCCAGCTCTCTTCCCCGGGGGCAAGGCGACTCAGAGCCCCAGATGGGGTGATGGGCGTTGAAATCATGCAACCAGGGGAAGGGAGGTGGGAGCTGATCCTGAAGATCAGTGACATCATTGATGTTAAGAGCCTCACCTTTTGGAAAATAAATATTACACACTGCAGTTATGACAGGCAGCGGAACGCGAACAGCTACTGCCTCCAGCGGGGTTCGTATTGGAACCTCCTCGCTGTAGGTATCAGAACGGACAAAAATGCCAACGCCACCGGAAGCCCGGTGAGCATAATGTCGTTCTGTCGAGTATAGTCGAAAATTTCTCAGTACCGTATGATGACCGGGTCGGAAATTTATTTCCTGAATACAGACTATACTCGCCGAATACTCGCTAATGAGCCGGCGCAACTCGGCAAGATGCCTATCATAACCGTTACAATTCCATTGTAACTGTTACGGAGTATAGTGTATGTGCAGAGGTGAAAGAAGGTGCGGGGGTGAACAGGTCTCAAAATACGAAATTAAAGTTAAGATAAAATTTAACAAAGTTATATTTTCTTTTCAAGATTAAGAAATAACAAATAGAACAGGTACTCAGCAGCCGAAACACAAATCGATAATGTACAATTACAGAGTTACAGGATTTGGACTCCGAGAGCCAGACATATAATTCTTGAGCAATAAGCACAACCTTACGCTATACAAGATTCAACAAAGGGGCAGATGACCCCAATCATGCCCAGGAGAACTTGCTCCCAATTACACAGTAAAGCCTCCTCGAGGCGCGCAGAAAACATAATTTAAGAAGGAGCGACTCGCTCTTAAGTTCAAGCGTATCAAAGGCCACACCAAACTCCACATTCAAGTTGACCTCCAAACACAAATAACACAGGGGTAAAAATACCCAACCTACTGAGGCCTATTCAGTAAAGAAACAGGTCAATTACATGGCCTCTAAAATACCAACTTGAGAGGAGGCGTTCTTGCACTCCTAATACACTTTATATAAAACCTACTTGGCACTAGGCCGTTACTGCAAGGGCTAATCCCATACTAAAGAGGTGACTTATAGACGGAGACAATTTACATTATGTTAAGGAAGAAACGGTTGTGAAAATAAGTTCACCTTAATGCAATATGAGTGGGAGCTCGAGAGGGTTAAGCACTCTCTATCCCAATATGTAGTTTAAAAAGATAGAATTGATACCAATTGTCTTTACATTTTAGAGGAAAGTTACATGGTAAAAAGGCTTCGGACCTGCCCCGAGAGTTAAACTGCTGAGCTAGCAAGAAAAGAAGTTATTAAACGGCCATTACCTGGTGGCTGAACTGCTGCCCGAAGAAAGAGGCGCTTCCCGCCGCCTGCTACGTACTTTACACACTGATAGATGCCACTGAAGTGGCGCGGAGACCCCAAAAATCAGCAGTTTATATTCCCTCGTGGAAAGTTCGAGGCGTCTCAGGAATGAGAACACCCTCCCACAAAATTTTATTGGCTAATAACGAATACCCCTACACAAGATGAAGGAGAAACACATTATTGGTGGAAAATTAATTACAGAAATGTCTGATTGGCCAGTTTCAAAACTGGCAGAGAGAAAGGGTTAATATTGCCAACTTAAACAATAACTGAAAGAAATTTAACAAAGAACAAACTTATGAATTCCAAATTTCTCCAAAAAACACAGTTCTTTCACTTCGCACTAGGGTGCATAATTGTAGTCCTTCAGTAGTGCCATCTGGAAGAGAATGTCCCCACTTCTTACTACAGGCAAAACAAAAATACATCGAAAACGACCCAGTTCAGAAACTTCAAAATTTACAAGTAGTGACATCTTCTGAGAACCTCGAAAATTGACACAGTAGATAAAGTTCAGACTTCCTCCAGTAGAGGAGTTTCAACTGGCGCAAAGTTTGAATTAGCGGCGTGGGGGTGTACCACCTGGTACAGTAACAGTGCCATAATGTAAGTGTGGACTATTATGGTTTAGGTTAGGAGCAGCGTGATGCCACCTAACCTAACCTATATTCACATCCCCATCCGAAGATGGAGATTCATGCTCCACGTGCATCTCCCCGTCACTAGACGAGGTGAAGCATGCCTTCAATTTCTTCGACGTTGTCTTGCGGTGGGGTTTCCTCTTACGAGGGGAGCGCGCAGGTCTTCTAGAAGGAAGACCCGCTGGCGTGGAATCAAGCCCTCCGGGTGCAGGGCGTGAAGCCACATTCGTAGGAGAAGCGGAAGAACGCCTGCTAAGGTCGCTCTCCTTTCCCACCGTCGATGCTTGTTGAGACGGGCTGGGAGGTGGTTTCCCAGCCCTGGTCGACGATGCCGCCACCGCCGGCTTAGGCGCGGCTTTCGCCGACCTCGTGGGGCATGGAAACGTTGTCTTCTTCCCCTTCTGTGCCGGCGTAGGTTTCCTAGCCGGCACAGGTGTACTGGTAGTCGAAGGCCGGGATGAACCCGCCTTCGAGCTCGTTCGTTTTCCAGCGTTGCTCCCAGGAGCAACTGCTGTCTTGGGCGCAGCGATCTTCTGAGAAGGTGTTCCTGTTGAAAATGACGAACCTGGCAGGGACTGTGCTATCAAGCGGAAGTCAACTGTATTCATCTTTATCCATCACCATCCATATCCATATGACAACAAGATCTCGTCCTTGTTAGCTGATCCTATATACAGGATTAACAGTCGTGATCCCACAACTCGCTACTCAAATATGACCGTCAAATTGGTCAAGCAATCTTCTATTCCAGAAGATACAGCAAAGAGTCTCCTTCCAGGGGATGCTATTCCTCCGAGACTGTATGGCCTTCCCAAAATACATAAGGAGGGTGTTCCTCTTAGGCCTATTGTCAGTACGATTGGTTCCCCGACATATGCCCTTTCGAAATATTTAGGTAGTCTTCTTCAACCACACCTGGGTAACACCCCTTCATATATTAAGGATTCCACACACTTCATTGAGAAGTTAAAAACTATATCACTTCAGCCAGGCGATATCTTGGTGAGTCTCGACGTGGTGTCTCTGTTTACGAGAGTACCTGTTGATGGTGTTATGTCTCTCATTAATGATATTTTTACTGAAGAGATCGCAAGGCTTTTCTATCACTGCATGACCTCCTCCTACTTTCTATGGAATGGGAAATATTATGAACAGACAGATGGTGTGGCCATGGGAAGTCCTCTCTCTCTCCTGTTGTGGCCAATTTCTTCATGGAAAACTTCGAAGAGAAAGCTCTGTCGTCGGCACCTTGCAAACCGAAGATCTGGTGGCGATTTATGGATGATACGTTCATCGTATGGACGGAAGGTGAAGACAATCTTGGTCACTTTCTGGATCACCTTAATCGCCAGCACCCTTCCATTTGTTTCACCTTGGAAATGGAATCTGACGGCAAGATACCTTTTTTGGATGTTCTCGTCACCAAGAAAGAGGATGGATCTCTAGGACACAGCGTGTATCGTAAGCCCACACACACCAATAGATATCTCCACGCAGATTCTCACCATCACCCTGCCCAAAAACATGGTATCCTTACAACTCTGACTACCAGGGCCAGGAGGATTTGTGAAGCGTCAGATCTACAAGAGGAAATTAACACCTTGAGAACCACCTTTAAGAGCAACGGTTACAGCAGAGCTTTGATCTCAAGGGTTCTGAAATCGGCACATAATCGGACGTCTGTTAAGAAAAAAGATGTAAAAGGAACTGCTTACCTACCTTACATACATAACACGACGGATCGTATTGCTAAAAATCTTACGTAGGTACCATGTACGAACTGTTTTTGGAACATCAGTTAAGATTAGGCAACTCCTGCGACCAACTAAGCATAGTTTGCCTAAATTACAACAACCTGGTATCTACAGAGTTCCCTGTACTTGTGGCAAGGTTTATATTGGGCAGACTTCGAGAACGGTGTGTACTCGCATCAAAGAACATACCAGATGTATCAGACTCAACCAACCTGATAAATCAGCTGTTGCTGACCATGCCCTAACACCTGGTCATGATGTCTTGTTCCAAGAAGTGGATGTTCTTGCCCGTATAAAGCAATATCGCCCAAGAATTATCAGGGAGGCGGTTGAAATACGTAAACATCCAGATAATTTCAACCGCGATACAGGTTACAACCTCAGTGAATCATGGCTACCTATAATCAGAACCATTAGAGAGTAATGCTTTGCTGCCACTATTCATTGTCTCTAGCATGGGGCTAAAATGGCGTCCCCTTTACATCTTGGGCACCATTTGTAGCTTCCTTGTTGCTTTCTCCTAGCAACCATCAATACGTCGTTTCTCTTCTCTTTTGTCTCCTGATGAAGAAAGGCAAGGTTCCTTTTGAAACGTTGAGTGTGTTTTATAATTATTTACACGGCATAAGCCCAAAAATAGAACTCATGAATAGTTACACGGGCCGTGAAAGTCTAAATGATAAAACTATGTATGTTTAACAATGTAATTTTTATTCAAGGTGCGGTTATATTAATTTAAAAGCAACTGTACAGCCGAAACTGAATAGGCGCTTTATGCTTCAGTTTCACGAATTTCAATATACCGTAAAATGGGGTGAATATGCACAAAGAGGTGAACAGGGACAAAAAAAGGAAAAAATAATTTATACTTCAAAATGTCAACTAATGATATATTTTTCATTTAAGGGAAATTGAAGTGTTCATTCTTTTACCTTTTCTGAGAGTCTAAGGGTTTATACAAAAACAAATTTTTGTCAGGGTGGCCAGCCTGTAAGGCAGGTGATGTTATGGTGCCAGTTTTTTGGTTCAGGAAAACTTAAGATGGTGAGCTAATTTCAGAGGCTGAAACGGTGTGTTTGGATTATAATTACATTCGGTGATATTCTTTGAACTACTTCTGAAGTTTCTAGAAGATTCCTGTGACTAAACTGTGCATTATTTAATTTTTTTAGAGACGTGAACCGTATAACTTGAAAGTGGGGTCAATAGGGACAATGGGATGAAAGTATAAGAGAGACCCTCATTCAAAAAAATCATTCACCTGTAGATGTTGAAATAGTGGAAAAGGCAGTTTTGAAGGTGAAAAGTAGCATGTTAATACTTTCAGCAGCGGAAAATTCAACATTTCAAAGTCTGCTTCACAAAGATATGTTGCTAACACAGATGGAGCTGTAGTGTCTATGAAGAAGATGGGCAGATAATTTTATCACATGATTTCGAGGAGAAATTGGTAGGGTGTATTCTGACATGTTGTAGAACAAGGAATAGGGGAAGGAAGCTGGGTGAAAGTAAAGTTTTTATATGATCGAGGTATGGAAAATGTCTTTGTAGGAAAGGTACTGAAAGTGATAAACTCAGGACGAAATTACCTAGGAACATTTCTCAGACAGTCTACGAAAGTGTCTGGTATTTATCTGTTCCCAGATGTAACTGATGAGTTTGAGTTTGAGCAGCCACAGGTGACAACATTCTGAAGCCACCGGTTGTAAGATGGGGAAGATATATTTTCAGTGAATTGTATAGATTTCTGTTTGTTTGTTGTGCCAAACATGTAAATTCTGCACCCATAATAAATACATTGTACATTAAAAGCTGTTTAGAAACATACATTGTGTCCCAATCAACCCAAACACCGGTTAGAATGGGGAAATCCATTTAAAATACCGAGTATCCCTATTGACCCCATCACTGGGGACAATAGGGACGGCACTTTAAAATAATATATGTAGTTCTACAACTACAGGAGAATTTTCTGTATGTATAAAATATAAACACGCATGTTCCTTTTTAATAGAAAAAATTACTAAACAAAAACCGAAAAAACTGTCCCTATTCACCCCATTTTACGGTACATTAAAAGTATAATACTGCACCCGCCTATCGAGCGGTCAGTGCCAAGTTCTCCCGGTAACTCAATTTCTTCTCAGGGTATTCTATCTATCGCTCATAAAATCTGTGATTTTATATGGGTTTGTTTTTTACGTGGTTTCGGAATACACTCGGTCTGTTGAGATGCACATCATGGGAATACCTATACGCTCAAGTAAGGACCTGTGGCCGAAAACCTCAAAAATAATCTCTTTCTTTTTGTCAAACTCATCAATTACTTATATCTACAAAACTTATTAGCTAACTTACAAACTAGCCGTTACCCAAAAGGAATTCAAAACACAGGCACTTTCTAAAAGAAAAACATAAGAAAATTTATTGAATAAATCATGTTCAATGTAAGTTAATGTGAATTCTGGGTAGTATTATCTTAATAATATTTAAGCAGAAAGGATTAGAGTCAGCGCTGGCTCAAATAAAAGTAAAATAATTAAGCTTTAAATTATTTACATTCTTTCTCATTTAATGTTCAAATTCATATTAGTTATTTACTTCTATATTCGTAGCCATGTTCCGAAATGTTATTGATTTTCTCCAATTATATTCAAGAGATCACTGAGCAATCACGGTTTCCATATAAATACTCGTTGTGAATACTGTCACGCTAATTATATAAATTATTCTCACCACATTTAAGTCATCTCACTGTGATAAAAATGGATGGTTTACTAAATTGAAACGTAATAAAAATTAAATGGGATAAAGTTAGATTGCGAATGTAAATCTGTTCATATCTTTACGTATGTATTTCCCAAACAAACTCTTGCGTGAGTGTGAAATCATAAAACTGCTCTCCAAATTTTCCATTCATAAATCTGAACTCTGATTATTTGGTCACTTATCTTGAATACGCATAAATAACAACTTACGGGCTAAGACAATACCTCCCTAGAGCCTACGACATATGGCTCCTAACTAACCATTATCATATTATTTATATTTAAAAACACTTCAATTGAAATCATATCTGCGTGAAAAGAAATGAACATCTATCTAACTGTTCAAGTAGTTCCCGATCCACACACTCCTCCACCAACGGCTCAATGTGCTTTAGCTAACTGCTCTTACTCAATATCTCTCATGATGATGATGATGCTTGTTGTTTAAAGGGGCCTAACATCGAGGTCATCGGCCCCTAATGGTACGAAATGAAACGACAAAGTAAAAGTTCAAAATTATCCACTGACCAAAATAAAAAATGCCATGAAGAATGAATGAACGAATGAATGAATGAATGAATGAATGAACACGAATTTAAAACAATCAGTGGATCCGACTCAAAAAACTATCATAGTTAATAGTATTACTGACCAAGGGACCACTTCCAAGGCAAATCGAGGATGCTTGGTGTCTAAATGGGTGCAAAATACAAGTCAAAGGCCCCCCAGAATGGTACTTATCGCTAGTAATGTAGAACCATGGTATCTGTCCTGTTGCGGTACTAATCAATGGTAGCAGAGACTTGCGGTATTCCACACATTATTGTACTACTCAAAGCTTATGAAATTCGACATTAATACAGACCTATGTTTTTCTCACTCTGCGGCGCCATTCACAGGCAACGCAAACCTATGATGTTCATCACATAAGAGTACTAACCACAGGGACCTCTCCCTATCCCGTGGTGTTCCTCATATAGTGGGTACTAATCACAGGTAAGGCAGGTCCATGGTAGCTATCATCCCATGGTCCCGCTCATATGGTGGTACTAATCACAGGTACTGCAAAAGCCGACCGCGCGGTGCTCCTGTGTGCTACTTATCACAAACCTATTTCGTACCTAATATAGTGGTACTACGCACAAGTAAAAGCGACCGTTGGTGTTCTCCGCGTGGTGGTACTAATCACATGTAGTTGCATGGTTCGAATACAAACATCCCTTGGTCGCCCCTTTTAGTCGGCTCTCACGACAGGCAGAGGATACCGTGGGTGTATTATTCGGCTGCCTCCCCCACCCACAGGGGGTGTGTGTTTGGTCCGCGAGAGGTATTTTATTTCCCTCAAGTCCGCCGGCAAGCCGGTTAGGACCCCCCTATCCGCCACCTGGGACGCGCCACGTGGGAGTATCACCTCTCCCCCTGCTACGCCTGCGTAACAGGTTCGTGGCAATATCTCTCATGTGTACGAGCTACACAACTCGTATGGACAGTACAGAATGAAATTAATACGTATTATATTGAAACGTCACCGCGCCAAAGAATATCACATGTATACTTAGTCATGAGCCTAGTAAACCGTATGTTAAAGAACTCTCTTGTACTCGGTACATGCCATTTACTAATGTCAGTTAAAACAGTCACGATTCATAATTCTATCAAAATACATGTCAATCTTACCTTAAAATGGTCATCTGCGCGATGTTCACACTTTGACATATTCTTTCCATTTGACATAGAAACAGAAACATAAATCTAACACAACGTTTCCTCGGCGAATAGCAATTCTTTCTCTTACCGCAGAATATAAACAAACATCTGTATTTCAAGTATTCCTTAATATGCTCCAAGAAATAACTACATTTCAACACCATTCCAATATACATTATCATACCACCGGCATACTTATTGCCGTACGCATATAGCCGATTACACCCAAAACTATATGCCAAACATTTTAGAATTGCCTTGTAATAAACGCATTTTAACAACCTCTTATCTTAAAAACAGGAGTTTGAGTCCAATGCCCTCTTTCTATGAAGAAAGGAATACGTAACTTAACTATATTCATCTGTGTCGCGCAGGTAAATTCGTGACGTAATCTTTGTACAGGTAAACGAGATTAATCGAAGTTTCACTAGTTATATAGACTCATTGCTATTAGGTCTTCACAAGAAACACTTCTTTCATTTACTCATGCTAGTTGCTACTGTATGTATGCAAGTGCGGTACCCTGTATATGATATGACAGAATTCTAATTCTACACTGCCATCTTATCTTATAACCTTAAATATCTCACACTTCACTTTATGTCTCACACACGTTCTTAATTAATTCATAAATATCACCAATTAATCAGCACATGCCGAAGTTAGAGTGAGGGTGTAGATTGCAAGAAACTACTCTACTAAAAAATGTATGGACTTAGCTCGTCAGATGCTACGTTTGGTCTGGTTGTCGCTCCATTCCTTGGTTGTGGTTAGACCCTATGTTAGGATCTGGATCTCCGGTTGGATAACGTCTTCCCGGTCATCGGCTGGTCACATGGCTGGTCGGTCCAATCCTCATCGGCCGGTCCTCTGGCTCGCCGATGCTCATCCTCATCATCCGGTCCTCTGGCTGGCCGGTCCAATCATCATCAGCTGGTCCTCTGGCTCGCCGGTGATCATCCCCAGTTCAGTCCATCATGTACATCTAGCAAGCAGTCATCATTCCAAATCTGCAGTCAGCGTAGAAAATTCCTTTTGCGGAGCAATCAGTCATGATATATTCCATAGTTCTACTGCTATTCTAAACGACGAAGTTTTCTTCGGTTGGAATAAGTTCTCCGTATATAGATATTAAGTTTATAACCACAGGGGTAACTTTCTTCTCATACGAAATTATCGGTTCTGCAATATGGTGAGTCCTTATTCTTCAATCGCAGAGTGGTTGCTCACCGGATCCAAGTCAGACGTATCTCACCACAAATTATTTATTTCTATGATATCTCGTCTCTTTATAACATACGTAGGTGAATTATTTTATCAGATGTTATCGCCGATTGTAAAACAGTCAATATCTTCCTCAGGAGTTTAGGATTTAGGATAATCTTCAGATGTAAAGCTTGGCTTGTATTTGCGTCTTACTTCTGCGTTGAAATTTTTAGAGTATATCTTTAAACAATCAGTCCGCTGCTATATTTTTTTCAAAACAATTCAAAATGAGCCTGTGGCGGCCTCTAGTATCAATATATGTGTATAAACTCATATATGTGTTATAAACTCCTTGAACTTTGTTAGGGTTTCGAAGACTTTTATATATTGATGTTCTGTGCTTCTTATATTATCTTTATTCTCTCTGATTATTATTCATGTTTTACTTTCGTCCCCACTATAGTTGGAGTGTTAATAAAACACATTAATACACCATCCCTGTTCTGTTATTCAAGTACATAATCATCATCAATAACTACATTGGTGACTCCCGACGTGATATTAAATACGGCGCGGTACGCATTTTGTGGTTAGTCAAGTGTGAAAATGACCGATGCCAGCAACGAAACAAATCCACCGCCAATAACAGTATGGAACGAAGCGGGTATTGCTCGCATTTCAGTGAAGATTCCGCCCATCTGGAAGAAAAACATAAAGGTATGGTTTCTTCAAGTTGAAACACAGTTTACTATGTTGGGTATCACTAACGAAACCACGAAATTTAATCATGTTGTTGCGTCATTAGAAGCGGATATTGTAGAATTAATTTCCGACATTTTATCTCGACCACTATCTACCATTCCGTTCACAGAGCTTAAAGCACGACTAATTCAGGAATTTGAAGAGTCAGAGAATAGGAAAGTGACGAAATTATTAACAGAATTAGAATTAGGTGATAAGAAGCCAACTCAACTCTTGCGTGAGATGCGAACTTTAGCCGGTACGCAAGTCAAGGACGATTTCTTGAAAACCATATTTATGCAGCGGCTTCCTGTTACCGCACGTTCTATATTAGCTACGAGTAAAGATGATCTGGACACCATAGCCACTATGTCTGACAAAATTGTTGAAATTTCACAACCGGGATTAAATGTTTGTGCTCAAACCGCGCAGGCACCATCCACCATTGCAGTCGATAAAATAAATGATGTCAGTAACGATCGTATCTCAAGACTAGAAATGCAGATCGCTGAATTAACACTGAAAATCAATGAACTGAAAACGTTGTCACGTTCTTCAAGAAGTAGCTCACGATCATCTCGTTCCTCACCAAGAAGGTCACGAGACAGGTCCCGATCAGCCCACTCTTTTAATCCTAATGGAGCACTATGTTGGTATCACTTTAAATATCGCAGCAGGGCAAAGAAATGTCAAATCCCATGCTCATATCAACCACCTTCCGCTCAGAATTCTAACATGCAGTCAAACTAAAACGCTCCACACTAGCGGCGGCAGGTGATCGGAGTCATTTTTCACGCCGCCTATTTCTCACAGACAGAAGTAGCGGAAGTCGTTTCCTGGTCGATACCGGAGCTGATATTTCTGTGATTCCGCCTTCGGATAGTGATCGCCCAAAAAAGACAGATCGTAAACTTTATACAGCAAACGGCACTGGTATTAACATTTACGGAGAGCGTCTACTAGTACTCAGTTTGGGTTTACGGCGCAATTTTACATGGAAATTCGTAATTGCAGATGTGCAATCACCGATTATTGGAGCCGACTTCATTCACCATTACAACCTTATCGTAGATCTAAAGAACAGGCGACTCATTGACCCATTAACATCAGCAGAGACACCTGGCACATTGATTAAAGTCTCGGGCATAGAAACAGTTTATCTAATGCCACCAGATCAAAAACATGCTGACATTCTAAAGAAATTTCCCAACTTGCTCCATGAAAACGTCCATTTCGACATCCCAGATACCTCTGTTTATCATACCATTGTCACAGAAGGACATCCTGTAGCAGCAAATGCACGACGACTACCACCAGATAAACTCAAAGCAGCTAAAGCAGAGTTCCAACAAATGATCGATATGAAAATCTGCCAGCCATCAAAGAGCGCCTGGGCAAGTCCCCCCCCCCCACTTAGTTCCCAAGTAAGACGGATCCTGGAGACCTTGCGGAGACTACCGTGCTCTCAACAACATCACCAAGCCTGACAGGTATCCTATTCCTAACCTTCAAGATTTTAACAGCCAACTACATGGAAAACGAATATTTTCAAAAATAGATCTGATCAGAGCTTATCATCACATCCATGTACATCCGGACGATGTACCTAAGACAGCAGTGATAACTCCATTTGGTTTGTTCGAATTTTTGCGCACCCCATTTGGACTCCGTAATGCGGCTCAAACTTTTCAAAGATATATCGACAGTATACTCAGAGACCTCGATTTCGTGTACTGTTATATAGATGACATCCTAGTGGCATCACAAGATGAAGAAGAGCACAAGAAGCATCTTCAAATGCTTTTCGAACGACTCAGTACGTTCAACATCAGAATCAATCTGAACAAGTGCATTTTCAGTTCAACAGAAGTACCTTTCCTGGGATATGTGATATCTGCAGAAGGAATCAGACCACTACCAGAGCGAGTGCAAACCATTGTTGACTATCCGCTACCCACAACAGTAAAAGAACTGCGCCGGTTTCTTGGCCTCATTAACTTTTACCGAAGACACTGCCAAATTCAGCCAGTAAACAAGCAGAGCTAAAAACCTTCACCACGGGACTAAGAAAAATGACAACAGAAAAGTTAATTGGACAGAACATCTTCGACAAGCCTTTAATGATCTAAAAAGTAGCTTGGCCGATTCAGCACTTCTAGCTCATCCATCTTCAAATTTACCTCTAATTTTAATGGTAGATGCCTCAGATTATGCTATTGGCGCATCATTGCAACAAATCAAAGACAATAATCTGCAACCATTAGCATTCTTCTCCAAGAAACTGACAAATGCAGAGAGGAATTACTCAACCTACGACAGAGAACTCCTCGCTGCCTACTCAGCTGTGAAGCACTTTCAGTACATGCTTGAAGGACGTGATTTTCCGATTTACACCGACCACAAGCCACTCACTTTCATGTTCAAGCAACGTTCAGACAAAGCTTCTCCACGTCAGATACGACACATTAGTTTCATCGGACAGTTCACCACAGACATACGTTACACTAGTGGAAAGGAGAACATCGCAGCTGATGTTTGTTCACGAATTGCTTCAATCACTATACCTCCAACTGTTACCATGGAAGAAATAGCAGAAAGCCAACAATGTGACGAAGAACTTCCACACATTAAGAATACGTCACTTGCACTTCGAACAATAATGTTGCCCAATGGTAAAGAACTCGTTTGCGACATGACTGAAGATATGATTCGCCCATATGTACCTCGACAACTACGACAGGCAATTTTCAACTCGCTACACAATCTAGCTCACCCTGGTGTTCAAGCAATCATTAATTTAGTGAAAAAGCACTTCATTTGGCCATCACTAAAAAAGGACGTAAAGACCTGGACATCAGCATGTATTCCTTGCCAACGAAGTAAAGTCTGGAGACACACCAACAGTGCAGTGGGACAGTATCCTCCAACGGCAGCAAGATTCAGTCACATTAACGTGGACATAGTTGGACCCTTACCTCCATCACAAGGATATCGCTATTTACTAACAATTATTGATCGTTTCTCCCGATGGCCAGAAGCAGTTCCATTAGCTGACATCACAGCAGAAGCAGTTTCATTCGCCACAGTCTCAACATGGATATCTCGTTTTGGCGTGCCTCATATCACAACTACTGATCGCGGAAGGCAGTTTGATTGTCAACTTTTCAAATGCCTTACAAGCACACTGGGCATCGTCCACATTAAAACGACAGCATATCATCCGGCAGCAAATGGAAAAATTGAACGATGGCACCGTCAATTAAAATCTGCTTTGAAGGCACAGATGTCTGATGATTGGGTTTCGAAGCTTCCCTTGGTCTTATTATGACTTCGTTCCTACATAATTCCGCAAGTCAACACCTCGCCAGTGGAAATGACTTACGGCTCAACAATTAGGCTACCAGGAGTATTTCTCAACGAACAGAAACTAGTAACTGACATCCCAACCTTCGTTTTCAAATTGAAGGAACAGTTGAGGAATCTAAGACCAGTCCCAACAGAACATCACGACCGCAGAAAGATCTTCATTCACCCACGGCTGATGACGAGCAAGTTCGTTTTCGTTCGACACGATGCGGTCAGAACACCTCTTAAATCACCATATGACGGGCCATATCCAGTCCTGTCTCGCAGTGACAAACACTTCGAGGTGGAGATGCCAACAGGGAAACAAACTATTAGCATTGACAGATTGAAACCTGCCTTCCTTCTGGCAGACCAATCATCGGACAACAAGGAAAACATATCTGGAGAAACCACTGTGGACATTCCGTCGAGTTCCATTCCAAAGACTGTCAACCTTCAGAAGAAGACAGGCAGCACTCAATCCAATACACCCGCACCACGGATCACCAGATCAGGTCGAAGGGTCACCTTCCCTAGAAAATACATGGACGCTGTCACTGCGGAGGGAGTGTGTGGCGGCCTCTAGTATCAATATATGTGTATAAACTCATATATGTGTTATAAACTCCTTGAACTTTGTTAGGGTTTCGAAGACTTTTATATATTGATGTTCTGTGCTTCTTATATTATCTTTATTCTCTCTGATTATTATTCATGTTTTACTTTCGTCCCCACTATAGTTGGAGTGTTAATAAAACACATTAATACACCATCCCTTTTCTGTTATTCAAGTACATAATCATCATCAATAACTACAAGCCTCTACTGTCCTGCAGTGTCTTCCAAATCAGTCCGATCCGTGACGTGCATGGTCTCCTATATGCCGTATTAATAAGAAGTTCATTGCCTTAATAGATCGCATGGGCCATACCTTCCTACGCCGCCATTTTGTAAATGGTCTACGAGATGCGAAAGGGCACAATACAAACCATCTACTTGCTTACAAAGCAGCATTTATGTGTATTTAATGCATGCAAAATATGATTACGTTTTGCAAGCAGAAATTTACATTAATATATCATATTTGATTATGATGAAGCTTGTTGTTTAAAGGGGCCTAATATCGAGGTCATCGGCCCCTAATGGTACGAAATGAAATAACAAAAATTCAAATACATCCACTTACCAAATTAAAATGAAGTCATGAAGAATGAATGGATGGACATGAACCGTACAAAAAAAACAGCGGATCAGACTCAAAAAGAAGGTAGTTCTGACCAAGGGACCATTTATAAAGCACAATGATGCTTGATGTCTGCAGGGGTGCTAAATTCACGTCTAATGGCCCACAGAATGGTACATGTCGCGAGTAAAGTAGAACCATGGTATTTGTCATTTTGGAGTACTGATCAAAAGTAGCGAAGACTCACGGTGGTCCACACAAGTTGGTACTACTCACAAGTATTGCAATTCGTACAGGGAACGCAGGAGGCGGGTGGTGCCTCTCATCAGGCAGCAGTCCTTCAGCAGGCTAATGGCCGTTTAACATCTATATTTCTTGCTAGCTCAGCAGTTTAACCCGCGGGAAAGGTCCGAAACTTTTACCATGTAACTTACTTTTCTAAAAATGTAATTTTCTGGCGACTTATGTAAAAACTTCATAAACTGCAACTGTAATTCGGGGATAAAGAGTGATTTTCCCTCTCGAGCTCCCCTTCATATTGGTTTGAGGTGACTAGGTTTTGTAATTGGTTTTCTTCCTTTCTGTAATGTCTTAAATTATTGATGATGATGATGATGATGCTTGTTGTTTAAAGGGGCCTAACATCGAGGTCATCGGTCCCTAATGCTACTAAATAAAATGACAACAAAAAAATTCAAAATCATCCACTGACCAAAAGAAAAAAATCGTCATGAGGAAGGAATGGATGGACATGAAGAAAAAACAAAAAACGAGCAAAAAAATTAGTGGATTCAACTAAAAAAGAATCATATATAATTTATTACTGACCAAGGGACCAGTCATAAAGCAGAATCCTGAATCGAGGATGCTTGATGTCTAAAGGGGTGCAAAATCCACGTCTAAGGCCCCACAGAATGGTACATGTCGCAAGTAAAGTAGAACAATGCTATTTGTCATGTTGGGGTACTAATCAAAAGTAGCAAAGACTCACAGTGTTCCACACAAGATGGTACTAATCACAAGTATTGTACTTCGTACAGGTAACGCAGACCTATGGTGTTTCTCACACAATGGCGCCACTCATAGCCAACGCAAACCGATGACTTTCCTCACCTAGGTGTACTAGGCACGGTTGCCGGTCCCACGGGCCCCGTGGTATTCCTCACATAGTGGGTACTAATCACAGGCAACGCAGACCCACGGTGTCGCTCATATAGGCTCCTTTCACACGGTCCACTTGCTTTCCACGCCACGCCACGTCACTCCACTCCACTTCTCAGACACTTGCCGTCCACTTCCGTCAACTTACCGGCAACTTCTCGTCCCCACCTCATATTTGCGTCTCGGTTTGAATCTGGTCCATGGACGCGCATATTATCCTTGGGATTTTTATTCATCCGAAAAGAAGGTTGAGGTGAAAGAACAGTACTAAGGGCTGGTTTACACGGGTAGAGTAGCGAGGCGAGTAGAGTAGTTAGTAGAGTAGCCACGTTACTCTACTCTACCGCTGTCTGGTAGAGTTGACACTCGTATCGTTCATACGGGAGTAGAGTCATACAGTAGAGTAGAGTACAGTAGTAGCACCATGTCAAGACGTAAGCACATCGTAAGGAAGTGTTTAAAGACATTTACAAACATATTACTGCAAGAGGTTAGTGAAGCGTTAGAAGAAGAAGTAAATGAGGAAAAAAGGGAATGGGTAAGAGGCTGGCTTAGTATGAGAGATACACTCGGGGCATCGGCATTAATTCTGAGAGAACTTGGCAATTTGGAGAAATATGGGGGGCTCCTTTCCCCAGTTAGACTGTAGTGATGTTTCTATTTCTTTCTTTTTTTTCTTTTTTTTTTATTTCTTATCCGAATGAAATTTTACAGAATTCATTTCAAAAGTTATAGAAAGAATACCCATTGGCCATCAGTGTGTCGTCTCAGAACACACGAGTCTCAAAACTCACGAGTATCAAAATTCACGAATTCTAAGAAGAGGATTAGCAAGAATAGGTTTCTCTATCTGGGCCAGTCTCAAACCTCACGAGCAGGATCAGTTCTTCTTTGAATGGATATGTGCCCACCCTACTAGTGATGATATAGTCGGATATTTTTTTAAAAAATCAAATAGCTTCCATCCGGTTATTTAAATAATGGAATAAATAATCAAATGAATTTCAAATATCATTCAGTTATATCGCGTAGAATAATCGGTTGCGTCCTGAATACATTTTTCGGTGTAAGTGTGTCGGATGGATAATCGATTGAATTATGTGAATAGATGAAAAATAGAAATACGCCTCTTTTTTTGCAATCCATGAAGTCCAATGCTGAAGACGGCACAAACACTCAGTTCCCGAGCCATAGGAATTAACAAATGAAAGTGAAAATCCCGGCCAGGAGTCGAACCTGGGACTCCCTGGACCCATTGGACCACAGACCAGCATGCTAACCATGTATCCATGCAGCCGGAAGACATAAAATTAAAGTAGGTATATTGCCTGCTGCTAGTTAAAATAAATTTTCAGTTGGTAGTAATTACCGGGGCTTAGTTCTATTATGAGGCCAGAAGACGTCATTTACTTATATAAGAAACTTTATTTTACCGATATTAAATATTACGACTGTTAATTCACTCATTTAGTTTCATTAGAGATTAATTTGGTCATGAATCTCATCGCAGGGAAATTAAATTACTTATCTCCATTCCCTTCAGAAAGTGGGCGAGTATGATGAACGGTCTCTGATACGCTTTCCGAAAATAATATAAACTCATGCTCCACACGTATGACTGAGTCATGTACTCCCAGATGCCTTACTTAGCATAGATTAATATATTACATCACGCCCCCACGCTATTACACGATACGCAATGTTATATACTTGTAGTATTGACTACTTGGCTCACCAAATTTATAAAATAATAAATTAAAATGTGTCAGAATTTTATCTGAAATATAGCGAAGTAGCCAATCGCTATCTTTGACGTTCTGTTGCTATATGACTTAAACAAGACTCCACAGCGCTGATGTTGATGATATTTTATGATGGTGGTTCTTTCCCCAGCCAAGAAAATGTGGAAAGGTTCATTAAAAATAAATAAGTGTTGAAAACAATGAAGGAAAAGGTGGTGGTGGTGATTACTGTTTTAAGAGGGAGTGCAACTGGGCAGCCATCCTCTATTAATACTAATCAGAGGGAAAAAATGGAAGGTGGCCTATACTTCGAGAAAATGAAGGTTTCGGGCAAAGAAAGACAAGGGCCTTTGCTAAAAAATGTAAGTACCCCTGGGGCCCCTTTTAGTCACCTCTTACGATAGGCAGAGGATACTGTGGATGTTACTCTGCCACCCCAACACACAGGGGAAAATAATGGTCGGTGAATGACACAGAGGTGTATTATTATTATTATTATCATCATCATCATCAAAACATTTTTCTGTGGTCTTAAAGGTAATATAACGTATTTTTCCTTTTGATATAAATTTAATGTTAATGGTATCGTGGCCTCAGGAGAGGCCTGGTGAGTGAGTCACCGAGCACCTCACCTCTCCTGCCGTCATCGCAGGCACCTGCTATCCGGAGTCGTGGATTTTGACTCATTGGAATATTAATTTAGCTATTAGTTTGCAGTCGTGAGTTTTGATACCATTTGCTACTAATTTTTGCACGACCGGGCGAGTTGGCCGTGCGCGTAGAGGCGCGCGGCTGTGAGCTTGCATCCGGGAGATAGTAGGTTCGAATCCCACTATCGGCAGCCCTGAAGATGGTTTTCCGTGGTTTCCCATTTTCACACCAGGCAAATGCTGGGGCTGTACCTTAATTAAGGCCACGGCCGCTTCCTTCCAACTCCTAGGCCTTTCCTATCCCATCGTCGCCATAAGACCTATCTGTGTCGCTGCGACGTAAAGCCCCTAGCAAAAAAAAAAAAACAAATTTTTGCACGTGAGTTTTGAGACGTAACCGGCCATACGTACACTGTAAATTACGCTCGCGTAGGCGTAATTTGCAGTAGCTTCTTCGCCATAAATATCCCAATTACTGATCTTTTTTTTTTTTTGTTCGTTGCTTGTACGGCCCAGGTGTAGAGCTTAAGCTGCTAGATCTGACACTGTACTGTAAACAATAATTATTTTGGATATTCCAAACAATATATGGAAACTATTCAATTTGTTGGGGAAATTACTGTTATTGCTGAAAATTAACGGCAGTGGCAAGTGATATGTAGAAGATCCCTATGTATGTTATTAATATGATTAATGTACACAGTCCTGCACCATTGTATTGCCTAACTTAAACATGTCGAGACACATGATGAACACACTGTGTAACATTGAAACTTGAGAAATCTTCATATTACGTGAAAATCCAGCTGACACTTGTTTATATTTTATGTTGCATCTTCGAGTGTAGATGTCTGCGGCACCACCTCCAGACTTCTTGGATCTTCGTATTTTCATGAGTATTTGATTGTATGTACATCGTAATTTTTTTATTTTCTGTTTCAGTTCCATTAACCCAAAACCCTCTTTACCCATTTTCGCAATCAAGTCCTCTTCCGCCGCCCGTCTCATATTCTTATTTCTATAAGTAACGCTGTTTATGTTCCATAAACATTCTTTTTCGCTGTAGAGCTCCACAAATTTGCAAGTTTCTTCTTCCGTCCACTTCATTTTGCCACCAAATAAACGCTCGACGTAATACCATCGTATGTACACACATGCAAATACAGCAGTCGAATGACGCGTCAGCTGAAAAATCGAACGTCCTCGGACTTCTCCGCCAGCTCTCGGAGCTCGGTTCCGGTGGAGGGGGAAGGATAGTGGTAGAGTTACTTTACCGCAGCGGAAACCCACTCTACTCTACTGCCTACTAACTACTCTACTCTACTTGCTACTATCCCGGTCGTTTACACGATGCTAGTAGCTCTACTATCCACTCTACTCGCCTCGCTACTCTACCCGTGTAAACCAGCCCTAAGGTTCATTGGGTCCATCCATTGAATTCATATCGCCTAGAACGAGGAACTGACATCGTTCTTCTAGATGAACATACCAATGATCTAAAAATGTTCCTTAATTACTTTCGTATGAGTGGGAATTTGTTTGAATTGTTGTCAATCCTTGAAGCAAGTTTACAGCGTCAGGACACCAACATGAGAAAATGTATTCCGCCGATATTTTGAAACAAAAACTTCAAACTTGTGTGACGCACACAATGTTGACCGTTTGAACGACTGATTTAGTGAGCTACCAGTATGGCCTTGCTACCAACACCTACCTTCTGTAAATAAGACTGGTAGTTCTCACGAATTGTTTTTTACAAGTTGCTGTACGTCGCACCGACACAGATAGGTCTTATGGCGACGATGGGACAGGAAAGGGCTAGGAGTGGGAAGGAAGCGGCCGTGGCCTTAATTAAGGTACAGCCCCAGCATTTGCCTGGTTTGAAAATTGAAAACCACGGAAAACCATCTTCAGGGCTGCCGACAGTTGGGTTCGAACCCACTATCTCCCGAATACTGGATAATAGCGGCGCATAAGCGACTGCGGCTATCGTGTTCGGTCCGAATAAGAAAATGTTATTATGTAATTTAATTGGAAGCAGTTCTTTTGAAATGAAGACTGCTAAAAAGCCTTGATTAATTATTTTTCAATGACCTATGTTATTGTAATATCGAAAATTGTTAACATATAACACATATAGCCTATTACTGTAGATATCAACTTCTCTCTCTTTGGAGTTGTCCAGTTCGGCAGAAAGTGGAATCACTTCATGGGAAACTTCATTCCACATTTAAAGCCTTTTATTTTATTTGAATAGTCTGTCGTTCGTTAATCCCACTGACAAGGCCGATTTTGTATTTCTATTATTAACTTTTCAGTATCTATGAATGGACATTTTGAAACGAAATCTTCGAACTTGTAGCTAATTTATATGTTGACTGTCTGAACGAGCTACTCTGATTCAGTGATGAGTGAGCTTCCGGTCGCCCAGTGTGGAAGACACTTCAGGCCGGTCGACAGCAGCCTGCTGTTGACGAGAGTGGACGGAGGTTGCGCCACACGAAGTGTCTCGTGTGAACGCTACCGGCCTTTTACCACACCTCTGGTGGAGTGGAGTGGAGTGGCGTGGCAAGCAGTGGATCGTGTGAAAGAGCCCATAGTGGTACAACTCACAGGCAACGACCAGACCCGAGGTGTTTCTCACAATGGTACTAATCACGGGTACTGGAAACCCACAGGGGAACCACTCTCTGCTGCTACTAATCACAAACATATTGTGTACCAAATATAGTGGTACTACTCGTAAGTAAAAGCGACCCATGGTGTTCCCCGCGTGATGGTACTAATCAATAGTAGTTTCATGGTTCTAATACCAGCATCCCTTGGTCGCCCCTTTTAATCGCCTCTTACGACAGGCAGGGGATTCCGTGGGTGTATTCCAAATGTGCGTCCCCCACCCGCAAGGGGTTCTTAAATTATTCTTATACGAGTCACCTCCATAGTTTGGGATTAGCCCCTGTTTCATCGGCCTAGTGCCTTTCAGGTTATAAGAATGCATATTTAGGAGTGCATGTACACGCCTCCATTCAACTTGGTGTTTCGGGCCATTTGCTTAACCCGTTCATTTTCTGCTAAGACCCAGTAGGTTGGGTACGAGATACCCCCCCCCCCCGCCGTTTCATTTGTGTAAGTTGTGCCTTGATGGCAAATAATTGTAGTCTGATATTGCCTTGAATAGGCTTGAAAAACTGAGGGCGTGTCAGCTCTTTTCTCGTGTTGTAAGAAGGCCTCTGGGAGGCTTGACAATGTAAAGTGGAAGCAAGTGCTCCATGTTATTAGGGGATTTCTGCCCTTGAACAAATGTGTGCGATGAACTAGGAGCTCGAAATTGTAAAACTAGGGGCTTGTAGCCCAAGAGAGTTAAATTTCTTGGATCCTTGTAAGTTTTATTTTTAGATTGCTATGTCTTTGTAAATTCCCTAAAGTGAAAAGCTATCAAATTTCTATTGTTTTCTGGAAAATATCATCTTGGTTAAAATTTTAAGTTAACTTTGACTCTGTAGTTAGACCCATTCATCATCCCGGCACCTTCTTTCATCTCTACTGTTCCACAGATATCCCGGAATAATAATAATTAATGTACCGGTTGGTACACCTATACGCCGCACATTTGAATTTTCCGCCTTAAAGTACTCCTCTACAGCTGAAAATCTGAACTTCAAAACTGAATAAATTCAACCGTTTATCAGAAGATGTCACAGAGTTAATTTCGAATTGTTTTAGTTTACTAATTATCAAGAAGTGTGGATATTCTCTCACAGATGTCTTTACCAAAAAATCTATGATCATGCACCCTGGTGGGAAGTCATGGAACTTTTCTTGAAGATATTTTGTATTCATAAGTTCGTTCTTTAATAAATATTGTTCTTTCATTTGTGGGTTAGCAATATTAATCTTTCTTTCCGCCAGTTTTGAAATTAGCCAATCATAAATTTCTGTCCTTAATTTTTAGCTAATGGCGTCTTTCTTCCCCAAGGTGGATGTGTAACTCTAAGCTACCCAATAAACGACTGTGGGTGTGTCTTAGTCATTTATGAAAGTTCTCGAATCTTCCCCGAGAGTATAAAAACTGCTGATTTTCCTGGCTCTCCGCCACTCGTACAACATCTAGCTTAGTGTATGGAAGGACAGCAGGAGGCGAGAAGCGCCTCTTTCATCCACCAGCAGCTCTTCTACAAGGTAATGGCCGTTTAACATCTTTAATTCTCGCTAGCTCAGCAGTTTAGCCCTCGGGGAGGGTCCCAATCCTTTTCAATCCTTTCTAAAAATGCAATTTAGTGCCGGCTTATGTAAACGTTTCTTATTACTTTAACTGTAAATCGGGGATAGAGAGTACTTTACCCTCTCGAGTTCCCCTTCATTTTGTGTTTAGGTGACTACGTTCTCACAACCGATTTTCTATTCTTAATGTTTAATTTTTTTTATACGAGTCACCTCCCTAGTTTGGGAATAGCCCCTGTGTCAGCGGCCTAGTGCCCCGTAGGTTTTATAAGGTTTGATGTACGAGCGAAAGCTACGCCTCCATTCATATTGATATTTTGGCCCATTTAATTAACCTATTATTTTTCCTTCCCAGTAGGCTGGTTACAAGACACCCCTGTTTAATTCTTGTAAGTTGCGCCTCGATGGCAAGTGATTGTAAAGCATTGTATTGCCTTTGATGATGATGATGCTTGTTGTTTTAAGGGGCCTAACATCGAAGGCCATCGGCCCCTAATGGAACGAAATGAATGACATGAGATATGAAGTTCAAATTTTAAAAAGTATCCACTGACTAGAGTTAAAAAAGAATGGTGATGAAGAAAAATGAGGGTGAGATTAAAACAGTCAGTGGATCTAATACGCAATGCCTTACGTTCTATTAAAATCAGAGAAAGTACAGGAAATCGAAGGAATAAGGCATTGCCAAGTAATACAGATATTAACACATAATGTACGTTAGACGTTCAAATAACACATTAAAATGCGAAACACAAACTAAAATAAAGTCAATGAGATAAAAGCGCAACTGACATAAACAACACTAGGACAAAGGACATCATCACACACGATAAAACAGACCGCTATCCCTCATAAAGCGGATGACGAGGTCTGCTGACTGCTCGTCATCGCGCAAGATAAGGGAGATAGTACTCGGAAGGTTAATACTACGGCGCAGATCGACCAGGTCCACGCACTCCGTAAGGATGTGTACCACGGTAAGATGGTCGCCGCAGGTACACATCGGAGGAGGTTCTCCTTTCAGTAGAGATGTCTCAGCTGAGAGCGAATATCACTTGCTGGAACCTTGAAAGACAACGGGGGCAGTGTAACTGCCTCCTTGGCAGACTGATCTGCTAACTCGTTTCCCTCTATGCCCATGTGGCTTGGGAGCCACAGAAATGTGATTCTGGTGCCAGCATCCCAACACCCGGCCAGCAGGTCCTGGATTAGCTGCACCAGAGGGTGCCGAGGGAAACAGGTATCTATAGACTGGAGCGAACTCAAGGAGTCGGTACACAGAAGAAAGTGTCGGCGCTCATTGTACAGTGCGTACCGCAGAGCCTCATAGATAGCATAGAGCTCTGCTGTGTACACACTACAGGTTGCCGGAAGAGCAAAAAGGAACCTATCATTGTTAACAACGAACGCACAGCCCACCTTCGTATCTGACCTTGAACCATCCGTGTAGACGACGACTGAACCTGGATAGCGGCCAACAACGGACAGGAAGAGCCTCCGATAAATCGAAGGGTCCGTGTTTTCCTTTGGACCAGTGTGCAGATCCAGGATTACTTCAGGTCGTCGTACGACCCACGGAGGTACCCCACTTGGTTGTCTGACAAGGCAAGGAACCGAAGGTACGTCAAACAATTCGGAAATGTTATCCAAGCGTATTCCAACCGGCCGCGTCGCTCGAGGACGAGCAGCGTACAGCAAACGGTTGCCATTGTTGAACACGCAAGGATAGCTGGGATGAAGTGGCATCTGTCGCAAATTTGCAGCATATGTAAGTAGAAGTTGCTGGCGCCTCAGGTGTAAAGGCGGCACACCAGACTCAGCGAGCAGGCTAGCGATGGGGCTTGTACGAAAAGCTCCCGTCGCCAACCTAACCCCGCTGTGGTGGATACTGTTCAGCTTCGCAAGAACGCTTGGTCTTGCGGAGCCATATGCTGCACTGCCGTAGTCTAACCGGGATAAAATGTGTGCCCGATAGAATCGCAGGAGCACCGTGCGGTCAGCCCCCCAAGAAGTGCTGCTAAGAAACTTAAGGATATTAAGCTTCCTAGTGCATTGCACTTTTAACTGCCGCACGTGTGGCTCCCACGATAATTTACTGTCAAAAAGGAGCCCAAGAAATCGGTAGGTGCCAACAACTGGAAGAACGACATTACCTAGATAAAGCTCAGGATGAGGGTGAAGTGTACGTTGACGACAAAAGTGGACAACGGAGGTCTTTGCGGCAGAAAACCGAAAGCCATGTTCTAAGGTCCACTTCTCCACCCTCCTAATAGCTTGCTGTAACTGTCGCTCTGCGACTGCCATACTGCACGAGCTATAGTGCAGAGCAAAATCATCCACATATAGGGACGGTAGGACGGCTGGACCAGCAGCCGCGACAATACCGTTTATGGCAATCGCGAACAGAGTGACACTAAGAATCGATCCCTGTGGTACTCCATTTTCTTGAACGTGGTATTGCGAATATGTCCTCCCTACTCGGACACGGAATAGACGGAGGGACAAAAAATTCGCAATAAATACCGGCAAGTTACCTCGGAATCTCCATTGATGCAGGACTGAAAGGATGCCATATCGCCAGGTGGTGTCGTAGGCCTTCTCCAAGTCAAAGAAGACAGCTACCAAGTGCTGTTTGCGGAGAAACGCATCCTGGATAGAGCTCTCCAGGCGTACCAAGTGGTCTGTGGAGGATCGAGCGGCTCGAAATCCACATTGGTACTCGGAAAAGAGTCCTTGTTTCTCCAGACACCACACGAGTCTGCGATTTACCATCCTCTCAAAGAGTTTACACAGGCAATTTGTAAGACAAATCGGTCTGTAACTTCCTGCATACTTAGGATCTTTGTCAGGCTTGAGGACAGGGATGACTATGCCCTCTCGCCACTGAGACGGAAAATCACCCTCTGTCCAGATTCGGTTGAACACACGAAGGAGATATAGTAAACTATCATCACTAAGGTGTTTCAACATCTGGTTATGGATGTTGTCCGGTCCAGGAGACGTGTCCTTGCAAAGCGCTAATGCGCTGCGGAGTTTCCACTCCGTAAAGGGCACGTTGTAGTCCTCTGAAGCTTGGGTGGCAAAACTAAGGTGATGACGTTCTGCCTCCCGCTTCAGAGGGAGGAAATCAGGATTGTAATTCCCGGAGCCAGAGACATCCGCGAAATGACTAGCGAGATGATTAGCAATCGCGAGGGGATCAGTGGCGACACTGCCTGCAATGGAAATTCCCGGTACAACAGATGATCCTTGAATACCCGAAATTCGTCGAAGTTTCGTCCACACTTGAGATGATGGAGTATGCGACGTCATGGACGACACATATCTCTCCCATGAAGCCTTCTTACTTTGTCGAATAAGAACTCGCGCCTTAGCGCGGAGTTTCTTAAATGTTACCAAGTTGGCCACAGTAGGCTGTCGACGGTAACGTTTATGAGCGCGACGGCGTTCTTTGATGGCTGCTGCTATTTCATCGTTCCACCAAGGAACGAGTTTTCGGCGAGGAGCCCCCGAGAAAAACGAAATGGACTCCTCAGCAGCAGCAAGAATAACTTGGGTGACGTAAGTTATTTCCTCGCCGACGGTCCGCCTGACATCATCGTGAAAGACAGCTAGTGATGTGTACTTTGGCCAATCAGCATGTTTAAGAATCCATCGAGGGGGAGCCTCGACGGGTTTATGTTTCAACAAAGTAAGAATAATGGGAAAATAGTCACTGTCACAGAGATCATCGTGTGCATTCCACCGAAACAGTGGAACCAACGTTCGGCTGCATAGACTTACGTCTATGCGAGAGTATGTGCCGTAACGTACACTAAAGTGAGTTGGTTCCCCTGTGTTCAAAATACATAAATCCAGATCTGTTATAAGTGTTTCCAACTCTCTTCCTCGGGGACAAGGCGTCTCAGAGCCCCATATGGGGTGATGGGCGTTAAAATCGCCCAATAAGAGGAAGGGTGGTGGAAGCTGATCTATAAGATCAGTGACATCATTGATGTTCAGATGCTGGCCGGGTGGAAGATAAACATTACACACTGTTGCTATGACAGGCAGCGAGACGCGAACAGCTACAGCCTCTAGAGGGGTTCGTAATGGAACCTCTTCGCTGTAGCTATCAGAACGTACAAAAATGCCAACGCCTCCGGAAGCCCGGTGAGCATAGTATCGTTCTGTCGAGTATAGTTTGAAATTCCTCAAGACCGTATGATGACCAGGTCTGAAATTGGTCTCCTGAATACAGACTATACTCGCTGCGTACTCACTAATAAGCTGACGTAACTCAGCAAGATGCCTGTCATAACCATTACAATTCCACTGTAACAGTGTCATAGTGTGGACTGTAAAAGGAGTGTTAGGTTATGAGCGAAAAATGCTCGTTAGCCTAAACACTATCTAATTCTACATCCGTAGATGTAGAGGACAGCGCGACATCCATCCCGTCATCAAAAGATGGCAGGGGTGCCGCCCAGAACTTCGACAAATTTCGGGCGCGAGGGGGTCCCCTACGAGGAGAGCGCGCAGGTTTAGGAGCAGGAGTGCCTCCTGGCGCAGACTCATACCCTCCAGATGGGGGGCATGACTTCTCCTTCGCAGGGGAAGGCCGAGAGCGCTCAGAACGGGCGCTCTTCTTCCCCTTCTTTTTTTCAGGTTTAGACGGGCTGGGAGATGGTTTCCCAGCCCTGGTCAACGAAGCCGCCTCCGCCGGCTGGGGCACGACTTTCGTCGACCTCCTAGGGGGGGAGACTTAGTCTTCCCCCCTTGCTGTGCCGGCTGGGAGTTCCCAGCCGGCACAGACTTCTGGTTGGTCGAAGGTGGGGTGGTCCCCCCCTTCGAGCTTTGACTATTTGCGACGTTGCTGGGAGCAGCAACAGTCGCCTTGGGCGCAGCGGTCTGGACAGGTGTCTTGGTCGTAAATGACGAACCTGGAAGACTCTGAGCTATCAAGCTATAGTCGAGTGTACGGGCAGGTGTATTCATAGAAAGAAACTTACGGCGCGCTTCCTGGTAGGAAAGACCATCCAGGGTCTTGATCTCCTGGATCTTCTTCTCACTCAGGTATGTCGGACAATTCCGATCCCGAGGAGAATGAAAACCGGAGCAGTTAGTGCACTTGTATGGAGTTGTGCACTCCTCCGCGCCGTGAGCTACTCGTCCACATGTACCACATACAGCCTGATTCGAACAGCGAGATACCATATGTCCGAATCGCTGGCATTGATAGCATCGCATAGGAGGCGGGATGTACGGCCTCACATCGCAACGATAAGTGGTTACCTTGACTTTCTCTGGTAACACTGACAACTTGAAAGAGACAATGAAGGCACCAGTGGCAACGTCTTCACCGTTGACCTTGCGCGTAATGCGCCGGACGTGTGTCACGCCACGGTTCTTCATGTCTTCCATCAACTCGTCGTCAGTGTTCAAAATAAGGTCGCGGTGAAAGATGACTCCGCGAACCAGGTTCAAGGACTTATGCTCCTCCACTTTGACGGGGATTTCGCCAAAGTGGTCGCACTTAAGCAACTGATCAGCTTGCAGTGCTGTACGAGTCTTGAGAAGCAAACTACCGTTGCGCATTTTCTTAAGTTCCTCCAGTTCGCCATAGACGCCTTCGATGTGCCGACTAAAAAGGACCGACTTCATCAGCTTAAAATCGTTCCCATCGGTTCTGGTAGCGACCAGAAACCTAGGGAAGCTGGATCCCATTCCTTCACGCTGCGCATGTTCCCAGGGAGTTGAACCTCTCAGGGAAGCAAAAGTTAAAGACTTAGGTGGGCGACCACCTTGAGAGAGCAGACTTCGTTTGGAAGCCATGCCCGATAGCATCCTCCCCGAATGCCACCCACTCCAATCAGGGGTCTCTGTAGCCGAACCAAGCAGCCAAGGCAATACCCACCTGGTCATAGCAGGTACTGCCCGGGGTCCGATGTTGGACGATGCCTAATACGGCATGACTGAGGCAATGAGCACTAAGACTCCCTTCCTCCAGTCACCCGCAATAGCATGTACCCCATAGCGTTTACAGAGCACTAAATATAGAGAAAAAAATAAAAATAATTAATAATAATATGTCCTTCTGGCATTCGGCTGTGCGGGGACCTGCGTTGTCAGGCGGATACCACTGCCCGGGTACATGATACTCCCACCCGCCGCGTCCTGGGTGGTTGCTGGCACGGGCTTTCGAGCGTAGTCGCACACATAGGAGCTCCATCTCCGGGCAGCACGCACATCAAATTTTGAATGGTCTACATCTGACCCTCGGAAAAATAATAAAAAAATAAAGAGGGGAGCATGGCCACATGACCCTTTAAGTCGCCTTCTACGACAGGCAGGGATTACCTATGGATGTATTCAGCCTCTCCCATCCACAGGAGGTCCATCACATTATACCAAACCGCAATCCATGTACGCGCCAAGGTCGCCCCTTTTTGTCGCCTCTTACGACAGGCAGGGGATACCGCGGGTGTATTCTGCATGTGTGTCCCCCACCCGCAGGGGGTAGTGTGTTTGGTCCGCGAGAGGTATTTTATTTCCCTCAAGTCCGCCGGCAAGCCGGTTACGACCCCCCTATCCGCCACCTGGGACGCGCCACGTGGGAGTATCACCTCTCCCCCTGCTACGCCATCGTAGTAGGTTCGTGAAAAACGGAATGGACTCCTCAGCAGCAGCAAGAATAACTTGGGTGATGTAAGTTATTTCCTCGCCGACGGTCCGCCTGACATCATTGTTAAAGACAGCTATTGATGTGTACTTTGGCCAATCAGCATGTTTAAGAATCCACCGAGGGGGAGCCTCGACGGGTTTATGATTCAACAAAGTAAGAACGATGGGAAAATGGTCACTGTCACAGAGATCATCGTGTGCATTCCACCGAAACAGTGGAACCAACGTTCAGCTGCATAGACTAACGTCTATGCGAGAATATGTGCCGTAACGTACACTAAAGTGAGTTGGTTCCCCTGTGTTCAAAATACATAAATCTAGATGTGATAGAAGTGTTTCCAGCTCTCTTCCTCGGGGGCAAGGCGTCTCAGAGCCCCATATGGGGTGATGGGCGTTAACATCGCCCAATAAGATGAAGGGTGGTGGAAGCTGATCCATAAGATCAGCGACATCATTGATGTTCAGATGCTGGCCTGGTGGAAGATAAACATTACACACTGTTGCTTTGACAGGCAGCGAGACGCGAACAGCTACAGCCTCAAGAGGGGTTCTTAATGGAACCTCTTCGCTGTAGCTATCAGAACGTACAAAAATGCCAACGCCTCCGGAAGCCCGGTGAGCATAGTATCGTTCTGTCGAGTATAGTTTGAAATTCCTCAAGGCCGTGTGATGACCAGGTCGGAAATTGGTCTCCTGAATACAGACTATACTCGCTGCGTACTCACTAATAAGCTGACGTAACTCAGCAAGATGCCTGTTAACCGTTACAATTCCACTGTAACTGTGCCATAGTGTGGACGATATAAGTAGTGTTAGGTTATGAGCAATAAAATACTCACAAACCTAAAGACTATCAACATCTACATCCGTAGATGTAGTGGACAGCGCGACATCCATCTCGTCGTCAACAGACGGCGGAGATGCCGCCCAGAACTTCGACGTTTTTCGGGGGCGAAGGGGTCCCCTACGGGGAGAGCGCGCAGGTTTGGGAGCAGGAGTACCGCCCGGCGCAGACTCATACCCCTCAGGTGGGGGGCATGACTTCTCCTTCGCAGGGGAAGTCCGAGAGCGCTCAGGACGGGCGCTCATCTTCCCCCTCTTTTTTTCTAGTTTAGACGGGCTGGGAGATGGTTTCCCAGCCCTGGTCGACGATGCCGCCTCCGCCGGCTGGGGCACGACCTTCGTCGACCTCCTAGGGGGAAGAGACTTATTCATCCCCCCATTCTGTGCCGGCTGGGAACTTCTGGTTGGTCGAAGGTGGGGTGGTCCCCCCCTTCGAACTTTTACTCTTTGCGACGTCGCTGGGAGCAGCAACAGTCGCCTTGGGCGCAGCGATCAGCACAGGTGACGTTGTTGAAAATGACGAACCTGGAAGACTCTGAGCTATCATGCTGTAGACGAGTGTACGGGCAGGTGTATTCGTGGAATTAAACTTGCGGCGCGCTTCCTGGTAGGAAAGACCATCCAGGGTCTTGATCTCCTGGATCTTCTTCTCACTCAGGTATGTCGGACAGTTCCGATCCCGAGGAGAATGAAAACCGGAGCAGTTAGTGCACTTGTACGGAGTTGTGCACTCCTCCGCGCCGTGAGCTACTCGTCCACATGTACCACATACAGCCTGATTCGAACAGCGAGAGACCATATGTCCGAATCGCTGGCATTGATAGCATCGCATAGGAGGCGGGATGTACGGCCTCACATCGCAACGATAAGTTGTTACCTTGACTTTCTCTGGTAACACTGACAACTTGAAAGAGACAATGAAGGCACCAGTGGCAACGTCTTCACCGTTGACCTTGCGCGTAATGCGCCGGACGTGTGTCACGCCACGGTTCTTCATGTCTTCCATCAAGTCGTCATCAGTGTTCAAAATAAGGTCGCGGTGAAAGATGACTCCGCGAACCAGGTTCAAGGACTTATGCTCCTCCACTTTGACGGGGATTTCGCCAAAGTGGTCGCACGTAAGCAGCTGATCAGCTTGCAGTGCTGTACGAGTCTTCATAAGCAAACTACCATTGCGCATTTTCTTAAGGTCCTCAAGTTCGCCGTAAACGCCTTCGATGTGTCGACTAAAAAGGATCGACTTCAACAGCTTAAAATCATGCCCATCGGTTCTGGTACCGACCAGAAACCTAGGGAAGCTGGATCCCATTCCTTCACGCTGCGCATGTTCCCAGGGATTTGAACCTCTCAGGGAAGCAAAAGTTAAAGACTTAGGTGGGGGACCACCTTGAGAAGGACGACTTCGTTTGGAAGCCATTCCCGATAGCATCCTCCCCGAATGCCACCCACTCCGATCAGGGGTCTCTATAGCCGAACCAAGCAGCCAAGGCAATACCCACCTGGTCGTAGCAGGTACTGCCCGGGGTACGATGTTGGACGATGCCTAATACGGGATGACTGAGGCAATGAGCACCAGGGCTCCCTTCCTCCAGTCACCCGCAATAGCATGTACCCCATAGCGTGTACAGAGCACTAAATATAGAGAAAAAATTTAAAATAATTAATAATATGTCCTTCCGGCATTCGGCTGTGCGGGGACCTGTGTTGTCAGGCGGATACCACTGCCAAGGTACATGGAGCTCCCACCACGCAATGGTCCTGGGTGGACAGTTGCGGTCTTTCGGGCGTAATCGCACACGTAAGAGGCCCATCTCCGGGCAGCACGCACATCAAAATTTGGAATGGTCTACATCTGACCCTCGGAAAAATGATAAAAAAATAAAGAGGGGACCATGGCCACATGACCCTTTAAGTCTCCTTCTACGACAGGCAGGGATTACCTGTGAATGTACTCGACCCCTCCCATCCACAGGAGGTCCAACACATTATACAAAACCGCAATCCATGTCCGCGCCTAGGTCGCCACTTTTAGTCGACTCATACGACAGGCAGGGGGTACAGCGGATGTATTCTTCATGTGCGTCCCCCACCCGCAGGGGGTAGTGTGTTTGGTCCGCGAGAGGTATTTTATTTCCCTCAAGTCTGCCGGCAAGCCGGTTGGGACCCCCCTATCCGCCACCTGGGACGCGCCACGTGGGAGTATCATCTCTCCCCCTGCTACGCCATCGTAGTAGGTTCGTGGTGTATTGCCTTTAATAGTGTGCCATTTCACCGTTCTATAGTTGCAGTATTAGGAACAAAAATGGCGCTCCAGCCATTAAAGAATTAAAATAAAGCAATTAGCAGCGGTACGAGCTGAAGAGACAATAAATTCAACCGGCAATCACGGAAAGAACTACTTTTAGAAGGCGGTGCGAAAGAATGACGAGAGCGGATTATTTAAACCGATTATTGAAAAAATCTTCCATTAGAACAAATCTCAATCCTGCACTGCATCGAAGAAAGGACGGAGTCGAGTAAAGAAACCAGTACTTATCAGATTCTTTAATCAATTATTGGAGAAAAGATCAAATCTACGATAACCCGCTTAACATCAGCTGTGGTTGACATATATACGTGAGATTATAGACCAGCTGTTAGGAAACGTCAAGTTGGATCTGTACTACGTCACGGTTGGGCTGGGAACATTGTGTTTGCCCGATACTGCACAACGTCAAGAGAGCTGAATTAAACTGAAAATAAAGTGCAATTCTAAAAGCACGTAAAATTCACACTGTTTCGGCGAGCAAGGCAGTTGAAATAAGACGATATTTAGAGCTCTTATAAGCAAATTAGACGGACCAAAATACATAATACTTTTCGCATTAGCACTACTAAGCAGATTACAGCATGTATAAATCAACTAATGCTTTGTGTTATTCTGTCCTTGACGCAATGAAGACCACTATGATGTTCTAAGAAGCTGAGGCAGAGACTACTCCGACTATGGTGGCGCTTCACGAGATTGATGACCCAGGAGGGCGGTAATCAGCTGTGAGGACGAGATGGACCCGATTACCTAAGCCGAACCATGGAGCGAGGCCTACCATCCCATGACGATTAACAGCGAGATGGAAGTCAATACCCAATAAGCAAAGTTAAGTCCCCATTTGAGTCGTGTCGTAAGTAGAAACCTTCATTCTTTTGGTTAATATATAATGTGCATTATGACATTGTGTGTGCGTAGTTAATATACAAGTGTACTTACAAGGAAATAGGTATTCATCTGAAGTTACCATAAATCCCAGACATAGGTGTAATATACCAGTGAATGCCGTTCGTAAGTTTATCAATATCGTATTGGAGAAGTGATTGATATTTTTCTTAATTCGTTGTCAGTGAAGTGTTCGAGTATTAAGAGGAAGCTAATATTTATATGCGTGATGGCTTTAACAAAATAACATCCGTAAAGATCGTATTTAGGGAATGTTACAATAAAATATAGTGGCACAGTTTTAAGGTTACGATGTGCTGTTCTTTGATACTATGACAGTAATGATAATGATTTATATATGTGTAGGTTATGGCACATATGTTGCGCATTTTGATGAAACGAGTGCTTTGATTATGAATGCTACGCGATAATTGAAATGTTAAATGGTGAATGTAATAAGCATATGAGTTGATAGTATATTTTGATGGTGATAGTTATTGTTATTTAGGAAGTTGGTCATAGTATTCTTCGAGAGATGGTAGTATGTGTAGGTTGCACATGCTAAGGTATAGGTATTGAAACATACTGTTTTCAATTGCTATTTTATTCCCTAATATATATATAATACAGATTAGGATACGCCACCTACGTCAATATTTAGGCCTTCACTGACATACCTATGATTGTTTTCATGTATTCTCACATACGGCAATTTAACTTATGATTTTATGAGAGCAGTTTAACACATCACTGGTAACTTAGTCTTTCATATGTGGATTTTTAGATGAAGATAGAGTCTTCATATGTGTCAATTTTTCCACCTATGGTATTATTCGTTGGAAGATTAATTAAATACACTTGGTAATGCTATATTAAGTCATATACGCATTTTAATTGAATTTCAACCATGAATTAAAATAATAATTGAATGATTTAGTCACATAAACCTTACAATGAAATTAATTTGAGATTGCTTACGACTTAAAGTGGACTTAGATTTGCTTATATGGAGGTCAGTTGAAATGAAATATGAAACATACAAAAATTTGAAACCTCAACTAGAGAAAATCCCTAATGGACAAACATTAATTTTCTCACACGATTTTTCTACTGTGCGTGGACATTGATGTGAAGTGTTCAGCCGAGAGATATGCATTTCTTTTATTGCATGTGAATTTAGGTTCAGACGATTGAATTTTGGTAATTTTCAGGAGCAATCCAGTTTAATATGGAAAGATTCCAGATATTAATTAATTAATTAATTAATTGATTAATTATTGGCCACCTTCTTTGCGTTTTCACATTTTCAATTGAAACCCAACTTGAACATTGTATATAGTAGGGAGTATAGCTTGTTTACTTAACTCATTTGGATGCATCCAATTTTTACAATTATGTTGAATAATTTTACTTGATTATATAATTATTTTTTTCTTTAATTTAATTTTCTTGGATACTACTTAATTATGATACAATTCTTCGACAGGCCAGGATTAGGACATAGATAAATGAGGCCTGATTTCATTTCTTTTTTATGTTAGAGGTTTTTCTAAACCTCTTTTCTCCAATGCAATATAATTACGTCACTTAGAGATGCTGATTGCGTAGGGAACCAGCCACAGTGTATAAATAATTTTTCAAGATATTCTACCCTAATTTCAAATCATACTTAGACCAATTTATTAATAAAAGCTGAGTAGTGAAAACATTAAATTCTTTCAATGTCTATTTAGAATAAGTATTAGATATAAGCTTATAATGACTAATTCTGATTGCGATTATGATGATGACATGTACGGAATTCTTGACAAGCCATGATAATCTGATTTTTACGATAAATTTCGGTATCATACAAGTACGGTATCCGACTGATAGCGTGTTGAAGACGTTCATCTACGTAGGTTGGGATTTACCGTAGGCCATCGGTGTTCTTTCTCACGCGGAACTCACAACCCAGCAATATTTGGCAGATGAAATTGTTATTAAGAGCTAGTCTGGAACTCGTGTATCCCCACCTGGACGCGGGAGTGGTGCATGTAGTTAATTGTCGCCAATACGTGTGGCAAATAGAGAAAGACACCGTGGGAGTAAAGGGTCGCCAAAACATGTAGTAATTGGCGCCGCAACGTGTTGCAATTCAAGAGAAAGACACCGTGGGAGTAAAGGGTTGCCAAAAACATGTAATTTTTCGTGCCCAATTGTGTGGCAATTTTGAGAAAGATACTGGAATGGTTTCCGAAGGCATGTAATTTTGTCGCATTCCCGTGGAAATTTGAGACAAAAACACCGTGGGAGAGAGACGTTGGTCATCAGACCATGTACATTTGATGCTACGTCATATTCATAATGAAGAGGAAGACAGTAAGGTCAAGAAATGGAGTTGTTGAGTCTTGTAGAATTACGCAAACATGTGGCAGTCTGAGAAAAAAATTTTACTGAGAGAACCTTGATAAGAAGGGAAGGTATTTTAGGAGTTGGTTGACAGAGGATTTTGAATGTATGGACCAGATGATGGAGTGAAAATGGAACTATCGTGCAAAACTTAGTTATATCCGGTAAAAGAAGTTGTCGTTTGACCAGATAAAATTTGTATATTGGGATCGAAGAAAGCACAGGAGGACAATGGACTGTGAAGTCAAGTAGATGCCCAATAATAATAATAATTAGAGATAAGAGAGAAGAGAAACGGATGGATGAGATGAAGAAAATATCTCAGGACGGCTGGAAATAATCGAATTTCTGTCTAGAGGAAGCTGAGGTAGAATATGAAGACTTTATAATTATAGATATAAAACATTGTAAGTGAATTTAAGGAATGATGTTAATATGTTAGTCACAATTTATTATGAAATAACTTAGATATAGGAAGTAGATGGTAAGAAATTGAGTTATTTGAACCTTTTTAATTATTCATGCCAGAATTAAGGTTTGGAATCTTAGTCATTAGGGTAAATGTTTCATATTTCATGGAGTAATTGGGTCAACCTCGTAAGCAAAGCCTAGTCAGAGTAGTTAAGCCTATATTTAAGCATAGTACCAGTACAGTTGAGTGAGTTAAGGATAAGAATATTTGAGAATATTGAACTATAGAGAAGTTAGGGCAGAATTAGAGTATTATCTGAAATAATACAGAATTCCGAAATAATACGTAAAAGTAAAGATGTCAACGTTAAGCCAATTAAAAGCACAATTTGAAGAGTACCAGAAGGTACAGGAGGAGAAGCAAGAAAAATACCAGAATGAGCAGGAGAAATATCGGAAAGAACAGGAAGAGAAGCAAAAGGAATATTGGAAAGAACAAGAGGAGAAGCAAGAGAAATATCAGAAAGAGCAAGAAGAGAAGGAGAGGAGACAGAAAGAAGAACAACAGGGAATATTGCAAGCCATAAAACAAATGATGGAGGAAATGAATAGGAAACAGGAAGAGAATGAGAAGAAGCAGGAAGAAAAAGAGAGGAAACAAAAGGAAGAGGCAAGAAGAGAAACAGAAGCAAATGATGGAAGAAATTAAGAAAGGTCATCAGGAGCAGAAAGAAGAATTGAGCAAATATCAGGAAAAGATGGAAGAGGTAACTAGGGAGCAAGAAGAAAGACATAAAATAATAATGAAGGAGATGAAAGAAGAGATCTTGAAAATAGGATCAGAAATGGGTAAGATCAAGAACCACATGGAGGAATGGAAAGCAGAAATTAGCGGAAATATGGAAGAGAAAAACCAGAAAATACAAGAAGAAATAAATGACATCAAGAAAGAGATGATAGGGAACAATAACTATCTACAATCTCTAAAGGAGAATGAGATAAAGAACCTGACAGACAATATGGAGAGATTGCATATAGATTCCCAAGAGAAATGGAAACAATGTGAGGAGAAGATTGGGAAGTTAAGCGGCAAAATACAGACAACGAATGCTGATTTGGAAAAGAAATACGAACAAGCTGCAGATCAGATCGGAAATAAAATGACGGAAATAAGAGACGAGATCGAGCACAACAAAGAAGAACTAAATCAGAGGATGAGTAAATCTGAGGAAGGACTTCGGCAGATACAAGCTCAAATACGAGAGATCCGAGATGAAGAACATGGAAAGACCGTTACGATATCCAACGACGAGTGTCGTAAGAACGTGGAATTTCAGATGAATGAGAGAGAAGCTACATCTATACCGGTTACACGTTCGAATCACAGTATTGTGGAAAGGAATACAGAGAATGGAAGCAGTGGGAGTCCCACTATAATAAACGTAATAAAGACATTCGACGATAGGCCTAAACATTTTAATAACACCACGAGTATTTCACCAAAACGTTTTCTTCGGGAAATGGATGATTATTTTAGAGAGCATGGTATCCCAGAGGAGAAAAAACTGAAAGTAGTAGAAAAACACTTGGACGCAAATCCTAGTTTGTGGTTCCAAGCATTCAAATATACTTTTCATGAGTACAGCGATTTTAAAACAGCATTCTTGCAGCGCTTTTGGAATCCAGACGTTCAGCACAACCTACGTTTAGAACTCTATTCCCGTAAATATGCTTCAAATGGTCAAACAGGGTTCAGCGATTTCTTTGCCCACCAGTTTTACCGTTTTCAGGACCTGGATTCACCACCCAGCGAACTCGAAGCAATTAAGACTATACAACGTCAATTTCCTTTAGACGTTCAACGATTATTAGCTACTGCTAACCCGGTAACCGCAGTACAGATGGAGACAACGCTAAGGCAGATTGACATGACTACGGTACCACATCCTCACAGGATAGCTAGGAACGGTTACAGTGAAGAAACTGTTAACATACTTACGCAAGATGACACGAGCAGAAATACCCTGGAAGAACGTAGGAACATAAACAGAAAAAGACAATGGGGTAATCCAGAAAATGGAAGAAAGGAGGAAGAAAAATGACATTGCAGGAGAGGAGCCTATGGTCAAGTGACATATATGGTAAATAGGAGATACAAGCCCAATATGCGACTGAGGAACCAGTATCGAGAAGGCAGAGGAAGAAACAATTTCAGAGAGAGACCCCGATACGAAAGAAGGAATGTTAGGGATAGCCAAGAAAAGGAAAGTTACAACCGAAGGTACATTCAGGAACTGAATGAGGCCCGAAATGATAAAATTAAATGGGAAAAGGCTATAAGAGATCAAGACGTAAATACTGACGTGGAAGGAGCCGAGAGTCTTGAACTACAAAGATTTAAGAAACGAAGACAGGAAGAACAGACGCTCAATCCCAACACAAAGGAATTTGAGTATAGGAGAGAGAGCGAAAGGCCAACAAGCAAAAAAAAAAAAAACGCCGATTTCAGATTAGAAGGCGAAATTGAGAATGTAGAAAACGCAGGAAATTTCAAAATTAACAGTTATTTTATAACGCAAGTAGATTCGTGGGAGATTGATTCTGAAGAATTGGTTAAGGACTTAACACAGCATCATATGAAGAAAAGATATAATTTACCTATTATAGTAGCAAGAGTAGGAGAACTTAAAGTACATTGCCTCGTGGATTCTGGAGCCAGTATTAGTGTGTTATTCAAAGAGCTTTTCCAAGACATGAAAAAAGAATGAAACTACTAACAATACCAGTGTCAAAAATTAAGATACGGGGTATTGTACCTGACAAGACAGTGGAGTGTAATGTACAAACATATCTGGAGATTAATATAGGAAGCAGAAATTTTGAACACCCATTCGTAGTCATGAACCGAATCAAATATAACATCATACTAGGAATAGATTTTATGACAGTCACAGGAATGACCATTGACATGGAGAAACAAGAGATAAGATTTCCTATTTGCGATGAGAATACTGAAGAAAAACAGGAAAGAATTAAGATCAATGAGGGCGTTGGTGTAGTTAATAGTGCGAAAGTCGAGGAAGAAGGAGAGGACCCACAGTCAGAAAGGAATCCGAGATTGCAGATAGAAGGGAATGAGATGTCAATGTCATGTGAGAATATACTAGAAAGTATTCAGAAGGTCATGATTACAGTGGAGGAAGAAAATATACCAAACATCTCAGAGGCAGTTGCAAATGCCAAAATTTCACCTGTTGAAAAATCCAAACTTCACGGAATCTTGCAGGAATATTCAGATCTATTCAGGAACAAGCCAGGACAGATTCCCAATTTTAGGTACAAGTTGTTGGTAAATGATTGGACACCTTTTAAAGGGAAATTATATGGGGTACCAGAGAAATATTTCTCAGAAGTAAAAGAAATTATAAAAGGCATGGAGGATGATGGAATCATCATGAAAACCTCCAGTCCATATTTGAACCCGTTAGTAATAGTAGTGAAAAGCAACGGGAAACTGAGAATTTGCCTAGACGCGCGATGCTTAAATACCCGGCTAATTCCTGAATATAATACTGTACCGAAGATTAAGGATATTGTACAGAAATTCCGAGACATGAGGTATTTTTCGACGATGGACTTCACGTCTTCCTATCATCATATTGTCCTTGAAGAAAAGTCTCGACTGCTAACGGGATTCATGTTTGACAGTCAGACTTATGTCTACTGTCGGTTGCCTTTCGGGCTGAAGAACAGTTGTGCCGTTTTGGTGAGAGCCCTGGATAGGAATTTAACTCCAGAGGTGAAGGAATTTCTAACTTGTTATGTAGACGACCTCATTTTGGCGACCAAGACATTCGATGATCATTGTGATAAGCTGGAGAAGTTATTTCAGAATCTAAGGACAGCTGGATTCAAAATCAACATAGCCAAGTCCAAGTTTTGTCAGGAAGAAGTATTATTTGTCGGTCACATGATAGATGGCACAGGGGTACGACCAAACCCAGTAAAAATCCAGGCGATATGCGACTTTCCTCGACCAAAACGCATTAAACATGTACAATTCCTCGGAATGGCCCAATTCTTTTCTAACCACTGTAAAGGCTACACTCAAACTGCAGCACCTCTACAGGATCTGTTGAAGACAAATAACAGATGGAAGTGGGATGAAAAAGCAGAAAGGGCATTCCAAGAATTGAAAACTTTGCTGACCAGAAGTATAAAGTTAGGCTATCCTAATTACGAAAAGGAATTTATTATCCAGTCAGATGCCTCGAATGTCGGTATAGGCGCGTGTTTATACCAAGAGGAAGAGGGAACACCTCCTAAAAGAATATATTTAGCCTTCACCAGTCGAAAGTTGAGGAGTCATGAAATTCATTACACTACTACAGAACAAGAGCTACTAGCGATAGTCTATGCTTTACAGCAGTGGAAAAAGACCATCTATGGTTATCCGATAACCGTCAGATCGGATCACAAAGCGTTGACTTTCGGACTTAAAGCAGCAATGACGAACGAAAGGATAACAAGATGGATGTTGTTCACTCAACAATTCCAGATAAAGATAGAATACTGTAGTGGAAAGGAAAATATCCTAGCCGATGCTCTAAGTCGAAACCCCGTGGACAATATGGAGGAAGTCCATAAAATAGAGCTAATTCCAGAAGATGAGGATATTCTAGAAACATTAAGGAATATTATACAGTTGCAACGTCAGGATGAGAAGTTGAAGAATATCATAGACAAGCTAGAAAATAGAGATTGTGGTTCTGAGGCAAGGTCGAAAATATCAAGAGTATACAGCATCGAACGGGGTATGCTCATGGCTAAGACAGGCAAAGTTCAAGATAAAGTACGCATCGTATTACCTTCAGTATTATGTAGAGAAGTGATCTGGCACGTACATCGAATCACAGGACATGGCGGTATGGAGAAAGTGACTCAAGTCATCCTAGAAAAGTTCACTTGGAAAGGAAATAGAAGGACTATAAGGAATATAGTAAGAACTTGTGATATTTGCCAGAAAGTTAAACAAGGTAATTGTCTGATAAGGCATGAACCAAGGGACATATTACCACACAAAGCCAGAGAGCTATATGCTATCGATATATTTGGTAAGCTTCCTACGGCTAAAAAAGGAAATAAATTCATCGTGGTAGTTATGGACGTTTTCTCAAAGTACGTATCACTTCAACCAATACAGCGTGCTAATTCAAAACAAGTAATACGACGTCTAGTTAAACACATATTGCCTAACATGGGAAAACCCGAGAGATTGTTGTCCGACAGAGGAACCCAGTTTACATCATTTCAATTTAAAGAGGCTATGGAAGAGATGGGAATTAAACATGTTCTATGTTCAATAAGACATCCAGCATCCAACCCAGTCGAAAGATATATGAAAGAAATAGCTAAATTTTGCCGGATATACTGTTCCAAGCAACACTGGAAGTGGATAGATGTACTTGAGAAAATTGAAGAAAGCATTAATAACACTGTCCACGAATCCAGCGGCCAAATTCCAAAAGTTATTCACTACAATATTAGACCTGAGAAACCATGGGACAAAATAATTCAGCTACCTACCGAACCAAGCTTAGACCAAGATAAGCTGAACCAACTAGTTCGAGAGAGGATGTATAAACAACCCCAGAGGAGACTGAGGAGGATACAACACAAGAAATTCCATCCTGAATTGAAGAAAGGCGACCTAATATTAGTAAAGAAGCCAGCAATCTCGAATGTATCCACTAAAGTATTTGCAAAGTTCGTACATTTATTCGATGGACCATTTGTTATACATCGATCATTTGGGAACAACGCATACGAAGTTCACGACCTGAATGGGAGAAGTAAAGGAATACACAATGCGGCAAATATTAAGTTATACTTCAAGGAACAAAGGGATTAGAGTCTATCAAATATCGCAGTTAAACAAGGAATGAGAACTGGAATGGCCTATGACAAGAACGAACCAATTGATCTGTAAAAAAAACTTACAGTAATGCTCTCAAAATTCTGACTAAGAACAGTGAAAAGTCCCATTATGATATTAGAAATAAGGAAAATATAAGATAAATATATAGCAAGCCATATATTTAAATCAACGTGGGAGGAGTAAATGTGCCATTTCACCGTTCTATAGTTGCAGTATTAGGAACAAAAATAGCGCTCCAGCCATTAAAGAATTAAAATAAAGCAATTAGCAGCGGTACGAGCTGAAGAGACAATAAATTCAACCGGCAATCACGGAAAGAACCACTTTTAGAAGGCGGTGCGAAAGAATGACGAGAGCGGATTATTTAAAACGATTATTGAAAAAAAAATCTTCCATTAGAACAAATCTCAATCCTGCACTGCATCGAAGAAAGGACGGAGTCGAGTAAAGAAACCAGTACTTATCAGATTCTTTAATCAATTATTGGAGAAAAGATCAAATCTACGATAACCCGCTTAACATCAGCTGTGGTTGACACATATACGTGAGATTATAGACCAGCTGTTAGGAAACGTCAAGTTGGATCTGTACTACGTCACGGTTGGGCTCGGAACATTGTGTTTGCCCGATACTGCACAACGTCAAGAGAGCTGAATTAAACTGAAAATAAAGTGCAATTCTAAAAGCACGTAAAATTCACACTGTTTCGGCGAGCAAGGCAGTTGAAATAAGACGATATTTAGAGCTCTTATAAGCAAATTAGACGGACCAAAATACATAATACTTTTCGCATTAGCACTACTAAGCAGATTACAGCATGTATAAATCAACTAATGCTTTGTGTTATTCTGTCCTTGACGCAATGAAGACCACTATGATGTTCTAAGAAGCTGAGGCAGAGACTACTCCGACTATGGTGGCGCTTCACGAGATTGATGACCCAGGAGGGCGGTAATCAGCTGTGAGGACGAGATGGACCCGATTACCTAAGCCGAACCATGGAGCGAGGCCTACCATCCCATGACGATTAACAGCGAGATGGAAGTCAATACCCAATAAGCAAAGTTAAGTCCCCATTTGAGTCGTGTCGTAAGTAGAAACCTTCATTCTTTTGGTTAATTATATAATGTGCATTATGACATTGTGTGTGCGTAGTTAATATACAAGTGTACTTACAAGGAAATAGGTATTCATCTGAAGTTACCATAAATCCCAGACATAGGTGTAATATACCAGTGAATGCCGTTCGTAAGTTTATCAATATCGTATTGGAGAAGTGATTGATATTTTTCTTAATTCGTTGTCAGTGAAGTGTTCAAGTATTAAGAGGAAGCTAATATTTATATGCGTGATGGCTTTAACAAAATAACATCCGTAAAGATCGTATTTAGGGAATGTTACAATAAAATATAGTGGCACAGTTTTAAGGTTACGATGTGCTGTTCTTTGATACTATGACAGTAATGATAATGATTTATATATGTGTAGGTTATGGCACATATGTTGCGCATTTTGATGAAACGAGTGCTTTGATTATGAATGCTACGCGATAATTGAAATGTTAAATGGTGAATGTAATAAGCATATGAGTTGATAGTATATTTTGATGGTGATAGTTATTGTTATTTAGGAAGTTGGTCATAGTATTCTTCGAGAGATGGTAGTATGTGTAGGTTGCACATGCTAAGGTATAGGTATTGAAACATACTGTTTTCAATTGCTATTTTATTCCCTAATATATATATAATACAGATTAGGATACGCCACCTACGTCAATATTTAGGCCTTCACTGACATACCTATGATTGTTTTCATGTATTCTCACATACGGCAATTTAACTTATGATTTTATGAGAGCAGTTTAACACATCACTGGTAACTTAGTCTTTCATATGTGGATTTTTAGATGAAGATAGAGTCTTCATATGTGTCAATTTTTCCACCTATGGTATTATTCGTTGGAAGATTAATTAAATACACTTGGTAATGCTATATTAAGTCATATGCGCATTTTAACTGAATTTCAACCATGAATTAAAATAATAATTGAATGATTTAGTCACATAAACCTTACAATGAAATTAATTTGAGATTGCTTACGACTTAAAGTGGACTTAGATTTGCTTATATGGAGGTCAGTTGAAATGAAATATGAAACATACAAAAATTTGAAACCTCAACTAGAGAAAATCCCTAATGGACAAACATTAATTTTCTCACACGATTTTTCTACTGTGCGTGGACATTGATGTGAAGTGTTCAGCCGAGAGATATGCATTTCTTTTATTGCATGTGAATTTAGGTTCAGACGATTGAATTTTGGTAATTTTCAGGAGCAATCCAGTTTAATATGGAAAGATTCCAGATATTAATTAATTAATTAATTAATTAATTGATTAATTATTGGCCACCTTCTTTGCGTTTTCACATTTTCAATTGAAACCCAACTTGAACATTGTATATAGTAGGGAGTATAGCTTGTTTACTTAACTCATTTGGATGCATCCAATTTTTACAATTATGTTGAATAATTTTACTTGATTATATAATTATTTTTTTCTTTTCATTTAATTTTCTTGGATACTACTTAATTATGATACAATTCTTCGACAGGCCAGGATTAGGACATAGATAAATGAGGCCTGATTTCATTTCTTTTTTATGTTAGAGGTTTTTCTAAACCTCTTTTCTCCAATGCAATATAATTACGTCACTTAGAGATGCTGATTGCGTAGGGAACCAGCCACAGTGTATAAATAATTTTTCAAGATATTCTACCCTAATTTCAAATCATACTTAGACCAATTTATTAATAAAAGCTGAGTAGTGAAAACATTAAATTCTTTCAATGTCTATTTAGAATAAGTATTAGATATAAGCTTATAATGACTAATTCTGATTGCGATTATGATGATGACATGTACGGAATTCTTGACAAGCCATGATAATCTGATTTTTACGATAAATTCCGGTATCATACAAGTACGGTATCCGACTGATAGCGTGTTGAAGACGTTCATCTACGTAGGTTGGGATTTACCGTAGGCCATCGGTGTTCTTTCTCACGCGGAACTCACAACCCAGCAATATTTGGCAGATGAAATTGTTATTAAGAGCTAGTCTGGAACTCGTGTATCCCCACCTGGACGCGGGAGTGGTGCAATAGGCTAGAAAGATTCAGAGCGGGTCAGCTCTTTATGGTGTTTTGAAAGGTGCCTCTAGGAGGCTTGACATTACTAGGTGGGAGCAAGTGCTCCATCTAATTAGGAGTTTCCTGCCCTTTGGTAATTTGTGGTTGTGAGCTGAGAGCTCAAGGATTGTGAAATTGGGGCTCGAAGCTCAGGATTTGTAAGGACCCCTTAACTTATGCTTTCGTTTGTAAAGTATAATTGTACATGATTTTTTTTCATTGTTATTTCACCTAGCGAAAATTTGTTAAATCTTGTTGTCTATTGAAAATATAACCTTTATTTAAATTTTTAATTCATCTTTCGGGCTTGTAGTTAGACCCATTCCAGCCCGCACCTTCTTTCACCTCTGCCTTCCACGGATAACTCCGTAACAATAATAATGATAATAATAATAATAATAATAATAATAATAATAATAATAATAATAATAACCAACTTACTCTTTAGCGCCGTGCCACAATGTTTGAGACTGACTTCGGCATCCTGTGACGGAGGAAGCGGAAGGCACGGTCGAACGACTGAACACGTGGTCGCACTGTCCGTATGTCTCTTTTTATCCACATGTCATCATTATATATGCATGCATCATACCGTAATAACTTCCTCAATGTAGAAACACTCATAATTCAGTTTTACGGTTTTGTCAAATTCGTGTGTAAGCGCTAAATTTAGATGCTTTTTTTTTCTTCACGTCGCACCGACAAAGATAGCACCTATGGTGACGATGGGACATGAAATGCCTAGGAATAGGAAGGAAGCTATGGTGATGATGGTGAAGATAATGCTCGTTGTTTTAAGGGGCAAAACATATACGTCATCAGCCCCTGAGGGTACGAAATGATGATGACGCTTGTTTTTTAAAGGGGCCTAACATCGAGGTCATCGGCCCCTAATGGTACGAAATTAAATAACAAAAAGTTCAAATTATTCCACTGACCAAAATAAAGTAAAAAAATGGCATAATGAATGGATAGACATGAACCCAACAAAAACAAAAAACAAGCAAAGGAAAAAAAACAGTGGATCAAACTCAAACAAAGATAGTAAATAAAGGTATTGCTGAGCAAGGGACCACTCATAAAGCACAATGATGCTTGATGCCTAAAGGGGTGCAAAATCCATGTCGAAGGCCCCAGAGAATGGTACATGTCGCGAGTAAAGTAGAACCATGATATTTGTCATGTTGGGTTACTAATCATGATGATGATGATGCTTGTTGTTTTAAGGGGCCTAACATCGAAGGTCATCGGCCCCTAATGGTACGAAATGAAAGAACAAAAATTGCAAAGGCATCCACTGACCGAAATAAAAATAAAATATGGCATGAAGAAAGAATGGATGGACAGGAACTCAACAAAACACAAAACAAACAAACAAAAACCAGTGGATCCGACTCAATACAGATCGAAAATAACATTATTACCGACCAAGGAACCACTTATAAAGCACAGTGATGCTTGGTGTCTAAAGGGGGTGCAAAATCCACGTATAAGGCCCCACAGAATGGTACATGTCGCGAGTAAAATAGAACCATGGTATGTGTCATGTTGGGGTATTAATCAGAAGTAGCGAAGACTCACGGTGTTCCACAAAAGATGGTACTACTCAGAAGTACTGCAATACGTACAAGTAACGCAGACCTATGGTGTGTCTCACACAATGGCCCAACTCAGAGTCAACGCAAACCGAGAAGGTTCCCCACCTAGGTGTACTAAACACGGGCGCCGGTATTCCCGTGGTGTTCCTCACATAGTGGGTACTAATCACAGGCAACGCAGACCCACGGTGCTGCTCATATAGTGGTACAACTCACAGGCTACGCCCAGACCCGCGGTGTTGCACACATGGGTACGACGCACGGGTACTGGAATCCACCAGGCCAGGCTTTTACTGCTACTAATCACAAACCTATTTCGTACCGAATTTGATGATGATGATGATGATGCTTGTTGTTTTAAGGGGCCTAACATCGAAGGTCATCGGCCCCTAATGGTACGAAATGAAAGAACAAAAATTGCAAAGGCATCCACTGACCAAAATAAAAATAAAATATGGCATGAAGAATGAATGGATGGACAGGAACTCAACAAAACACAAAACAAACAAACAAAAACCAGTGGATCCGACTCAATACAGATCGAAAATAACATTATTACCGACCAAGGAACCACTTACAAAGCACAATGATGCTTGGTGTCTAAAGGGGGTGCAAAATCCACGTCTAAGGCCCCACAGAATGGTACATTTCGCGAGTAAAATAGAACCATGTTATGTGTCATGTTGGGGTATTAATCACAAGTAGCGAAGACTCACGGTGTTCCACAAAAGATGGTACTACTCACAAGTATTGCAATACGTATGAGTAACGCAGACCTATGGTGTGTCTCACACAATGGCCCAACTCAGAGTCAACGCAAACCGAGAAGGTTCCCCACCTAGGTGTACTAAACACGGGCGCCGGTATTCCCGTGGTGTTCCTCACATAGTGGGTACTAATCACAGGCAACGCAGACCCACGGTGCTGCTCATATAGTGGTACAACTAACAGGCTACGCCCAGACCCGCGGTGTTGCACACATGGGTACGACGCACGGGTACTGGAATCCACCAGGCCAGGCTTTAACTGCCACTAATCACAAACCTATTTCGTACCGAATTTAGTGGTACTACTCGCAAGTACAGGCAACCTATGGTGTTCCCCGCGTGATGGTACGATTCAAAATTAGTTTCATGGTTCTAATTCAGTCAGCCCTTGGTCGCCCCTTTCAGTCGCCTCTTACGACAGGCAGGGGATACCGCGGGTGTATTCTACACGTGCGTCCCCCACCCGCAGGGGGTAGTGTGTTTGGTCCGCGAGAGGTATTTTATTTCCCTCAAGTCCACCGGCTAGCCGGTTTGGACCCCGCTATCCGCCACCTGGGACGCGCCACGTGGGAGTATCACCTCTCCCCCTGCTACGCCAGCGTAGCAGGTTCGTGGCGTACCGAATTTAGTGGTACTACTCGCAAATACAGGTATCCTATGGTGTTCCCCTCGTGATGGTACGATTCAAAATTAGTTTCATGGTTCTAATTCAGTCCGCCCTTGGTCGCCCCTTTTAGTCGCCTCTTACGACAGGCAGGGGATACCGCGGGTGTATTCTACATGCGCGTCCCCCACCCGCAGGGGGTAGTGTGTTTGGTCCGCGAGAGGTATTTTATTTCCCTCAAGTCCGCCGGCAAGCCGGTTAGGACCCCCCTATCCGCCACCTGGGACGCGCCACGTGGGAGTATCACCTCTCCCCCTGCTAAGCCTGCGTAGTAGCAGGTTCGTGCAGGGGTACTAATCAAAAGTAGCGAAGACTCACGGTGTTCCACACAAGATGGTACTACTCACAAGTATTGTGCTTCGTACAGGTAACGCAGACCGATGGTGTTTCGCACACAATGGCGCCACACATAGTCAACGCAAACCGATGAGTTTCCTCACCTAGGTGTACTAGTCACGGGTGCCGGTCCCACGGGCCCCGTGGTGTTCCTCACATGGTGGATACTAATCACAGGCAACGCAGACCCACGGTGTCGCTCACATGGGTACGACGCACGGGTACTGGAAAACCTCCAGGCCAGGCTCTATACTGCTACTAATCACAAACCTATTTCGTACCTAATATAGTGGTACTACTCGCAAGTACAGGCATCCTATGATGTTCCCCGCGTGATGGTACGAATCAAAAGTAGTTTCATGGTTCTAATTCAATCATCCCTTGGTCGCCACTTTTAGTCGCCTCTCACGACAGGCAGCGGATGCCCTGTGTCTATTCTTCATCTGCGTCCCCCACCCACAGGGGGTAGTGTGTTTGGTCCGCGAGAGGTATTTTATTTCCCTTAAGTCCGCCGGCAAGCCGGTTAGGACCCCCTTACCCGCCACCTGGGACGCGCCACGTGGGAGTATCACCTCTCCCCGTGATACGCCAGCGTAGCAGGTTCGTGGGGTACGAAATGAAATGAAAATTAAAAGTTTTACGACGACGATGATGATGATTGTTGTTTAAAGGCGCCTAACATCGAGGTCATCGACCCCTAATGGTACGAAATGAAATAACAAAAAAAGGGCAAATTCATCCACTGAACAAAATCAAATAAAAAATGTCATGGATGGACATGAACCCAACAAAATACAAACAATAAAAAACCAAACAAACAAAAAAACAGTGGATCAAACACCAAAAAAAAGGATCGTAAATAATAGTATTACTGACCAAGGGACCACTTATAAAGCACAATGATGCTTGATGTCTAAAGGGGTGCAAAATCCACGTCTAAGGCCCCACAGAATGGTACATGTCGCGAGTGAAGTAGAACCATGATATTTGTCATGTCGGGGTACTAATCAAAAGTAGCGAACACTCACGGTGTTCCACACACGATGGTACTTTTTTTTTCTAGGGGCTTTACGTCGCACCGACACAGATAGGTCTTATGGCGACGATGGGATAGGAAAGGCCTAGGAGTTGGAAGGAAGCGGCCGTAGCCTTAATTATGGTACAGCCCCAGCATTTGCCTGGTGTGAAAATGGGAAACCACGGAAAACCATTTTCAGGGCTGCCGATAGTGGTACTACACGCAAGTATTTTACATCGTACAGGTAACGCAGACCTATGGTGTTTCTCATAATGGCGCCACAGATAGGCAACGCAAACCCATAGTGTTCCTCACCTAGATGTATTAATCACGGGCGCCGGTATGCGCGTGGTGTTTCTCACATATTGGGTACTATATTTTCTTTTTTTGCTAGTTGTTTTACGTCGCACCGACACAGACAGGTCTTACGGCGACGATGGGACAGGACAGGCCTAGGAGTGGGAAGGAAGCGGCCGTGGCCTTAATTAAAGTACAGCCCCAGCATTTGCCTGGTATGAAAATGGGAAACCACGGAAATCCATTTTCAGGGCTGCCGACAGTGGGGTTCGAACCTACTATCTCCCGAATACTGGATACTGGCCGCACTTAAGCGACTGCAGCTATCGAGCTCGGTATTGGGTACTAAGCACAGGCAAAGCAGACCGACGGTGCCGCACATATAGTGGTACTAATCACAGGCAACGCCCAGACCCGTGGTGTTGCCCACGTGGATACAACGCACGGGTACTGGAATCCACCAAGCCAGGCTTTTTACTGCAACTAATCACAAACCTATTTCTTACCAAGTTAGTGATACTACTCGCAAGTACATGCAACCCATGGTGTTCCCCGCATGATGGTACGAATCAAGAGTAGTTTCATGGTTCTTTAGTCGCCTCTTACGACAGGCAGGGGATGCCGCGTGTGTATTCTACATGTGCGTCCCCCACCCGAAGGGGGTAGTGTGTTTGGTCCGCGAGAGGTATTTTATTTCCCACAAGTCCGCCGGCAAGGCGGTTAGGACCCCCCTATCCGCCACCTGGGACGCGCTACGTGGGAGTATCACCTCTCCCCCTGCTCCGCCTGCGTAGCAGGTTCGTGGCTCGCAAGTACAGGCAACCCATGGTGTTCCCCGCGTGATGGTACTAATCAAAAGTAGTTTCATGGTTCTAATTCAATCATCCCTTGGTCGCCCCTTTTAGTCGCATCTCACGACAGGCAGGGGATACCGTGGTTGTATTATTCGTCTGCATCCCCACCAACAGGGGTAGACAGTGCAAAAGGAAGAAAAAGGAAGAAATAAGAAGGGATCCGTCACTTCGAAAAATGAAGTAACGGGTGAAGAAAGGCGAGGGCCACGAAGGGCGTGAAAATGAAAAACTCCCTAGGCACTGCCAGATCTCAGCCACGGGCCCCGTGGTCACCAACCCACGCTCTCAAGTTGAGAGCACCTTAGGCCCCTTTTAGTCGCCTCTTACAACAGGCAGGGCATACCGTGGATGCATTCTTAAGCTGCGTCCCCCACCCACAGGGGGTCTACTAAAAAGGGATTGGTTTTATCAGCTTAAAATCGTGCCCATCTGTTCTGGTAGCATCCAGAAACCTAGGGAAGCTGGACCTCATTCCTTTACGCTGCGCATGTTCCCACGGGGGTTAACCCCCGGGGAATCAAAAGTTAAAGACTTCGGTGGCGGACCACCTTGGGCAGGTCGAAGACGTTTCGAAGCCATGCCCGAAATCATCCTTCCCGAATGCCACCCACTCCGACCAGAGGTCTCTCTAACCGAACCAAGCAGCCAAGGCATTACCCACCAGGTCGTAGCCGGTACTGCCCGAGGTCCGAGACAAAATAATAAACAATTAATAGTACTGTGATACGTCCTTCTGGCATTCGGATGTGTGGGGACTGTGTTGTCAGGCAGATACTACTGCACTGGTACATGGCACTCCCAACCGCCCCTTCCTGAGTGGTCACAAGCGGGATTTTGGGCGTAATTGCTCGCATAAGAAGCCCATCTCCGAGCAGCACGCACATCAAAAATTTAGAATCGGTCTACAACTAACCCTCAAAATCAATAAAAATAAAGAGGGGACCATGGCCACATAACAGTTTGTTGCCTTCTACGTCAGGCAGGGATTACCTGTGAATGTATTCAGCACCCCCCGCCCCCCAATCCACAGGGGGTCCAATACATTATACCAAATCGCAATCCATGTCCGCGCCTATTTCGCCCTTTATAGTCGCCTCTTACGACAGGCAGCGGATACCGGGGGTGTTTCCGACATCTGCGTCCCCCAACCGCAGGAGCTTTGTAATAGTGATGAACCATCTTTCTAAATTCCGAGATGGATATGATGAAACACCACAACACTAATTACTGAGAATGCTGCAGGGAAACTGGCTCCACTAATGATAGTGTAAAGATAAACACCCACTGATGGAACTGATTCCATTGATGTTAAAGTAAATCATAACATTGTAGACGTAAATTTATAATTCTATAATTCTACACATTGTGATTGTTCATAGATATACTAGAGTATATCTTATGAATGCGCAATTCGACGCTAAGAAAATGGCTGGACGACCCGTGAACTTTTCGAGTAAAATGCCAACATATTCCATCCTAGATTGGTCCAAAACAATATTTAGCACTCAGATATACTGATGATGTACGAGAGTCGAGTCAGAAGTCATGGCAACTTTTTTTTTTCTCGCGAACATGAGACAACACGGAAAATCTTTTTTTTTTTTTGCTAGGGGCTTTACGTCACACCGACACAGATAGGTCTTTTGGCGACGATGGGATAGGAAAGGCCTAGGAGTTGGAAGGAAGCGGCCGTGGCCTTAATTAAGGTACAACCCCAGCATTTGCCTGGTGTGAAAATGGGAAACCACGGAAAACCATTTTCAGGGCTGCCGATAGTGGTCGGAAAATCTAAGTTATGCATTTGGAAATATGATGATGATGATGATGATGCTTGTTGTTTAAAGGGGCCTAACATCGAAGGTCATCGGCCCCTAATGGAATGTGATAAACGACATGAGAGATGATGTTAAAATTTTAAAAACATATCCACTGACTAGAGTTTAAAAATGATGGAGAAAAATGAGGGTGAGATTAAAACAATCAGTGGATCTAATACGCAATGCCTTATTTTCTAATAAAACAAGAGAAATTACAGGAAAACAAAAGAATAAGACATTGCCTGGTAGTACATAATTTACGAGAGACGTTAAAATAACACATTAAAATAAGCAAAACAAACTAAAATTAAGTCAATAGGATAAAAGCGAAAGTGACACAAAACACACTAGGACAAAGGACAGCATTACACACGAGAAAACAGTCCACTATCCCTCATAAAGCGGATGACGAGGTCTGCTGACTGCTCGTCATCACGCAAGATAAGGGAGATAGTACTCGGAAGGTTAAGACTACGGCGCAGATCGACCAGGTCCACACACTCCGTAAGGATGTGCACCACGGTAAGGTGGCCGCCGCAGGTACACACCGGAAGGGGTTCTCCTTTCAAAAGATGCGAGTGAGTCAAGATACCGTGGCCGATCCGAAGACGACATAATACCACGGCTTCCCTCCGCGAAGCCCGAAGGGAAGTCCTCCATACCTTCGTTGTTCCTTTTATAGCTCTCAGCTTATTGGGAAGTGGAATGGCCTGCCACTCCATCCCCAATGGGACATAACAAGATGTCTCAGCTGGGAGCGAATATCACTTACTGGAACCTGGAAAGGCAACGTGGGCAGTGTAACTGCCTCCTTGGCAGCCTGATCTACTAACTCGTTTCCCTCTATGCCCATGTGGCTTGGGAGCCACAGAAATGTGATTCTGGTGCCAGCATCCCAACACCCGGCCAGCAGGTCCTGGATTAGCTGCACCAGAGGGTGCCGAGGGAAACAGGTATCTATAGACTGGAGCGAACTCAAGGAGTCGGTACACAGAAGAAAGTGTCGGCGCTCATTGTACGGTGCGTACCGCAGAGCCTCATAGATAGCATAGAGCTCTGCTGTGTACACACTACAGGTTGCCGGAAGAGCAAAAAGGAACCTATCATTGTTAACAACGAACGCACAGCCCACCTTCGTATCTGACCTTGAACCATCCGTGTAGACGACGACTGAACCTGGATAGCGGCCAACAACGGACAGGAAGAGCCTCCGATAAATCGAAGGGTCCGTGTTTTCCTTTGGACCAGTGTGCAGATCCAGGATTACTGCAGGTCGTCGTACGACCCACGGAGGTACCCCACTTGGTTGTCTGACAAGGCAAGGAACCGAAGGTACGTCAAACAATTCGGAAATGTTATCCAAGCGTATCCCAACCGGCCGCGTCGCTCGAGGACGAGCAGCGTACAGCAAACGGTTGCCATTGTTGAACACGCAAGGATAGCTGGGATGAAGTGGCATCTGTCGCAAATTTGCAGCATATGTAAGTAGAAGTTGCTGGCGCCTCAGGTGTAAAGGCGGCACACCAGACTCAGCGAGCAGGCTAGCGATGGGGCTTGTACGAAAAGCTCCCGTCGCCAACCTAACCCCGCTGTGGTGGATACTGTTCAGCTTCGCAAGAACGCTTGGTCTTGCGGAGCCATATGCTGCACTGCCGTAGTCTAACCGGGATAAAATGTGTGCCCGATAGAATCGCAGGAGCACCGCGCGGTCAGCCCCCCAAGAAGTGCTGCTAAGAAACTTAAGGATATTAAGCTTCCTAGTGCATTGCACTTTTAACTGCCGCACGTGTGGCTCCCACGATAATTTACTGTCAAAAAGGAGCCCAAGAAATCGGTAGGTGTCAACAACTGGAAGAACGACATTACCTAGATAAAGCTCAGGATGAGGGTGAAGTGTACGTTGACGACAAAAGTGGACAACGGAGGTCTTTGCGGCAGAAAACCGAAAGCCATGTTCTAAGGTCCACTTCTCCACCCTCCTAATAGCTTGCTGTAACTGTCGCTCTGCGACTGCCATACTGCACGAGCTATAGTGCAGAGCAAAATCATCCACATATAGGGACGGTATGACGGCTGGACCAGCAGCCGCGACAATACCGTTTATGGCAATCGCGAACAGAGTGACACTAAGAACCGATCCCTGTGGTACTCCATTTTCTTGAACGTGGTATTGCGAATATGTCCTCCCTACTCGGACACGGAATAGACGGAGGGACAAAAAATTCGCAATAAATACCGGCAAGTTACCTCGGAATCTCCATTGATGCAGGACTGAAAGGATGCCATATCGCCAGGTGGTGTCGTAGGCCTTCTCCAAATCAAAGAAGACAGCTACCAAGTGCTGTTTGCGGAGAAACGCATCCTGGACAGAGCTCTCCAGGCGTACCAAGTGGTCTGTGGTGGATCGAGCGGCTCGAAATCCACTTTGGTACTCGGACAAGAGTCCTTGTTTCTCCAGACACCACACGAGTCTGCGATTTACCATCCTCTCAAAGAGCTTACACAGGCAATTTGTAAGACAAATCGGTCTGTAACTTCCTGCATACTTAGGATCTTTGTCAGGCTTGAGGACAGGGATGACTATGCCCTCTCGCCACTGAGACGGAAAATCACCCTCTGTCCAGATTCGGTTGAACACACGAAGGAGATATAGTAAACTATCATCACTAAGGTGTTTCAACATCTGGTTATGGATGTTGTCCGGTCCAGGAGACGTGTCCTTGCAAAGCGCTAATGCGCTGCGGAGTTCCCACTCCGTAAAGGGCACGTTGTAGTCCTCTGAAGCTTGGGTGGCAAAACTAAGGTGATGACGTTCAGCCTCCCGCTTCAGAGGGAGGAAATCAGGATTGTAATTCCCGGAGCCAGAGACATCCGCGAAATGACTAGCGAGATGATTAGCAATCGCGAGGGGATCAGTGGCGACACTGCCTGCAATGGAAATTCCCGGTACAACAGATGATCCTTGAATACCCGAAATTCGTCGAAGTTTCGTCCACACTTGAGATGATGGAGTATGCGACGTCATGGACGACACATATCTCTCCCATGAAGCCTTCTTACTTTGTCGAATAAGAACTCGCGCCTTAGCGCGGAGTTTCTTAAATGTTACCAAGTTGGCCACAGTAGGCTGTCGACGGTAACGTTTATGAGCGCGACGGCGTTCTTTGATGGCTGCTGCTATTTCATCGTTCCACCAAGGAACGAGTTTTCGGCGAGGAGCCCCCGAGAAAAACGGAATGGACTCCTCAGCAGCAGCAAGAATAACTTGGGTGACGTAAGTTATTTCCTCGCCGACGGTCCGCCTGACATCATCGTGAAAGACAGCTAGTGATGTGTACTTTGGCCAATCAGCATGTTTAAGAATCCATCGAGGGGGAGCCTCGACGGGTTTATGTTTCAACAAAGTAAGAATAATCGGAAAATGGTCACTGTCACAGAGATCATCGTGTGCATTCCACCGAAGCAGTGGAACCAACGTTCGGCTGCATAGACTTACGTCTATGCGAGAGTATGTGCCGTAACGTACACTAAAGTGAGTTGGTTCCCCTGTGTTCAAAATACATAAATCCAGATCTGTTATAAGTGTTTCCAACTCTCTTCCTCGGGGACAAGGCGTCTCAGAGCCCCATATGGGGTGATGGGCGTTAAAATCGCCCAATAAGAGGAAGGGTGGTGGAAGCTGATCTATAAGATCAGCGACATCATTGATGTTCAGATGCTGGCCGGGTGGAAGATAAACATTACACACTGTTGCTATGACAGGCAGCGAGACGCGAACAGCTACAGCCTCTAGAGGGATTCGTAATGGAACCTCTTCGCTGTAGCTATCAGAACGTACAAAAATGCCAACGCCTCCGGAAGCCCGGTGAGCATAGTATCGTTCTGTCGAGTATAGTTTGAAATTCCTCAAGACCGTATGATGACCAGGTCTGAAATTGGTCTCCTGAATACAGACTATACTCGCTGCGTACTCACTAATAAGCTGACGTAACTCAGCAAGATGCCTGTCATAACCATTACAATTCCACTGTAACAGTGTCATAGTGTGGACTGTAAAAGGAGTGTTAGGTTATGAGCGAAAAATGCTCGTTAGCCTAAACACTATCTAATTCTACATCCGTAGATGTAGAGGACAGCGCGACATCCATCCCGTCATCAAAAGAAGGTGGGGTGGTCCCCCCCTTCGAGCTTTGACTATTTGCGACGTTGCTGGGAGCAGCAACAGTCGCCTTGGGCGCAGCGGTCTGGACAGGTGTCTTGGTCGTAAATGACGAACCTGGAAGACTCTGAGCTATCAAGCTATAGTCGAGTGTACGGGCAGGTGTATTCATAGAATGAAACTTACGGCGCGCTTCCTGGTAGGAAAGACCATCCAGGGTCTTGATCTCCTGGATCTTCTTCTCACTCGGGTATGTCGGACAATTCCGATCCCGAGGAGAATGAAAACCGGAGCAGTTAGTGCACTTGTATGGAGTTGTGCACTCCTCCGCGCCGTGAGCTACTCGTCCACATGTACCACATACAGCCTGATTCGAACAGCGAGATACCATATGTCCGAATCGCTGGCATTGATAGCATCGCATAGGAGGCGGGATGTACGGCCTCACATCGCAACGATAAGTGGTTACCTTGACTTTCTCTGGTAACACTGACAACTTGAAAGAGACAATAAAGGCACCAGTGGCAACGTCTTCACCGTTGACCTTGCGCGTAATGCGCCGGACGTGTGTCACGCCACGGTTCTTCATGTCTTCCATCAACTCGTCGTCAGTGTTCAAAATAAGGTCGCGGTGAAAGATGACTCCGCGAACCAGGTTCAAGGACTTATGCTCCTCTACTTTGACGGGGATTTCGCCAAAGTGCTCGCACTTAAGCAACTGATCAGCTTGCAGTGCTGTACGAGTCTTGAGAAGCAAACTACCGTTGCGCATTTTCTTAAGTTCCTCCAGTTCGCCATAGACGCCTTCGATGTGCCGACTAAAAAGGACCGACTTCACCAGCTTAAAATCGTTCCCATCGGTTCTGGTAGCGACCAGAAACCTAGGGAAGCTGGATCCCATTCCTTCACGCTGCGCATGTTCCCAGGGAGTTGAACCTCTCAGGGAAGCAAAAGTTAAAGACTTAGGTGGGCGACCACCTTGAGAGAGCAGACTTCGTTTGGAAGCCATGCCCGATAGCATCCTCCCCGAATACCACCCACTCCGATCAGGGGTCTCTGTAGCCGAACCAAGCAGCCAAGGCAATACCCACCTGGTCATAGCAGGTACTGCCCGGGGTCCGATGTTGGACGATGCCTAATACGGCATGACTGAGGCAATGAGCACTAAGACTCCCTTCCTCCAGTCACCCGCAATAGCATGTACCCCATCGCGTTTACAGAGCACTAAATATAGAGAAAAAGATAAAAATAATTAATAATAATATGTCCTTCTGGCATTCGGCTGTGCGGGGACCTGTGTTGTCAGGCGGATACCACTGCCCGGGTACATGATACTCCCACCCGCCGCGTCCTGGGTGGTTGCTGGCACGGGCTTTCGAGCGTAGTCGCACACATAGGAGCTCCATCGCCGGGCAGCACGCACATCAAATTTTGAATGGTCTACATCTGACCCTCGGAAAAATAATAAAAAAATAAAGAGGGGACCATGGCCACATGACCCTTTAAGTCGCCTTCTACGACAGGCAGGGATTACCTATGGATGTATTCAGCCTCTCCCATCCACAGGAGGTCCATCACATTATACCAAACCGCAATCCATGTCCGCGCCAAGGTCGCCCCTTTTTGTCGCCTCTTACGACAGGCAGGGGATACCGCGGGTGTATTCTGCATGTGTGTCCCCCACCCGCAGGAGGTAGTGTGTTTGGTCCGCGAGAGGTATTTTATTTCCCTCAAGTCCGCCGGCAAGCCGGTTAGGACCCCCCTATCCGCCACCTGGGACGCGCCACGTGGGAGTATCACCTCTCCCCCTGCTACGCCATCGTAGTAGGTTCGTGGCATTTGGAAATATAGAGCATGTACTTATGCATAATGCCTGAAGACAAATTCTGACTGCAGGAGATTCTCGTAGGAAAATGACACGACACAGGACATTGGTAGACGTTGTTTTATTATGGTATAGACAGCAAATACACAAGACTACATACAAGGGACAGGTCTCCTCCACCGGTTACAGACCATTCCGTACATCTTTGTGCATGGACACTGGACGACCTGGGCGAGGTTTCCACCTACCTCACCACTGTTCTATAGTAGTGATGGGACAATCGATTCATTTTACTGAATCGATTCATTTGATTCCGTTCACCTTACTGGATCGATACAGTGATCCGATTCACGCCACATTAGTCACCACTCCTACTCCATCTGTGTAGTATGTAGGGCCTACTGGTCAGACAGCAGCAACAGCATTCAGTGCTCGCTGCTGCCATCTGGTCTTCATACTATAAACTCCTTTCTTGGAAAAAAATGCTAGTCACTAATACATCGAAGGTTTCCGGCGACGCAGGAGGGAAAATGTAGGACTAGGAAGGTAGCAGCCATGGCCTTAATTAAGGTACAGTCCAAGCATTTCCTGGTGTGAAAATGGGGAAACTACGGAAAACCATCTTAACGGCTGCCGACGGTGGGATTCGAACCCACCATTTCCCGAATGCAAGCGCATAGCTACGCGATACTAACCGCACGTCCAACTCGCTTAGTCATTTTTGAAAATATGTATTTTTCTATCAGCTGAGGATTTTTTTAAATCGTCATATTTTGTATAGGCTACCCGAGATGTACAGTAGCCCGCTGGTTTCTGATTCAACATTCTGTTGGTTAAGTTATTGCGTCAGTAGGCTCACTTACTGTCCACATATGATTGAAGTCTTGTGCAACGATGTGACATGTGAACTGAGAGAATACTGAGCCGTTCTTCCCAATATAAAATAGGTACTTTTGAGTGGTCATGAGCATGACTCATAGTCAAAAGTCAGGCTAGAGTCGAGTTTAATTGTCAAATGTCAACTAAGTTAGAATACTAAGATTCATTAAACTAATAAATAGTATAACCTAATAGCCTAACTGCTTACTAGCTACTTCAGAATTATGTTTTCACTACCTTTTTAACACTGCAAATAAATCCCTCTATTATTTAAACCTCCCTGTAAGAAGAGGACAGTGAATGCAAGTGGGTATTATTTTCAAATGAGCTGAGCTCGAGAGTCCATTATAGCATACGATTCTTTCAGTGTACCATGGCACACTGTATGTCTCGCTGCAGCGGAAACTCAGCTCACCGCCAGTGTCCAGTGTGCCGATAAGGAGCCGCGAGTATCTTGTGTCTCACTGAGTCGTTCTCGTTCACGATTCTTTCAATGTGCCATGATTCACTGTCTCCCTGCAGCGGAAGCTCGGCTCCCCGTCAACGTCCAGTGAGTGCGCCACTCAGCACTGTCCGCTGCGAGTAAGCTCAATCGTGTGCCGTGAGCTCGCCGTTCCTGTGAATCGATTCACTCGGACACTTGAATGAATCGATACACTGCTTCGAATCATGCATTCCTTAGCCAACACTATTCTATAGGGCATGGAATGCACACCTAATGCTTTCCGCAACTCTGCATGGCATTAGCGTGCATTTCTGCCGCGGGAACTGCTATTTTAGTATACGATCGTTGCTCCTGCTTGTTGACTTCCATTTTGTGACGCTCTCACTCACACAGTAAACTTGGGGGAATGCTTAAACCCACACTGTTAATTACATACACCATCTAGTGGCATTATACGCAAGTACATACCGTACGTTTCCAAATGCATATTCCCGATTTTCCGTGTTGTTCCAGGTCGCGAGAAAAAAAATAGTTGTCATGACTTATGTATTTGTTATTTAAAGGAGCCGAACAGCTAGGTCATCTGCCCTTAATGGTACAAGGTGCAACGAAATGAAAATTCAAAATGTATCCACTGACTAGAATTTAAAATATGATGATGAAGAAAGTATAGTGAAAGAAAAATGAGCAGTGGGTCCAATTCACAATGTCTAAATTACTGGGAAGATGGCCCCATATAATGGTACAAATCACTGGTAAAGCAGAACCATTGTGTTCCTCCTATAGAGGTACTAATCACAGGTAACATAGACTAATGGTGTATCATGCATGGCGGTATTAATCAAAGGTAATGAAGACCCACGGTATATTACACACAATGGCACCACTCACAGGTCCACGCAGCCTAATTCCCGCCGATATGAGAAATAAGAGACATAATTTAAGAGTTCGGGAGTAATATTACAAGTAACTATTATAAAATTTGTTTTTGTATATGTACCGGGCGGTACACTTCTACGCCGCACATTTAAATCTTGCGCTAATTAGAACTCCTCTACAGGAGAAACACAGAACTTGGAACTAGATCTACTTAAACTTTTCCTCAGAAGATGTCACCACATTAATTTTGTGATTGTGAAGTTTCCAGCAATGCATAAAATTATACGTGTTTTGTTTACCATTTATCAGGAAGTTTGGACTTTCTGCAACAGATGACACTACAAATACTATGATCATGCACCCTGGTGCGAAGTGAAGGAACTTTATTTGAAGAAATTTTGTTGATGATGATGATGCTTGTTGTTTAAAGGGGCCTAACATCGAGGTCATCGGCCTCTAATGGTACGAAATGAAATAACAAAAATTAAAAAAATCCACTGACCAAAATAAATAAAAATGTCATAAAAAATGAATGGATAGACATGAACCCAAAAAATAACAAAAACAAACAAGAAACAAACAAACAAAAGAACAGTGGATCCGACTCAAAAACGGTCACAAATAATAGTATTACTGACCAAGGGACCACTTATAAAGCACAGTCCTGAATCGATTATGCTTGATGTCTAAAGGGGTCCAAAAACCAGGTCTACGGGCCCTCAATATGGTACAAGTCGCGAGTACAATAGAACCATGATATTTCTCGAGCTGCGGTACTAATCAAAGGTAGCGTATACTCACGGTGTTCCAAGCATTAATGTACTACTCACAAGTATTGTACGTCGTAAAGGTAACGCAGACCTATGGTGTTTCTCACACAATGGCGCCACTCAGAGCCAACGCAAACCGATGAGGTTCCTCACCTAGGTGTACTAAGCACGGGCGCCAGCATTCCCGTGGTGTTCCTCACATAGTGGGTACTAATCACTGGCAACGCAGACCCACGGTGTCGCTCATATAGTGGTACAACTCACAGGCTACGCCCAGACGCGTGGTGTCGCTCACACGGGTACAACTCACAGGCAACGCCCAGACCTGCGGTGTTGCACACACGGGCACGACTCACGGGTACTGGAAACCCACACTGAACCCCACTCGAGTGCTACGAATCACAAAAATATGGAGTACCTAACACAGTGGTACTACTCCCAAGTAAAAGCGACCGATGGTGTTCCACGCGTGATGGTACTAATCAAAAGGAGTTTCATGGTTCTAATCCAAGCATCCCTTGGTCGCCCCTTTTAGTCGCCTCTCACGACAGGCAGGGGATACCGTGGGTGTATTATTCGTCTGCCTCCCCCACCCACAGGGGGTGTGTGTTTGGTCCGCGAGAGGTATTTTATTTCCCTCAAGTCCGCCGGCAAGCCGGTTAGGACCCCCCTATCCGCCACCTGGGACGCGCCACGTGGGAGTATCACCTCTCCCCCTGCTACGCTTGCGTAGCAGGTTCGTGGAAGAAATTTTGTATTCATAAGTTTGTTCTTTACTAAATTATGTTCATTCATTTTTGGGTTGGCAATATTGATCATTTCTTTCCGCCAGTTTTGAATTCAGCCAATCCCTAATTTCTGTAATTAATTTTTGGCCTATCACAGGCTTCTTCTTCGATTTGGTGTGTAACCTTACGCTAGCCAATAAAAGTAAAAGTAAGAGGGTGTGCCTTGATTATTGATGAAAGGTCTCGAACTTTCCCCGAGGGTTTATAAACTGCGGTTTTCACGGCTCTTGGCCACTTGATCAACATCTAAGTGAGTGTGTGTATGTGAAGCAGGAGGAGGGAGGTGCCTCTTTCATCAGGCAGCTGTCCTTCAGCAAGGTAATGGCCGTTTAACATCTTTATTTCTTGCTCGCTCCGCAGTTTAACCCGAGGGATAGGTCCGAAACTCTAATATGTAACCTACTTCTCTAAAATGTAAGTTTCTGCCGGCTAATGTGAAAATTTCCCAAAATCTGCAATTGTAACTCGGGGATAGAGAGTGATTTACCCTCTCGAGCTCCCCTTCATATTGGTTTGAGGTGACTACGTCTTGTAACTGGTTTTCTTCCTTTCCGTAATGTCTTAAATTATTCCTGGTACGAGTCACCTCCATAGTCTGGGAGTAGCCCCTGTTTCATCGGCATAGTGCCTTTTAGGTTCTAGAATGCATATCTAGGAGTGCAAGTACACACCCCCATTCAATTTGGTGTTTCGGGCCATTTACTTCACCTGTTCTTTTTCTGCTAAGGCCCAGTAGGTTGGGTACAAGATACCCCTGTTTCATTTCTGTAAGTTATGCCTTGATGGCACGTAATTGTAAGGTTCTGATATTGCCTTGAATATGCTTGAAAAACTGAGAGCGGGTCAGCTCTTTTCTAGTGTTGTAAAAGTGCCTCTGGGAGGCTCGATATTGTAATTAGAAGCTAGTGCTCCATGTTTTAGGGGATTTCTGCCCTTTGAAACAATTAGTGTGTTGTAATGTCGAGCTAGGAGCTGAAAATTGTAAAACTAGGGGCTTGTAGCCCAAGAGTGTCACAATTCTGAAATCTTGGATCCTTCTAAGTCTTGTTTCCAAATTGTTATTTCACCCAGTGAAACGTTGTTATAATTTTGTTGTTTTTTTTCCTGAAAATATAACCTTTGTTAAAAGTTTTAAATTAACTTTGATTTGGTAGTTAGACCCATTCACCCCGGCACATTCTTTCACCTCTGCGTTCCACAGATATCCCGGAACAGTATACAACTGACCAGTCGAGTCAACATAGTACCATCTTATAACAGAGTATACATGTGACGTCACATATTTAGTACACATTTCGCCTTATTTTGAAGAGCTATTTAATGAAAACTACATTTCGAATTTTTTTTTTTTTTTTTGGTTTTTCTTCAACAGGTAACCTCTTTTATCTGTCAACTGAGACTTCAATCATAAGTGTTCCGAGGTTTTTTTTTTACCAGGTTTTGGGCTTCGAGCCCCACACTCACACAATCTCTGAGCGATTAGCTCAACTTTACCAGGTTACCAAATGAACAAAGGGGCAGAAAACCCCATCATGCCAAGGAGCACTAGCTCCTAATTACAATGTTAAGGAAAAGAGCAGACCCGCTCTCAATTTTACAAGCCTCTCAAAGGTCACAACAAACTTCACTTCTATCTGCCCTCAAGGCACACCAGGAAACAGGGGTAATTAATACCCAACCTACGGGGCCTTCGCATGAAGAAAACAAAACATCAGGTTAAGTTACTGGCCCAAAGCAAAGGGGATGTAGGCGTAATTTTGCACTCCTACACAAAGTTTTTGTCTTAAAACCTATGTGGCGCTAGGCCGATAATACAGGGGCTAATCCCAAGCTAGGGAGGTGACCCGTATGAGAAAACTTTACTACATTAAAGGAGAGAAGAACGGTTATGAAAACGTAATCACCTCCATTTCAAAATGAAGGGGAGTTCGAGAGGGTGAAGCACTCTCTATCCCCGCTTTACAGTGAAAGAAATAGGTAGTTTTTACATAGACTGAAAGGAAATTTACATTTTAAAAAGGTGGGTTACATATTAAAGGTTTCGAACCTTCTCCGAGAGTTAAACTGCTGAGCTAGCAAAAAATAGAGATGTTAAAAGGCCATTACCTTGTAGAAGAACTGCTGCTTGAAGAAAGAGGCGCTTCCCGCCCCCTGCTACATATCCACACACTAAGTTAGATGTTACTGAAGCGCCACCGAGACAAGAAAATCAGCAGTTTTTATACCCTCGTGGAAAATTCGAGACCTTTCAGGAATGAGTAGACACACCCCCTCAATTTTATTGGATAGCTGAAAGTTACACATCAACATCGAAAAAGAAAGACACTATAGGTCAGAAATTAATTACAAAAATTAGTGATTGGTTAAATTCAAAACAGGCGGAAAGAAAGGATAACTGTCGCCAACCCACAAACCACAGAACAAAATTAGCAAAAACTGTTCCGAGGTATCTGTGGAACAGCAGAGGTGAAAGAAGGTGCTGGAATGAATAGGTCTCAACTTACGAAATTTAAGTTAATTTAAAATTTAACAAAGGTTATATTTTCTTTTCAAGATCAAGAAATAACAAGTATAACAGGTACTCAGTAGCATATCAACAAATTAAGAATGTACAATTGCAATTTGTTAATGGGATTGGGCTTCGAGCCCCCAGACACGCAATCCTTGAGCAATGACCCCAACTTTACATATGAACAACGTTCAACAAAGGGGCAGAACACCCTAATCATGCCAAGGAGCACTAGGTCCCAATTACCCAGTTAAGCCTGCTCGAGGCACACAGAAACCAAATTTAAGAAAGAGCAACCTGCTCACAAAGTTCAAGCCTATTCAAAGGCCACACCAAACTCAACCTTCAAGCTGCCCTCCAGGCACACAAGAACAGGGGTAAAAATACCCAACCTACTGAGGCCTATTCAGTAAAGAAACAGGACAATTACGTGGCCCCAAAATACCAACTTGAGTGGAGGCGTAACTTGCACTCCTAATACACCCTTTTAAAACCTATTTGGCACTAGGCCGTTTATGCAAGGGCTAATCCCATACTACGGAGGTGACACGATAGGAAAACTTTATTACATTACGAAGAGAAGGGAAACTGTTATGAAAACGTAGTCACCTCATAACAATATGAGTGGGAGCTCGAGAGGGTTAGGCACTCTCTATCCCAATTTGTAGTTAAAGAGACAGAATTTATACCAAGTGTCTTTTACATTTTAAAGGAAGTTTACATGATAAAAGTTTCGAACCTGCCCCGAGGGTTAAACTGCTGAGCTAGCAAGAAAAGAAGTTATTAAAAGGCCATTACCTTAGGGATGAACTGCTGCCCGAAGAAAGAGGCGCTTCCCGCCCCCTGCTACATAATCACACTAGTATAGATGTTACTGAAGTGGCCCGGAGACCAGAAAATCAGCAGTTTAAATACCCTCGTGGAACATTCGAGACCTTTCAAGAATGAGACCCCACACCCCCCTCAATTTTATTGGGTAGTATAAAGCAACATCTCCATATCGGAGAAGACATACGTTATTGGTCAAAATTTAATTAGAGAAATTCAGGATTGGGTAAATTCAAAACAAGCGGAAAGAGAAGGGTTATACTGCCAACCCAAAAAATAACTGAAATAAATTTAACAAAGAACAAACTTATGACTACAAAATTTCTTCAAAAAAGGTTCCTTCACTTCGCACTAGGGTGCACAATTGTAGTTCTTAAGTAGTGCCATCTAGAAGAAAATGTTCACACTTCTTACTACAGAGCAAACAAATATAAATCGAAAAAGGCACAGTTCAGAACTTTTCAAAATTTACAATAGCGACATCTTCTGAGAAACTTTAGAATTAACATGGTTGTTAAAGTTCAGGCTTCCTCCAGTAGACGGCGTGGAGGTGTACCGCCCGGTACAATAAGTTAAAAACTCTTGGCGATATACGTGTTCTACCCAGACACCAAAACAGTTTTAAAATTTTGCTTTCCATCTACCCGTTGCTGAGGAGCTGAAGTCTATGTTAAAAGTACAAGAATGGGGAATGGAATATGGGGATATCACGAAGCATGATTTTGGTTGTATAATTAAATTCATGCTATTTTGCATGAAATCTTACAAAATGCGTTTAAGAAATGCGGGCTATTACCTTCGAACCCTGAAGCTGTTAAGGGGAGATGTAGGCAAAATATGACTCAAATATGTTGTGATTATTGGGATTCTATTATTTGGACTCGGAAAATGGCGATGAAATTGTATATATGTAATGTATTTGTTCATTTGTTTTCCGTTTTGTCTCTTCTCGGTATGTGAATTTTGGAATTGTTTAATTTGTTTGATGTTAATATGATTTTAAAATTATTCAATCGTCATGGTAATTCTGATGCATACTGTACCACACGCGCCACATCGGCGTGGGAGATTTCCGGTTTCGTAAAGCTGCATCAATTTCGTAATTTCTCGAGGATTCCCAAATGTTCTTCGTCAGCACTAATTTCTGTGCTCCAATTGGAGAAAATAAAAGTGAATGTGATTGGTAGGTGAAGGAAAGGATCGGACGCTCATTGGCCATTTGTGAGATTTCCTAATTTCCGGAGAAAAGCGTTGTCGCTAGAGCCTGGCTCTGCGAACGCGTCTTTTCTGTTTGACCAGTGAAGGGAACGGTCACCTCCTAAGGTATGGGTCTTCTTGGCCCCGCCATCCGGTAAGCACTTTATTATTTTTCACTTTTCTGGTATTCAGTTTCAAATGTAGTGTTTCGTTTAATTTTCTTTGTCGGAGCGTACCCGTGTTTCATTTAGCTACCGAATTTAATTAATATGATTTACCCATTTTGGTAAGTCCCCTCACCTTTGCAAAGAGACAGTTCCCGTTTTGTTGTTCTGGTAAATTAAATTTTGTACGCCGTTCGATGTAATCCCTAAATGTAAATTCTCCTCGGGACTGTCTCGTTCTTTCTGCTTCATCGTGGAGTATTCCCCTTTAGGTCCGGTACCCTTTCTCAGAAGTGTTTTTGAGGGGGCTACCCACTGAAGGCGCTCTGCTCCCTGATTATATTTTAAACGTTATTTTCTTACTTGTACATCTTCACTTTAACGTAAATTTAACTTTCTCTTACTTCTTTCAAACTGCTTTGGTTTTTAAAAGTATCGCCACAAACAGTGGAACATCATGTGCAGTGTTCCGGTGAAAATTTACATAACTTATATCTAAACTCATGGTATACTGTAATAACAGCTGTAATAATGTCCTCAAATTTAAATGGTGTATTTGTTATTGTTTTATATTTGAATTTGCATCGAAATTGTTAAGTAAAGTTTAGGATTACATTGACTTCGCTTCTTCAGTATTACCAATACCTTCCACTCCCTGGATATGGTTCCCAGCCGCTTCCCTGTTATCCTTTCGTAGCCGTCATGTTGGTTATCCTGTTCGTTTTAGTTTCTGTGGTTAAAGTGTTTATAATTTAATTTCGTACATGTTGATATGCCTCGTGTAGTGTACATACTTGGTAAATGCACAACAGTAGCAAATATTTTCTCTTTATTATTTCTGTAAATTGTAACCCCAAGGGGAGGTTGCAGTAAAATACATTTTTCAAACAAATTGTTTTATCATAGCACAAAATCTCATAAACATATTCCCAAAGTTTCGTGGCAAAAAAATGTACGTAAGTGCCATAAAACAATAAAAATTCACGTACGTGCGTTTCTGCCACGCCCACCTGTCAACAAGTAGTTGCCTGCTTGTAAGTTTTATTCCTATTTCTTGCAGGTACTGCAAGAACTGTTACTTTTTGCACTGTTCTTGTAGACAAGACTGGGGCCATGATCTAGAAGGCTGTGTGTTTAACCTTTGCGATTTGTTATTGTTGAAACTGTTTCCATGTAAACATCAAGTAAAATACATAAACTAAAGTCCTTTGTTATCCGTGTATTTGTTAATCAGCTTTGGGAAGATCTAGGATTTTTAAGAAAGTTAAGAAGACTAAAATAGATAATATAACGTCAAGAAATAAGAGGCGTTTCGCAAATGAGGTTAGAAATCCTACTTCACCAATAACGGATGAATTTGCAGGAGGCAATATCGTACCCCCAGTGAAAACCAAACCACCAAGTGCCTCCCGTCAGAAACTGAAACTTGGACTGTTTGAAAAGCGTGTGAAATGTGACACAGGCCTCAATAGTAGTTTTAGGTTAGTTGACATTGAACCTCTCCCTGCTGCTATAAATATTGCATGTTGTTGTACGCAGTGTCGAAATCGGAGTATGCATCTTATTAATGATGGAAAGCAAATATGTCTTGCTTGTAATCTCCAAATAGTGAGCGATAACCGCAAAGGTAGCAAGTCTGTGAAAACTTCAACGTCTTAGGCCACCCAGACTTGCTAAAGAAATGTGTCCATGGAAGGACACAAAATCCAAATGAGAGTCTGAACAGTCCCATTTGGAAAAGGTGCCCCAAAACCACATCTGTATCAGCAAAGGTTGTATAGATTGCAGCTGTTGATGCAGTAGTAGTTTTTAATAATGGCAATTTTGGAAGAATTGATACAATTCGCAACCTCTGTTTCTCTCCAGGCGAATTCACTTCGAGGATTTTAAAAGGCATTGATGACAAACGTGTTGCTGCTGCAGATGCAGCAGTGGTAACAATGTTTAAACTTGCTCAGTATATGAGAGCATCAACGAGGATGATGCTGCTGATTATGCTTGCTATTTAAAGGGGCCTAACGTCGAGGTCATCGGCCCCTAATGGTACGAAATGAAATGACAAACAAAAAGGTCAAAATCATCCACTGACCAATATAAAAAAGGTCATGAATGAATGGATGGACATGAACCCCCAAAAAACAAAATAAAAAAGTGGATCCGACTCAAAAAAAGACCATAAATAGTAGTATTACTGACCAAGGGACCACTTATAAAGCATGCTTGATGTCTAAAGAGGTCCAAAATCCAGGTCAAAGGCCCCTCAGAATGGTACTTATCGCTAGTAAAGTAGAACCAGGGTATTTGTCATGTTGGGGTACTAATCAAAAGTAGCGAAGACTCATGGTGTTCCACACAGGATGGTACTACTCACAAGTATTGTACGTCGTACAGGTAACGCAGACCTATGGTGTTTCTCACACAATGGCGCCACTCATAGCCAACGCAAACCGATGAGTTTCCTCACCTAGCTGTACTAGTCACGGGTGCCGGTCCCATGGGCCAATGGGCCCCTTGGTATTCCACACATAGGGGGTACTAATCACAGGCAACGCAGACCCACGGTGTCGCTCATATAGTGGTACAACTCACAAGCTACGCCCAGACCCGCGGTGTTGCTCACATGGGTACGACGCACGGGTACTGGAAACACACAGGGGAACCACTCTCTGCTGCTACTAATCACAAACCTATTGTGTACCAAATATAGTGGTACTACTCTTAAGTAAAGGCGACCCATGGTGTTCCTCGCGTGATGGTAATCAATAGTAGTTTCATGGTTCTAATACCAGCATTCCTTTGTCGCCCCTTTTAGTCGCCGCTCACAACAGGCAGGGGATACCGTGGGTGTATTATTCGTCTGCGTCCCCCACCCACAGGGGGTATAGAGAGAGAGAGAGAAAGGAAGGAGGAAGGGATACGTCACTTCGAAAGATGCTTGTTGTTTAAAGGGGACTAACATCGAGGTCATCGGCCCCTAATGGTACGAAATGAAAGAACAAAAATGTCAAATTCATCCACTGACGAAAAAATAATAATAATGTCGTCATGAAGAATGAATGGATGGACATGAACCCAACAAAAAAAGAAAAAAAAAAAAGGAAACAACCAACAAGAATACAGGGGATCAGACTCAAAGATCATACGTAATTGATTACTGACCAAGGGACGACTCATTAAGCACGATGATGCTTGATGCCGAAAGGGGTGCAAAATCCATGTCTAAGGCCCTACAGAATGGTACATGTCGCGAGTAAAGTAGAATCATGGTATTGACATGTTGGGGTACTAATCAAAAGTAGCGAAACTCACGGTGTTCCACACAGGACGGTACTACTCACAAGTATTGTACTTCGTACAGGTAACGCAGACCTATGGTGTTTCTCACACAATGGCGCCACTCACAGCCAACGCAAACCAATGAGTTTCCTCACCTAGGTGTACTAGGCACGAATGCCGGTCCCACGGGCCCCGTGGTGTTCCTCACAGAGTGGATACTAATCAAAGGCAACGCAGACCCACGGTGTCGCTCATATAGTGGTACAACTCACAGGCTACGCCCACACCCGCGGTGGTGCTCACATGGGAACGACGCACGGGTACTGGAAATCCCCAGGCCACGCTCATGACTACTACTAAACACAAACCTATTTCGTACCGAACATAGTGGTACAACTCGCAAGTACAGGCAACCCATGGTGTTCCCTGCGTGATGGTACGAATCAAAAGTAGTTTCATGATGATGATGATGATGATGATGATGCTTGTTGTTTTAAGGGGGCCTAACATCAAAGGTCATCGGCCCCTAATGGTACGAAATGAAAGAACAAAAATTGCAAAGGCATCCACTGACCAAAATAAAAATAAAATATGGCATGACGAATGAATGGATGGACAGGAACTCAACAAAACACAAAACAAAGAACAAAAACCAGTGGATCGGACTCAATACAGATCGAAAATAATATTATTACCGACCAAGGAACCACTTATAAAGCACAATGATGCTTGGTGTCTAAAGGGCATGGGCGCCCGCAAGGGCGCTTGCCCCCCCCCCCCTGGAATTCTAAAAAAGTTTATGTTCAATTGTTTAATATCATAACAGATTATTTCATAAAGTGAACTTACTGACAGTCATCTAGCATCTGTTATATTCGCAAATTTCTGTAAACAATTTAATGTTGCTGACGTTATATTGGTCTTTATATTCAAGAAAATTGTTAATGTGCCCCCCCTTGGAAAAGATCCTGTGGGCGCCCATGCTAAAGGGGGTGCTAAATCCACGTCTAAGGCCCCACAGAATGGTACATGTCGCGAGTAAAATAGAACCATGGTATGTGTCATGTTGGGGTATTAATCAGAAGTAGCGAAGACTCACGGTGTTCCACAAAAGATGGTACTACTCACAAGTATTGCAATACGTACAAGTAACGCAGACCTATGGTGTGTCTCACACAATGGCCCAACTCAGAGTCAACGCAAACCGAGAAGGTTCCCCACCTAGGTGTACTAAACACGGGCGACGGTATTCCCGTGGTGTTATTCACAAAGTGGGTACTAATCACAGGCAACGCAGACCCACGGTGCTGCTCATATAGTGGTACAACTCACAGGCTACGCCCAGACCCGCGGTGTTGCACACATGGGTACGACGCACGGGTACTGGAATCCACCAGGCCAGGCTTTTACTGCTACTAATAACAAACCTGTTTCGTACCGAATTTAGTGGTATTACTCGCAAGTACAGGCAACCTATGGTGTTCCCCGCGTGATGGTACGATTCAAAATTAGTTTCATGGTTCTAATTCAGTCAGCCCTTGGTCGCCCCTTTTAATCGCCTCTTACGACAGGCAGGGGATACCGTGGGTGTGTTCTATATGTGCGTCCCCCACCCGCAGGGTGTAGTGTGTTTGGTCCGCGAGAGGTATTTTATTTCCCCCAAGTCCGCCGGCAAACCGGTTAGGACCCCCCTATCCGCCACCTGGGACGCGCCACGTGGGAGTATCACCTCTCCCCCTGCTACGCCTGCGTGGCAGGTTCGTGGAGTAATTTCATGGTTCTAATTCAATCATCCCTTGGTCGCCCGTTTTAGTCGCCTCTCACGACAGGCAGGGGATACCGTGGATGTATTATTCGTCAGCCTCCCCCACCCACAGGGGGTGTGTGTTTGGTCCGCGAGAGGTATATTTTTTCCCTCAAGTCCGCCGGCAAGCCAGTTAGGACCCCCCTCTCCACCGCCTGGGACGCGCCACGTGGGAGTATCACCTCTCCCCCTGCTACGCCTGCGTAGCAGGTTCGTGGATGTGTACTTTGGCCAATCAGCATGTTTAAGAATCCATCGATGGGGAGCCTCAACGGATTTATGTTTCAACAAAGTAAGGATTATGTGATAATGGTCACTGTCACAGAGATCATCGTGTGTATTCCACCGAAAGAGTGGAACCAATGTTCGGCTGCATAGACTTACGTCTATGCGAGAGTATGTGCCGTAACGTACACTAAAGTGAGTTGGTTCCCCTGTGTTCAAAATACATAAATCCAGCTTTGTTACTAATGTTTCCAGCTCTTTTCCCCGGGCGCAAGGCGTCTCAGAGTCCCATATGGGATGATGGGGGTTAAAACCGCTCAATAAGAGGAAGGGAGGTGGAAGCTGATCTATAAGATCAGTGACATCATTTATGTTAAGAGCAAGGCCTGGTGGAAAATACACATTACACACTGTTGCTATGACCGGCATGGTCTACTGACCCTCGGAGAAATAATAAAAATATAAATAAGGAACCATGGCCACATGACCCTTTAAGTCGCCTTCTACGACAGGCAGGGATTACGTGTGAATGGATTCAACCCCTCCCATCCACAGGAGTTCCAACACGTCATATCAAACCGCAATCCACGTCCGCGCCTAGGTCGCCCCTTTTAGTCGACTCATACGATGATGATGCTTGGTGTTTTAAGGGGCCTAACATCGAAGGTCATCGGCCCCTAATGGTACGAAATGAAAGAACAAAAATTAAAAAGGCATCCACTGACCAAAATAAAAATAAAAAATGTCATGAAGAATGAGTGGATGGACAGGAACCCAAGAAAACACAAAACAAACAAACAAAAACCAGTGGATCGGATTCAATAGAGAACGAAAATAACATTATTACCGACCAAGGAACCACTTATAAAGCACAAAGATGCTTGGTGTCTAAGGGGGCTGTCACACAGGCTCGATCGAACGACTGCGATCGACCGACTAAGAAAACAAACCTACAGAGGGCAGTGGCACCAGTCACACAGCATCGATTGTCAGCGATCAACTACGAGCGATGAAGATCGACTGGTTTGTAAAAACAAACGTGTCCGTTTTTCAGTCGCAGTCGTTCGATAATGGCGGACGCAACATAGTCATCTGTTGATGAAATCGAAACATTAATTTGCTTTAGTGTATGAAAACGAAGTGGTGTATAATCCTAGATTCCCTGGACATAGTAATAGGGAGACCGTGAATTTTGTATGGCATTCTATAGCGTCGAGAACTGGGACAAAAACTGGTAAGTAATTATTATATTTTTACGATTATCTTATGAATAGTGTTATCTTAGATTATTTATTGATAAAATATATTATACGGAATAGATTGGTAAAAAAAGTTATACTAGGAGAACTAGTAATTATCATTCTTGTAACTTAATTGAAGAAATGTTTGGAAAACATAAGCAGTGCTTTCCTAACCTCCATCTCGTACCGGTACCTAATGAAACGAATAGGCCTACCATTGTTCGCTTTAATGACAAATAAGTGTAGGCCTATGCCATAAGTAGGCCTACTACATGTATATGTCACAATATTCTGATTCATTGTTTCAGGAAAAAGTTGTGCCAAAACAAGGCAAATTCTGAAGGCTGGATATCGAACTTGGAGAGATAACATCCTCCCTCTCCTCCCAGGTTTTGCTGTACAGAAAACATAAAATGGGTCTACTTCAATGCCCTCAACTTTCTGGAACTCTTCATTGCTGGAAGAAGGTACAATTCTGTAATATTTATTTTTAAAAGTAGGCCTACATTACAGACCAGTGTTCTAGTTGTGAAAGAGTGAGGGGAAGATTCAGTCTGTAGGCCATAAGTTCCACCCATCTGTTCATTAATTTATCAGATATAACTGAAAGTAATATAATATAATATAATATAACCTAACAATCATCTTACTAAAATAATTATTGAAAGTAACAATTTCTTAAACAGAAGGCTTGTGTCCAGAGTAAAATGTAGCTCCAATTTAGAAGAATTGCATTAATATGTTGTTCATTTTTTTCAGTACTTTAACAAACACATCTATGGAAGTGACACCTGGTGTATGAGAGCCTTTTCACCAAGCTGAAATAGAGGAGGAGGAAGCAGAAATAATTTGTGTTGGAGGGGTTTAACTCCTACAGTTCAGAAATTACTGAAGGGACTTCAACTTCCAGTCCAGTGGCTTCTGCTTCTACAAACAGCTCCGCCAGCAGTTAAAAATAAAAGGAACAGAAATGTGAAAGTGACAGTGATGTGTTAAGTGAATATTTAGAAAAGATGCTGAAAACTGAAAAGAAAATATAATCAATGTTATTTTTAGTGTCTTCATGATGACATGGAAAGAATGAGTGTACTAGGTCGAAGGGTTTTCAAAGTTAAAATTCAGAAACTGTTGTATACATTGTTAGACCAAGAAAGAAGCTAATAAAATTTATGTTCTTGAGAAATGTTCTACTTTTTAAATTAAATCAGTTTTTGTTATACTTATCTATCAATATTTATTGGAATCCTCAGTGAGTTGTGTGTATTAGTACCTGATGGGAAAGAACCTTAGCTCCAATTTTTATTAATTATGAGCATTATTACAACATCTTAATTTGTATATTTTATGTGGTAGAACATGTATGGTTTACAAGGAAAGGAGTATTTTGAAATACATGTAGTAGGTCCTTTCTGTGTGTATGTAGTAAGCAGTTGTACAGCACAGGTTGTCTGTAACCAGACCAGCGTATTGATAATTCTGTCCAAGAGCTGACTTCCTTCTTACGGTATACTGTTGATCACAACTGCAAACTCATTGCACTAGGTTTGTACAACATAGGTGGTCTGAAACCAGACCAGCAGTTGTACAGCACAGGTTGTCTGTAACCAGACCAGCGTATTGATAATTCTGTCCAAGAGCTGACTTCCTTCTTACGGTATACTGTTGATCACAACTGCAAACTCATTGCACTAGGTTTGTACAACATAGGTGGTCTGAAACCAGACCAGTGTGAAGACATGAGTAGTTTTGTCCAGGAGCTGACTGCCTTCTTACAGAATACTGTTGATCACAACTGCAAGCTCATTGCATTGGGTTTACTGCATCTATATTCAATGTTGCTTACTATACTGCCATCCTGGGAGAATACACATCCTAAATACCTATTTGAAATTATCTACCTGTTCCAGTTTTGTATTCTCAACCTGACATTCAGTTCTACTACTCTTCCCTACTGCCATCACTTTAGAATTGAAACGACTAATTTTCATGTCATATTCATTGCATCCTTTTTGAAGTTGCAAGATATTAGATTGCACAGTTTCAATAGACCAAGTCGTTTGCATAGGACAAAATTCTTACTACAGTTATACCTGACAGAATCCCTCCCTGCCACCTTATACCTTTGTAACTTAGGTAGCCTTTATCTCCTCATTCCAAGTACTCTCCTGCCATTGGTACCTGTCTGCACCAGCAATCGCTACTTTCATGTCTGTTACCGTACTTATAATTTATTAATAACATATAGGCCTACAGGGGGCATCAAGGTAGACCGATTATTTTATTTCTTGTGCTGTAGATCCATATAAACAATGAAAAACAAAGATGAAAAATTCATTTGTAACTATTTTGACAGGTGTTTCTACCAAAGTTTTGTAGATTTTAATCTACAACATAAAAAAAACTGTATTTTGTGGGATGTGATATTAAGGGGATATGATGGCAGAACATGTACATATTTATAAAAAGCATATCCATATGACAGTTACATGCTTGTAATAAAAGGTTGAGTAGATTAATTACCCTGTAAGTCAATCCAAGATCTTAAAAGACCCATACACCCTACTCTGTCAAACATTAATTTATATAATTGGTATTTACAAACAGTTTTGACAGGCAATGTAAGATATAGCAAAATTAAATCATTTACCACCTGAGCAACAGGCCTAAATAACATTTTACTGTAGATGGCAATAGTATTTAGTTGTTAGAAAGGCACACTCTTCACTTCTAAAAATAGAAGGCAAGGTGCTTGTTATTAGCACCTATTATTTTTTGCAGTGTTTGGTTCTCATTTTGGGTTAAATTGAAGGCAAAGTTTTCATTTTCCTTGAACTGATTCATAAGGAAAGTATTTCAGGATGGATAGATAGGCTTGGTATTGTTCATATCAGTAAAGAAGTTACATATGAACAATACACAGAAAGGCAAAATCAACATTGAGGTAAGAAAGAGAGTCCTACCAGACCTTTGCGGAAAAAGTTTTTACTCTGTACCAAGGAGTTTACCAGTAACTTGGATGGAAGTGCAGGTTTTATATTAATTGGTTTATTATTGTCAAGTGAGCAATTAGATCAGCTTGCCAGTGCGAAGTCTGGGGGGACAGTACTTTATGCTTAGTGATGAGGGTAATAAACAAGACCTTGTGTGTAATTTACATGTAGTTGTGACAAGTATCAGTCTATTACACTGCCAACTTATTAGAACAATATTCCAGAAGCTTTTCCTATAGTTATTAAGCTAGTGTAGAGCACTAGCCTCACCTGAACTCCTCAAGAAATGTACACATATGTGAATACACAGAACCCCACAGAGAATTTACTTTGGAAGAGATGTCCATAGACAACCTTTCTTCACAGCCATTTGGTAAAATTAGCTGCTTTTGAAGCTGCTGTAGTCTTCAATTATATAAATTAAGACAGGATTGTCATTCTTGCAAAGTTTGGATATGGACCTAGATTCTTTGAACAAAACTCAGTACCGGTAGGCCTACAGAAATTCAGCAACATCTTTGTCATGAAAGCAATATGATACTATTCTGAACATGGCACATTAACAAAGAAGAGGAGAGGCAACAAGAGATTTGCAGAGGATCATGAGGGAGAGAAACAGTGTAAGGAACTCCAATACTTTTATCATTTTCACAATATTCAGAGCATATGTGCATTTTTTTTCTTTCAGAATTATTTACAGGATTGTAATGAAACTTGACACATTATTTCTACATTAGGTAATGTAAATTTTGACTGGAAGCATTTCTTGATATGTCTATTGTTTTGGTAGGTGGGAAAAAAAAAAAAGCTGTTAACCTCCATCTAATAAACACCTCAAAATATCATTTGAAAAGACAGTAATTATGCTCCAAGATCCAGCATCATTAAAACAAATAAGCATAAATGGTATTAGTCTTATATTTGAAGTACAATGAGCCACTGTTGTGAGGCTTTTGTTGGAACTTTGACCCTGTCAAGAATTCTGGCTGTAGTGCTCTATGAATGGCATCACATATAATAGGAACAAATCCACTGATGTATTGTGAGCAATCCTAAATCTGTACGAGTCACCAATGTCCAGAAACCTGTAGGCCTAAATAAATATATTTCCACTGGTCATTGTAGCACCTTCAAATTATGAATTCAAATTGATGTAGGCTACATAACCGTTTTCAGTCCTTTTTTATCAATACTTTGTTAGAATCCTACAGAATGCAAAGAAATGTACCTGCCACTAATCCTTTATTTGATCTTATTTTGCCACGGACATACAGTAGTTGTTTCGGAGGTGAACATCACTTCTGACTTTAAACCTAAAAAAATCGTTGTGAAAATTGAATTTAACGATAGTGTCAGCCTTTCCTCAGAACTTATACTTTTCCTGTGATTTGTTTGCCTGATATTTATTAGTGACTACATTTTTTCCTCTAATTCCTTATACCGTAATTATTGATGAACATTCGGTACTAGTTCCTGAATTTTTCTTCGTCATTCCACAACGAAGGCACACTTTGGTGGAATTCTCCATGGCTCTTTACCTTGTCCACTGCGATCGTCTGGTTCTTTCCTTTCTCCTAATATATTCATAGGTTAGAATCATATTTCCACCCGAATTATCGCTTTCATAACACATTCTTTTTCTCTCGTGAATATGAATACGTCTGTAGCCTGTACGGTACTGGGCGGGAATATCAGCTGTTTCCGTGCGGTCGATCCCTCTCGATCGATGAGCAGTGTGACAAGGTAAATGAATTTAGTCGTTAGTACTCGATGCCAGTTGGTCGCTCTTGATCGTTCGATGCCCTGTGTGACAGCGGGCTAAGGGTACGTTTATGCTGCAGCTTCGCTGCCGGCTCATGGATGCTCGCCCTAGCACTTCGCTGCTGGCTATAGCCTGGCTGCTCGCCATGGAGCTTTTACCCTGCAGCAGCCCTGCGCGCACGCTGCTGGCAGCTCTCAGCTGTAGTCGAAAATTCAAAACAGAGGAACTGATAGTTAAGGCGGTTTTTATTTTGCATAATTTGATTATAGATATAGAGGGCATGAACACTTAAGACTACCGAGCTCGATAGCTGGGTATACCCACTATCTCCCGATTACTGGATACTGGCCGCACTTACGCGAATGCAGCTATCGAACTCGGTAGATTAGAAAAATTATAATGATGAGGAAAATTATTATGAATTTAAAATAAGCAGTGGATCTAATTCGCAATGCACTGATATTGAAGTAAAATAATATATTTAATTCCAATTAAAAATACACAAAGGTAAACACATAGTTTTTATTTTTGCTATTTGTTTTACGTCGCGCCGACACAGATAGGTCTTATGGCGACGATGAGATAGAAGAGGCCTCTGAATAGGAAGGAAGCAGTCGTGGTCTTAAGGTACAACCCCATCATTTTCCTGGTGTGAAAATGGGAAACCACGGAAAACCATCGTCAGGGCCGCCGACAGTGGGGTTCGAACCCACTGTCTCCAGGATGCAAGCTCACAGCTGCACGCCCCTAATCGCATGGCCAACTCGCCCGGTAGGGTAAGGTAGTAGTTAACAATAAACCAATTAAAACACAAATAGTTACTTTACTTTTAAACACGATAAAACAAGCCACACTCTCTCATAAAACGTAGGAAAAGGTCTACTGGCCGTTCGTCATCTCGTCACTCCTTTTATCTCATATGAAACTCGTGTGATGATCCGCATGCCGCTGGCTCCAAATCGCATTGCGTTCGAAGGCATGTTCAGATAGCAAGTGAGCAAGTGATCACTGAACGTGTGTATACAGTGCGAAGAGAGGAAGAGTGGGATAGCGGGTGACCTTGAAAGAACCAATCACAGTCCAAGTTACAGGATTGCCAGCGATGGGCCAGGCTCGAAAATCAAACGTGTTTGAGACCATGGATGTGGCAAAGATAGCAGCCAGCAGCGCAGCTATGAGCCGGGCTCCAGGGTAAATGCACTGATTGAGATTCATTGGTTTGTTTTATCATCGCCTAACATCGAGCAGCGAGGCTTAGCGATGTGCCAGCAGCCAAGCTGCAGCATAAACGTACCCTAAAGGGGGTGCAAAATCCATGTCTAAGGCCCCACAGAATGGTACATGTCGCGAGTAAAATAGAACCATGGTATGTGTCATGTTGGGGTATTAATCAGAAGTAGCTAAGACTCACGGTGTTCCACAAAAGATGGTACTACTCACAAGTATTGCAATACGTACAAGTAACGCAGACCTATGGTGTGTCTCACACAATGGCCCAACTCAGAGTCAACGCAAACCGAGAAGGTTCCCCACCTAGGTGTACTAAACACGGGCGCCGGTATTCCCGTGGTGTTCCTCACAAAGTGGGTACTAATCACAGGCAACGCAGACCCACGGTGCTGCTCATATAGTGGTACAACTCACAGGCTACGCCCAGACCCGCGGTGTTGCACACATGGGTACGACGCACGGGTACTGGAATCCACCAGGCCAGGCTTTTACTGCTACTAATAACAAACTTGTTTCGTACCGAATTTAGTGGTACTACTCGCAAGTACAGGCAACCTATGGTGTTCCCCGCGTGATGGTACGATTCAAAATTAGTTTCATGGTTCTAATTCAGTCAGCCCTTGGTCGCCCCTTTTAGTCGCCTCGCACGACAGGCAGGGGATACCGTGGGTGTGTTCTATATGTGCGTCCCCCACCCGCAGGGTGTAGTGTGTTTGGTCCGCGAGAGGTATTTTATTTCCCTCAAGTCCGCCGGCAAGCCGGTTAGGACCCCCCTATCCGCCACCTGGGACGCGCCACGTGGGAGTATCACCTCTCCCCCTGCTACGCCTGCGTAGCAGGTTCGTGGTACAATGTTAGAACAAAAGGGGTTTACTGTCTTAAGGCTCCCTCCATACCATTTTGACCTTAATCCGATTGAACTTATTTGGTATTTGTTAAAACAAAAAATTGCTGCTAAAAATGTATCTGCTATTAGCTTAACAACTCGGAAGGAACTGACCAACACTCTTTACGTGAAATCACTCAACAGGATTGGGCAAAAGCTTGCGAAAAAGTACGAACAATAGAGGAAAGTTATTGGTACAGGGGTGGCTTAATGGAGGAAGCCATAGAAAATATAATCATAAATACTGGCTTTGACAGTGACGATAGTGATGATGAAAATACAAATGACAATGAGTGTCGTGACAACACTGAACAAAGTGATATGGGTACTGATACTGCAAGTGAACCTGGTACGGACAATAGACCGACACAGCTGATGACGAACCTGGTATCTATCCTTTGTGTGCAGGACCTTCATCGTCTAGTACAATGTAACTTCAAGCAGGTTAGTGGTGCTGTTCTCATTGTATGACTGTGCATGCGTTCCCCCTCTTTCCCCTCTCCCGAACGCGGCAGCCATACCGTGGCCAGCTGGCGTAATGTATACACAACAGCCCCGTTCCATGTCTAGCGGTAACAATTCCCTGGTGGGATAAGAAGAAGTTACTGGAAGGAGACCTAGGTACCAGTATTGTAAAAGGAACTATGCCAGTAAATGTGTTTGAGACAATCCGACGGTACCGTACAATGGGGTGAATGGAAACAGTGGGGTGAATAGAAACAAAAACCAGGAATAATAATTTGCTGTAAATAACACTCCAATTGTTGCAATTTGAAATGTGTTGGATATATTTGTAAAATAACATACACTGAAAAAGAAATTCATGTTTCAAAGGTTGGCCACACTGTTCTGTGGAGGCCATTGTCAAGTAAATTGGAGACAAATTACCACGAGGAAATTGGCGCGGTAAAACTTCATTCAGACAGCAGGTAAAATGTTGGCATACGCTAATCTTATTTTATGAAATACTTAGCCTTATGTTTTGTTACGGAGTATTGTGGATGTGCAGAGGTGAAAGAAGGTGCGGGGGTGAACAGGTCTCAAAATACGAAATTAAAGTTAAGATAAAATTGAACAAGGTTATATTTTCTTATCAAGAAATAACAAGAATAACAGAAACACAGTTGAATATCAACAGTTTAAGAATGTACAATTACCGTTTTTACAGAATTTGGGCTTCGAGCCCCGGACTCACAATTCTTGAGCAATTAGCCCAACTTTACCCAAATACAAGATTCGACAAAGGGGCAGAAAACCCCAATCATGCCCAGGAGCACTTGCTCCCAACTACACAGTAAAGCCTCCTCGAGGCACGCAGAAACAAATTTTAAGAAAGGGCAACCCGCTCTTAAGTTCAAGCCTATCAAAGGCCACACCAAACTCCACTTTCAAGCTGTCCTCCAAGGACATATACACAGGGGTAAAAATACCCAACCTACTGAGGCCTATTCAGTGAAGAAACAGAAATATTACATGGCCTCCACAATACCAAATTGAGAGGAGGCAAAACTGCACTCCAAATACACCTTATTAAAACCTACTTGGCACTAGGCCGCTAATGCAAGGGCTAATCCCATACTAAAGAGGTGACTTATATAAGACAACGATTTACATTACACTAGAAGGGAAGAAACGGTTGAGAAAATAAGTTCACCTCAAAGCAATATGAGTGGGAGCTCGAGAGGGTTAAGCACTCTCTATCCCAATTTGTAGTTTAAAAGGATAAAATTGATATCAAGTGTCTTTACATTTTAGAGGAAAGTTACTTGGTAAAAGGCTTCGGACCTGCCCCGAGAGTTAAACTGCTGAGCTAGCAAGAAAAGAAGTTATTAAAAGGCCATTACCTGGTGGTTGAACTGCTGCCCGAAGAAAGAGGCGCTTCCCGCCCCCTGCTACGTACTTTACACACTAATCGATATTACTGAAGTGGCGCGGAGACCCGAAAGTCAGCAGTTTATATACCCTCGTGGAAAGTTCGAGGCGTTTCAGGAATGAGAACACCCGCCCACAATCATTTAATTGGCTAACAACGAAAACCCCTACACTAGATGAAGAAGAAACACATTATTGGTGGAAAATTAATTACAGAAATTCCTTATTGGTCGAATTCAAAACTGGCGGAAAGAAAGGGTTAATATTGCCAACTTAAACAATGACTGAAAGAAATTTAACAAAGAACAAACTTATGAACGCAAAATTTCTCCAAAACACAGTTCTTTCACTTCGCACTAGGGTGCATAATTGTAGTCCTTCAGTAGTACCATCTAGAAGAGAATGTCCACACTTCTTACTACAGGCAAAACAAAAATACATCGAAAACGACCCAGTTCAGAAACTTCAAAATTTCTGAGAAACTTGAGAATTAACACTGTAGATAAAGTTCAGACTTCCTCCAGTAGAGGAGTTTCAACTGGCGCAAAGTTTGAATTAGCGGCATGGAGGTGTACCACCCGGTACATGTTTAATAAACAATACCATAAATATAGCATTATTATATTTTTACATGTGTTTGTATATCTAACCTCAATTTATTTTTCAGCACAAATGGTCGATTTGTGGGGTGAATAGAAACAAGAGCTTCATCATGCCCCAAATTTATAAACGCGATCCGCGGGGCGTGTGCTATCACAAACACAGCCAAGGAGCGATCCAGGCAGCAGTGGATGACATCACAAACAATGGCCTGAGCTATAGGGATGCAAGCAAGAAACATAAAATAAACTATCTGTATTCAAGGAAAGAAAATACTGATTGGAGATAATCTCTCATCACACCTTTCAGTAGAGTCGATCAAAATGTGTGCAGACCATAATATCAGCTTCATATTCTTACCGAGTAATTCAACGCATTTAACGCAACCGCTAGACGTTGCCTTCTTCAGACCATTGAAAAATGCTTTGAGATCAGTATTGGAATCGTGGAAAAAAGGTCCTGGTAGGAAGGAGACAAGTGTGCCAAAGGATGTCTTTCCCCATCTCCTTCTGAAGCTTCTTAAGAAAATAGAACTAAGGAAGTCCGAAAACAAAGTCTGGTTTCAGAAAATGCGGTATCGTGCCCCTAAACCCAGGGAAAGTTCTGAAATTGATACCAGCAAGAAATGAAGCAGGAACTGCCTCCCCAAACAATGATGCTCTAGACAGGAGCTTTGTGGCAATTTTAGAAAACCTTAGATATGGCGACTCTTCAATGCCCAGACAAAATCGGAAAAGCTTCATGTTGAGCCAGGTAAAAGTGTCTCGGTTTTAGACGAGTCTTCAGACGAGGTAGATGAGCCAGAACAAGTCATTGGTTCTGATGAAGATTATGCTTCATACCAGTACACTGAACATAAGGAACCAGACAGTGAAAATCCGTCCACTCTAATTTCGGCTTTCAGTGTTGCTGATGGTCCATGCTTTTCCAAGAATGATATTGAAGAAGGTGACTGTCTGCTAGTTTCCTTCCCATGTGACACGTCACAAGCAACTTTAAACAAGGAAAAGGATCGCTTGTTCATTGACAAAGTTGTTAAGAAGACAAATAACATGTTTACTGCTCAATTTCTTCGTGGAAAATCAACCAAAAATTTCAATAGATATATCTACCGGTATCCAGACGTCCCTGATGAATGTGATTGCGAATACAGTCAAGTGAAAACTAAAGTGGAGAGTCCTGAAACGTGTGGCAGAGGTCTTCTCAAATTTAAACTGGACTGGCATTATTTATAACTCTGTGTGTGCTTTTGTTTTCAATTTTTGCTTTTTATACAGGACAGGCATATATGTTTTAGTAGGCATTCTATGATCAGAAATACCATTTGACATTAAAAATGTGTAAATTTTTGAAATATATCTGAATGCTGTAAACTTTTATTCAACTTAACCTACTAAATTTGTACTGATTTTATTGACTAATACACATAACAGTTGAGAAAGGATGTTTATGTTATTATTCTACCCCACTTATAGCATTAATGTTAGATATAGACTGTTTCCAATCCCCCAAATTAAGGTACAATAGCAACATTATGGTAATATGTATCCCTGTTTCCATTCACCCCACTGGCGGGTAAATTGAACCAGACATGTTTTATAAAAGTATTTCGTGAATTATAACTACTAAGACCATGATAATTTGGTCAGTTGATAATTTGACGTAAACCCATATATTGCCACAAAAATAATTCATGTATCTTTCGTAGAACGTTGTCCAAACAATTTCAAAAGTTAAAATTGTTTCTATTCACCCCATTTTACGGTACTTACACTTCAATGATACATTGTAAGCTGTACCAGCAGGCGAGCCAGGGCATGACCGACTGTATAAACTTCGTCCAGTTATCGATTCCCTCAATGAAAAATTTAGGAGCATACCTCTTGAAGAATTACTGTCTGTGGATGAGCAGCTTTGTCCAGCAAAAGGTCGTTCATATCTCATACAATTCATGCCGATGAAGCTATGAAAATGGGTTTATAAACTATTTGTGCTTAGTGCAGTGTCAGGATTTGCGTATAACGTGGAAATATATACAGGACAAGAGAATCGTGATGACTGTAGGCCAGCTGGGGAACCAGATCATGGAGCAAGTGCTAATGTTGTAGTATGTTTGTGCCGAATTTTTCCTTGTGATGTTCACCATAAGATTTTACTTTGACAATTATTATACCACATTACCTCTTATGTTTCTTGAAATGAAAAACCGAGGTATTTACTGTCTCGGAACCCTACGAAGGAACCACGTACCTGGACTGAAGTTACACAGTGAAAGTGATATGTAGAAAACTTCCAGGGGTACATGTGAAGAGTGTGTTGCTAAAGTTGATTCTGTTGATGTGTCTGCAGTAGCATGGAAGAACAACAAAGTTGTAACACTGATGTCCACATTTGTAGGCTCGGAACCAACCAAAAAAGTAAAAAGATTTAATAGGAAGAAAAAAAAAAATTGAGGTAGACTGCCCGATGATTGTCATTGTATATCATCTACATATGGGAGGAGTCAACCTATTGGACTCAATCATGGCACGTTATATAGTAGAATCATAATGAGAACTAAGAAATGGTACATCGAACTCTTCTATCATTTCCTAGATATCACAAATGAAGGGTCAGCGGGAAAAACCGTTTCAGTCCACAACTTGCTGTTTTGAGGTTTTGACGCTGGTAAATAGCTCAGTACCTTTCCTTTGAACCACAAGACTCGCCATTAGTAAAAACGCTCTCGGTCCGCTGTAATAGAGGGAGATAGATATGGCATGAGCGGGAAGAATGGTTTGAGTCACAGCGCAGATGGAAGAACGATCAGGGTCCTAAGAATGTGGTGGGAAGGCGCAGCTTAGCAACAGACAAGCAGTAGTGTGGCTGACCTTGATCAGACGCAGATCATTCTTTGTGTGTGTATTTACGTAAAAAGTTATTATTGCGTTAAATTTACAATTGTCATGTGATGCTATTTTTTTTTGCTACTGGCTTTACGTCGCACCAACACAGTTAGGTTTTATGGCGACGATGGAACAGGAAAGGGCTAGGACTGGGAAGGTGATGATGATGCTTGTTGTTTAAAGAGGCGAAATGAGACGAAATGCAATGACAAAAACAAAAATCCAAAATCCTCCACTGAACAGAATTCAAAGCATGAGGACGAAAAATGAACGGATGGATATGAAGTTAAAACAATCAGTGCCGGGCTGAGTGGCTCAGACGGTTAAGGCGCTGGCCTTCTAACCCCAACTTGGCAGGTTCGATCCTAGCTCAGTCAGGTGGTATTTGAAGGTGCTCAAATACGACAGCCCCGTGTCGGTAGATTTACTGGCACGTAAAATAACTCCTGCAGGACTAAATTCCGGCACCTCGGCGTCTCCGAAGACCTTAAAAAGTAGTTAGTGGGACGTAAAACAAATAACATTATTATTATTATTATAAAACAATCAGTGGAGCCGACCCGCAATGCCTCAGCCTCAGTAACTCACGAAAACATTAGTAATACTGACTAAGGGACTGCTTCTATAGCTCAATACAGAACCGATAATGCTTGCAAGCTAAAGGTGTCCAAAATATAGGTCATCGGACTCTTATAATGGTACTTATCGCTTGGAAAGTAGAACCATAGTATTTGACATGGTGCGGTACTAATCAGAAGTATCGTAGACTCGCGGTATTCCACACATTATGGTACTACCGACAGGTAATTAAATTCGCACATGTAATACAGACCTATGGTGTTCCATACACAGCGGCGCCATTTACAAGCAACGCAAACCTATGGTTTTCATCACATAAGTGTACTAACTACAGGGACTCGTACTATCCCGTGGTGTTCCTCAAATAGTGGGTACTAATCATAGGCAAGCCAAAACCCTGGTGTCGCTCGTATAGTGCTACTAATCACAGGTACCGTAAAAGCCTGTCCACACGGTGCTCCTGATTGCTACTAATCACAAACCTATTTTGTACCTAATATAGTGGTACTACGCGCAAGTAATAGCGACCCATTGTGTTCCCCGCGTGGTGGTACTAATCACAAGTAGTTTCATGATTCTAATCCAATCATCCCTTGGTCGCCCCTTTTAGTCGCCTCTAACGACAGGCAGGGGATACCGTGGGTGTATTCTTCGTCTGCGTCCCCCACCCACACGGGGTTGTGTGTTTGGTCCGCGAGAGGTATTTTATTTCCCTCAAGTCCGCCGGCAAGCCGGTTAGGACCCCCCTATCCGCCACCTGGGACGCGCCACATGGGAGTAACACCTCTCCCCCTGCTACGCCAGCGCAGTAGGTTCGTGGAGGACTGGGAAGGAAGCGGCAGTGGCATTTCAGGCCATAAGCCCACATAGGCTTTTAAGCATTTTCAAGTGAACTCCAAAGGAGTGAAAGTGTTCGCCCCCTAACATTTTGGTTTGCTGATGATGATGATGATTGTTGTTTAAGGGGGCCTAACATCGAGGTCATCGGCCCCTAATGCTACGAAATGAATTAACAAAAGGTTCAAATTAATCTACTGACCAAAATAAAAAATGTCATGAAGAATGAATGGATGGACATGAACCCTACAAAAAACAAACAAACAAACAAACAAACAAAAACAGTGGATCAAACTAAAAAAAGATCGTAAATAATAGTATTACTGACCAAGGGACCACTCATAAAGCACAATAATGCTTGATGTCTACAGGGGAGCAAAATCCACGACTAAGGCCCCACAGAATGGTACATGTCGCGAGTAAAGTAGAACAATGCTATTTGTCATGTTGGGGGTACTTATCAAAAGTAGCGAAGACTCACGGTGTTCCACACACGATGGTACTACTCTCAAGTATTGTACTTCGTATAGGCAACGCAGACCTATGGTGTTTCACACACAAGGGCGCCACTCATAGCCAACGCAAACCGATGAGTTTGCTCACCTAGGGGTACTAGTCACGGGTGCCGGTCCCATGGGCCCCGTGGTGTTCCTCACATAGGGAGTACTAATCACAGGCAATGCAGACCCACGGTGCCGCTCATATAGTGGTACAACTCACAGGCTACGCCCAGACCCGCGGTGTTGCTCACATGGGTACGACGCACGGGTACTGGAAACCCACCCGGCCAGCCTCTTTGCTGCTACTAATCACAAACCTATTTCGTACCGAATTTAGTGGTACTACTCGCAAGTACAGGCAACCAATGGTGTTCCCCGCGTGATGGTACGAATCAACAGTAGTTTCATGGTTCTAATTCAATCATCCCTTGGTCGCCCCTTTTCATCGCCTCTCACGACAGGCAGGGGATACCGTGGGTGTATTATTCGTCAGCGACCTCCACCCACAGGGGGTAAAGAGAGAGAACAAAGAAGGGATCCGTCACTTCGAAAAATGAAGTAACGGACGAAGAAAGGCAAGGGCCATGACGGGCGTGAAAATGAAAGACTCCCTAGGCCTCGAATGCTCTAATAACGTCGGGGTCGGAAAAGAACAAGAGTTGAACAAGGAGGTCGGATAGGACAGACGCAAGTGAGGAGCCTGGCACAAGTAAGTGGAAGCAATGCCAAGACGCAGCTAAGGGCCCCGTGGTCGCCAATCCACACTCCCAAGTTGAGAGCCCCTTGGGGCCCTTTTAGTCGCCTCTTACGACAGGCAGGGGATACCGCGTGTGTATTCTACATGTGCGTCCCCCACCCGCAAGGGGTAGTGTTTTTGGTCAGCGAGAGGTATTTTTATTTCCCTCAAGTCCGCCGGCAAGCCGGTAGGACCCTCCTATCCGCCACCCGGGACGCGCCACGTGGGTGTATCACCTCTCCCCCTGGTACGCCAGCGTAGTAGATTCGTGGATTTTGGTTTGCGATCGTCATATTAAATCTTTTCTTTTTTTCACTAAGGCCAGGTAGAATGTACACTTATTGCCTCTGTTAATGTTTAACTATTCTTATTTGAATGTAACTTAGACTGTCGAGTGAATAAGACAGTGGAAACTGGTTGCATTTGAAATAATGTTAAAGTTAAATTGTGCCTTGGAGAGGCTTGAATCTTTTAAATTTTGGATAGTAGTCTCCCCAGTAGGCCTACTGTGTGGAGCAAAGACGCTCTTTCGAATGTGGTAAATTTCGGAGCCACGTGTCATTACTTGTGAGCAGTAGTGCTCTTGGTAATAGTGTATCGTTTGAGCTACCTAACTCATCTCTTTAAAAATCATTATGTTTATTGTACTTAGGTTTCAAAAACTTTGTTATAAGAGCTGAAGGGCTTCCATTCTATCTATCCAACCGTTATTTGTTATTGTTTAACCCGCGGTGACTCGCGCGGCGGGGAAAAGACCACATCCTGGCTCTTTTACTCTGCCATTGTTGGTGCGTCTGACGGATAGTTTTCCCCTGGACGATATCCATGGTGGGGGTATTACCAAGCAAATCTGCTGTTACAGCAGTCGCGCAGTCGCCGGGAGTCTTGTCTGGAGTGAAGACTGTTAGACTGTGGTGCTTCAGACCACGCGCGTGCTCTCGCGTAACGCATGTTGTAGTCTTTTGGACCACGCGCGAGTGCTCGTATGCTATAATTTCTTACCAACATGAATTCAACAGAACAAGAAAACATTCTCAGGTTGCTTGAAAGTGTTGAAAATGAGGAGTTGCGTAATGATCAATTAGAAAGAGAACTAGGTGCAGTGAAAAGAAATCTGTTCGGTGGCGAGGAAAGTGAAAGTGACGAAGACTTTTATTCGAAGGAAGAGGCAGACGATGTAGATGTTGTCGAGAGTAGTGACCACAACACCGACACCGAGGAATCTGCTGACTCTGAAGATGATGGATTGAATGTGAATCACTTACGTATTCCTTAGTATACCGGAAGAGATATGACTACGGTATGGGACATGCACTGCAGATCAAACAGTGGCCGCGGGCGTAGCAGACGGCGTAATATTGTTACCCACCTGCCTGGACCTACGAACAGGGCTAAGAATGTCACCTCACCTGTGGAATCCTGGATGCTCTTTTTTCTGGATGGTTTACTGGACCAGATTGTTACACACACCAATATTTGGATTTGGATTTGTCGATACTAACAGAGCCGAGATCAAAGCGGTCATCGGACTGTTGTACTTAGGCTGGGGTACTAAAATCTTCCCACACTAATTTGAGAGATTTATGGGCAACGGACGTAACTGGTGTAGAACAATTCCGTACTACTACGACTCGGAAAAGATTCCAATTCCTTCTGCAAGCTATTCGGTTTGGCGACATCCATACCAGGGAGGAAAGATGATAAACTTGCTCCGATACGGGAAATATTTGAAGGTTTCGTTGACAGCTGCAAAAGAAATTATTCGCCTGGAGAATAGGTCACCATAGATGAGATGCTTGAAGGGTTCCGGGAAAGGTGTCAATTTCGACAGTATACTGCTAACAAGCCCGCGAAGTACGGCATCAAGGTCTACGCCCTTGCAGACGCAAGAACATATTATACTTGCAACATGGAAGTATACGCAGGCAAGCAGCCTGATGGAAGGTTTTCATTGAACAACAGTGCTCAAAGTGTGCTTGAGAGAGTGGTGGAACCAATTTCACAAAGCGGGAGAAATGTTACCACAGACAACTGGTACACATCCATTCCTCTTGCTCAGAGCCTGCTGACCAATCACCGACATACATTGGTCGGTACTGTCAGGAAAAATAAACGGTAAATTCCACCTATCTTCGTCGAGACAAAGAACAGACCAGAAAAAGCAGCATGTTTGGTTTTGGCCAAGAAGGAGTTTTATTATCATACGTCCCCAAAAAGAACAAGGTTGTGTTATTGTACTCGTCCATGCATGGAGATGACGCAATTGACCCCTCATCAGGCGATGCCAATAAACCTGATATGTTGACATTTTATAACCTTACGAAAGGTGGAGTAGACGTCGTTGATGATTTAAAGGACAATTACTCTGTTTCAAGAGTCAGCAACCGTTGGTCATTAACTCTTTTCTACACCCTTCTAAATATTGAAGGCATAAACAGTTACGTCATTCTCCGAAGTAAAGTCGACACGATGAACCGAAGGCAGTTTCTGAAGACTCTTTCTACTGGATTGTGCAGAGACTATATGGAGTATCGCGCATCACTGGCATGCATTCCCCGGGGCATCAAAATGAGAATCCAGGAATTTCTAGGGGTCATCAATGAACCGAAACCGGCTGAAAGAGAACCGCAGTATCGAGGAATGTGTGCTTACTGTGGAAGGACAAAGAACAGGAAGACCAAAACAACGTGTGTGCATTGTTCAAATTACATTTGCAGGGAGCACACAGTATTTTCTTGTCTGAACTGTCCTAATGGAAAACCCGAAGAGGACTAAGAGGAGTTTTTGGTTATTCCTGTGTTAATATTACCTTGACGACACGTTACGTTGTACTATGTAAAGATATTTCCCTATCTGGACTGGAAAATTTTAAGCTTTATTTAGTAGTTACGGTACATTTCAATATACTTCATTACGTATGTTCATTTTTATTTCAGATTTTTTTTTGTTTTATGTAGCTGTTTTTTAATATATTTCATTTAGTATATCCACTTTAATTTCAAGGATGGTTTAATTTATGTAGCATTGTTAATTTAGTTTGTATACTGATTAATCTAATTTGTGTTATTTCTCTATGTACCTTATGTTACTTTATTTTATGCTGTGTTGTAATGGCAAATAAAGACAATATTATTAAGTACAATATCATAAAAGCATCAAAAGCTAAAACAAAATATTATAAAAAGGAACAAATCAATATGAGCCGATTTTAAAGTGGAATTTAACTTAAGCGTAATTGTGGTCCTTAAGACCACGCGCGACTCCTCACGTAACAAGTCCGCGCGCGAGTCCCCGCGGGTTAACAAAGTTTAAAATTTGAAAAGAAATAAGCAAAGAAGTAAAATTCCAGATTTTAGAGAAGTAAAATAAGATTTGATCTTTTCTCTGTCCACCGATTCATGCCCGCACCTTCTTACACCTCTGTGCTCCACTCCATGGTGTTTCGATATCAATAATAATAATAATAATAATAATAATAATAATAATTGTACCGGGCGGTACATCTCTACGACGCAAGTTCAAATCTTGCGCCAATTGAAACTCCTCTACAGGAGAAGCTCTGAACTTTACTACTGAGCTAATTCTACGGTTTATCAGAAGATGTCACTGAGGCCCGGTTTCACAGTATATGCTTAAGCCTTGGATCGGGCTTAAGCGGGAGCTTAAACTCTGGACGAGTTTCACAGTGGGGAGTGCAAGTGGTAAGGCGAGCTTATCTGTGACTGGCTTACTGGCTTAAGCTGTATGAAACTGAGGTTTAAGCTAAGGATTCAGTTCAGATGGTGGAGCGCTGGCCTTCTTATAGCCCAACTTGGCAAGTTCGATCCTGTCTCAGTCCTGTGGTGAAGGTGCTCAAATTCACAGTTAGTGGGACGTAAAACCAATAACATTAAATAACTTATATTTCTGAATATATTTCGAGGCTCGTGAAATAATACAGTTTCCGGGTTCTGATATACAGTAAAAGAGACAAAAATGTCGGTCGGTCACTTGCTTTCTTGGCTTACGCTGCGTGAACCATCAACGATAGATCCCAAGTGTAAGTGTACGAATTGTAGAGCACAGAAACCTCTACAAAAAAGTCCGCGATGGTATATACCTATTTCCAACCGTTTGCCCTCTAGAAGCGATTTTATGCTATACTCAGCGGTAAAAAAATAACTCCTTAACATTAAATAAATATTTCGATATTATCCTCGAATTCCTCATCGAAATAAATTGTTTGACCTCCTCCAGTATTTTATAAGGATTACAATAACCTTGTCAGGACATTATTTGCATGAATGGTTCAGAAGTTATGGCCATTTTAGACTGTAGTGGTAATACGTGTCAGCAGGACGGGCGAGTGACCTTTTTTAAATTTTATTTTTGTTCTATTATTGGAATCACATTTTCCGTTCATTTTTCTAAATTATCTTGGCTGATAAACGATGTATAACCTACAAATCAATCAATCATAGGCTACGGATGTAAACAAAGATGAGAATTGAATCATTGCGCATGCGCAAGCATTACCAACTTTGGAGATGTTCAGCTTAGTAGAGCTGCACATGGTCCCCCTACTGTGAAACTCTTAGTGTTTAAGCCAAAGAGTAAGCCTTGCTTACGCGGCGTGCGTGGCTTACTAAAGCTTCGGCTTAAACTCAAACTGTGAAACCGGGCCTGAGTGTTTTTGATTTGCTTTTGTTTTTCATGGATCAAGAAGTGTGGACATTCTCTAACAGATGTCTCTACTAAAAACTATGATCATGCACTCTGGTGCGAAGGAATGAACTTTCTTGAAGAAATTTTGTATTCAAAAGTTGTTGTCTTTACTAAATTTTGTTCTTTTATTTTTTGGGTTGGCAATATTAATCCTTCCTCCCACCAGTTTTGAACTTAGCCAATCCCAAATCTCTTTAATTAATTTTCAGCCAATCATGTATGTCTTCTTCGATATGGATATGTAGCTCTAAGCTATCCAATAAAGTTGAGGGGGTGTGTACTCATTCTTGCAAGGCCTCGAATTTTCCACGAGGGTATAAAAACTGCTGATTATCCTGTCTCCTGGCCACTAGTATAACATCTAACTCAGCGTGTGAATATGTAGCAGGGGGCGGGAAGCGCCTCGTTCTTCAGGCAGCAGATCTTCAACAAGGTAATGGCCTTTTAGCATCTTTATTTCTTACTAGCTCAGCAGTTTAACTCTCGGGGAGGGTTCGAAACCTTTAATATGTGACCTACCACTTTAAAATGTAAATTCCTCTTCTGTCTATGTGAAAACTACACATCTCTTTCACTGTAAAGCGGAGATAGAGAGTGCTTTACCCTCTCGAACTCCCCTTCATTTTGAAATTGAGGTGACCACGTTTTTATAACCGTTTCTTCTCTTCCTTAATGTATTAAAGTTTTCTCATACGGGTCACCTCCCTATCATGGGACTAGCCCCTGTGTATCGCCTAGAGCCACTTAGGTTTTAAAAGTGTATTTGGAGTGCAAGTTCACGCCTCCAGTCCTTTCTGTACTTTGGGCCAGTAACTTAACCTGTTGTTTTATTTTCATTGCGAAGGCCCTGTAGGTTGGGTATTAAATACCCATGTTTCTTTGTGCGCCTTGAGGGCAGATAGAAGTGAAAATCGTTGTGGTCTTTGATAGGCTTGAACTTTGAGAGCGGGTCTGCTCTTTCCTAAATTTGATTTCTGTGTGCCTCTAGGAGGCATAACATTGTAATTTGGAGCAAGTGCTCCTTGGCATGATGGTGTTTTCTGCCCCTTTGTTCAATTTTGTATCTTGGTAAAGTTGGGCTAATAGCTCAAGGATTGTGATTGTTGGGCTCGAAGCCCAGACCTTGTAAAAATCCCGTAACACTTGTAATTTCTTTGTATCTGATTTTGGCTTGTTGTTGGCTTGTTAAGTTTTTAAAATTCTATGTTACCATTGTTAAGTTCAGAACTTGTAGTTAGACCCATTCCAGCCCGCACATTCTTTCACCTCTGCTGTTCCACACACACCTCGGAACAATAATAATTCACCTTTACATCGAAATGAAAAATAAATTCCATAAAAAAGTTTTACTAATGCTCTGACTAGTTTGGAGCTAATGAGGTAGACGATTTGGCAACTGTGACTACGGTAGATGTAATAAACCCTGTAAGCCGCTAACAGACACCGCGCTGCCCATGGAGGGTAGTGGTGTGAGGCGAGGTCATCATGCTTTGTCCCCAAGTATAACAACCAAATGTCTCAGCTGAGAGCGAATATCACTGGCTGGAACCTCTGAAGGCAACACCGGAAATGTAACAGCCTCCTTGGCAACCTTATTAGCCAACTCGTTTCCCTCTACACCTATGCGGCTTGGAAGCTACATAAACATGAATCTGGTGCCAGCAACCGAACATCCGGCTGGCAGGTCCTGGTTCCGCTGCACCAGAGGATGCCTAGCAAAACATGTATCAATAGAGTGTAGCGAGCTGAAGGAGTCGGTACAAGCAGAAACTGCCACCGCTCATCGGACAGCATGTACCGAAGAGCTTCACAGATAGCACAGAGCTGTAGTGTACGCACTAGATTTCCAGGAGAGGAAAATAAACCTGTTATTATGGACAACGAACGCACAGCCCAGTTCCGTTTCTGCCCTCGAACCATCCTTGTAAACAGCGGCTGAATCTCGATACCAGCCATATACGGACAGGTTATGATGATGATGATGATGTTGATGATTGTTGTTTAAAGGGGACTAACATCTAGGTCATCCGCCCCTAATGGTACGAAATGGAATGACATATTAAAAGTCTAAAATTCTCCACTGACCAGAATTCAAAAGCGTGAGAACGAAGAATGAATGGATGGACATGAATTTAAAACAATCAGTGGATGCGACCCGCAAGGTCTCACATTCACATAAACTGACGTGACAATATCGTATTACTGACCAAGGGAGTACTGCTATAGCATAACACAATCGATTATGCGTGCAGTCAACAGGGCGTCCTAAATCGAAGTTATCGGCCCCTCATAACGGTACTGATCGCTAGCAAAGTAGAACCATGGTATTTGTTCTGTTGCGGTACTAATCAAAAGTAGCAGAGACTTGCGGTATTCCACACACTATTGTACTACTCAGAGCTTACGAAATTCGACATTAATACAGACCTATGTTTTTCTCACTTTGCGGCGCCATGTACAGGCAACGCAAACCTATGGTGTTCATCACATAAGAGTACTAAACACAAGGACCTCTCCCTATCCCGTGGTGTTCCTCATATAGTGGGTACTAATCATAGGCAAGGCAGAACCATGGTAGCTATCATCCCATGGTCCTGCTCATATGGTGGTACTAATCACAGGTACTGCAAAAGCCGACCGCCCGGTGATCCTGTGTACTACTAATCACAAACCAATTTCGTACTCAATGTAGTTGTACTACGCACAAGTAAAAGCAACCCTTGGTGTTCTCCGCGTGGTGGTACTAATCACAAGTAGTTTCATTGTCGCCCCTTTTAGACGCCTCTCACGACAGGCAGGAGATACCGTGGGTGTATTATTCGTCAGCCTCCCCACCCACAGGGGGTGTGTGTTTGGTCCGCGAGAGGTATTTTATTTCCTCAAGTCCGCCGGCAAGCCGGTTAGGACCCCCCTATCCGCCACCTCGGACGCGCCACGTGGGAGTATCACCCCTCCCCATGCTACGCCTGCGTAGCAGGTTCGTGGAATACGGACAGGAAGACGCTACGATAAACAGAGGGGTCCCATGTTCTATTTCGGGCCGGTGTGCAGACCTAGGATTATTTCAGGTCGTCGTAGTATCCACGGAGGTAACATACATGGTCGTCTGAAAAAACACGGAACCGAATGTACATCAACAATCTGTGACTGATATCCAAGCATATTCCAACTGGCTGAGTTGCTCGAGGATAAGCAGCGTAAAGCTGATGGATTCCATTGGGGAATATATAAGGATAGCTTGACTGATGATCATGCTTGTTGTTTAAAGGGGCCTAATATCGAGGCCATCGGCCCCTAATGGTTCGAAATGAAATGACAAAAAGTTCAAAATCATCCACTGACCAAAATAAAAAATGTAATGAAGAATGAATGGATGGACATGAACCCAAAAAAACAAAAAAACAGCGGATCCGACTAAAAAATCATAAATAATACTGTTACTGACCAAGGGTCCAGTTATAAAGCACAATCCTGAATCGAGGATGCATGAAGTCTAAAGGGGTCAAAAATCCAGGTCAAAGTAAAGTAAAGTAGTAAAGTAGAACCATGGTATTTGTCATGTTGGGTTACTAATCAAAATTAGCGTAGACTCACGGTGTTCCACACATGATGGTACTACTCACAAGTATTGTACGTCGTACAGGTAACGCAGACCTATGGTGTTTCTCACACAATGGCGCCACTCATAGCCAACGCAAACCGATGAGGTTTCTCACCTAGGTGTATTAGTTACGGCTGCCGGTATTCCCGTGGTGTTCCTCACATAGTGGGTACTAATCACGGGCAACGCAGACCCACGGTGTCGCTCATATAGTGGTACAACTCCAGGCAACGCTCAGACCCGCGGTGTTGCCCACATGGGTACAACGCACGGGTACTGGAATCCACCAGGCCAGGCTTTTTACTGCAACGAATCACAAACATATTTCGTACCATGTTACTGATACTACTCGCAAGTACATGCAACCCATGGTGTTCCCCGCATGATGGTACGAATCAAGAGTAGTTTCATGGTTCTAATTCATTCATCCCTTGGTCGCCCCTTTTAGTCGCCTCGCACGACAGGCAGGGGATACCGTGGGTGTATTATTCGTCAGCCTCCCCCACCCACAGGGGGTGTGTGTTTGGTCCGCGAGAGGTATTTTATTTCCCTCAAGTCCGCCGGCAAGCCGGTTAGGACCCCCCTATCCGCCACCTGGGACGCGCCACGTGGGAGTATCACCTCTCCCCCTGCTACGCCTGCGTAGCCGGTTCGTGGACTCGCAAGTAAAGGCGACCCATGGTGTTCCCCGCGTGATGGTACTAATCAAAAGTAATTTCATGGTTCTCAATCATCCCTTGGTCGCCCCTTTTAGTCGCCTCTCACGATAGGCAAGGGATACCGTGGGTGTATTTTTCGTCTGCGCCCCCACCCACAGGGGTAGAGAGAGAGAGAGAAGAGAAGAAGGTATCCGTCACTTCGAAAAATGAAGTGATGATGATCATGATGCTTGTTGTTTAAAGGGGTCTAACATCGAAGGTCATCGGCCTCTAATGAAACGAGATGGACGACATGATATATGATAGTTAAAATTTTAAAACGTATCCACTGACGAGTTAAAAAAAGTAAAAAATGGTAACGAAAAATGAGTATGAGATTAAAACAATCAGTTGATCTGATTCGCAATGCCTTATTTTATAATAAAATAATAAAATAAGAGAAAATACAGAAGACAAAGGAATAAGGAATTGATGATGATGATGATGATGCTTGTTGATTTAAGGGGCCTAACATCGAAGGTCATCGGACCCTAATGGAACGAAATTAAGGACATGAGATATGAAGTTAAAATTTTAAAAAAGTATCCACTGATTAGAGTTAAAAAGGAATGGTAATGAAGAAAAATGAGGGTGAGATTAAAACAGTCAGTGGATCTAATACGCAATGCCTTATGGTCTATTAAAATAAGAGAAAGTACAGGAAATCGAAGGAATAAGGCATCGCCCAGTAATACAGATATTAACACATAATGTACGTTAGACATTAAAATAACACATTAAAATGCGCAACACAAACTAAAATGGAGTCAATGAGATAAAAGCGCAACTGACATAAACAACACTAGGACAAAGGACATCATCACACACGATAAAACAGACCTCTATCCCTCATAAAGCGGATGACGAGGTCTGCTGACTGCTCGTCATCGCGCAAGATAAGGGAGATAGTACTCGGAAGGTTAATACTACGGCGCAGATCGACCAGGTCCACGCACTCCGTAAGGATGTGTACCACGGTAAGATGGTCGCCGCAGGTACACACAGGAGGGGGTTCTCCTTTCAGTAGATGGGAGTGCGTCAAGATACCGTGGCCGATCCGAAGGCGACATAATACCACGGCTTCCCTCCGCGAAGCCCGAAGGGAAGTCCTCCATACCTTCGTTGTTCCTTTTATCGCTCTCAGCTTATTGGGAAGTGAGATGGCCTGCCACTCCATCTCCCAATGAGACATAACCAGATGTCTCAGCTGAGAGCGAATATCACTTGCTGGAACCTTGAAAGCCAACGGGGGCAGTGTAACTGCCTCCTTGGCAGCCTGATCCGCTAACTCGTTTCCCTCTATGCCCATGTGGCTGGGGAGCCACACGAACGTAATTCTGGTGCCGGCATCCGAACACCCGGCCAGCAGGTCCTGGATCCGCTGCACCAGAGGGTGTCGAGGGAAACAGGTATCAATAGACTGAAGCGAACTCAAGGAGTCAGTACACACGAGAAAGTGTCGGCGCACATTGTCTAGTGCGTACCGCAGAGCCTCACAGATAGCATAGAGCTCTGCCGTGTACACACTACAGGTGTCCGGGAGAGCAAAAAGAAACCGATCATTGTCGACAACGAACGCACAGCCCACCTTCGTATCTGTCCTTGAACCATCCGTGTAAACGACGACCGAACCTGGATAGCGGCCAAGAACGGACAGGTAGATCCTCCGATAAATCGAAGGGTCCGTGTCTCCTTTCGGGCCAGTGTGCAAATCCAGGATGATTTCAGGTCGTCGTACAACCCACGGAGGTACCCCACTTGGTTGTCTGACAAGGCAAGGAATCGAAGGTACGTCAAACAATTCATAACTGCTATCCAAGCGTATCCCAACCGGCCACGTCGCACGAGGATGAGCAACGTACAACAAACGGTTGCCATTGTTGAATACGCAGGGATAGCTCGGATGAAGTGGCATCTGTCGCAAATTTGCAGCATACGTAAGTAGTAGTTGCTGGCGCCTCGGGTGTAAAGGCGGCACACCAGACTCAGCGAGCAGGCTAGCGATGGGGCTAGTACGAAAAGCTCCCGTCGCCAACCTAACCCCGCTGTGGTGGATACTGTTCAGCTTCGCAAGAACGCTTGGCCTTGCGGAGCCATATGCTGCACTGCCGTAGTCTAACCGAGATAAAATGTGTGCCCGATAGAATCGCAGGAGCACCACGCGGTCAGCTCCCCAATTAGTGCTGCTAAGAAACTTCAAGAGGTTAAGCCTCTTGGTGCATTGCACTTTTAGCTCCCGCACGTGTGGCTCCCACGATAATTTACTGTCAAAAAGGAGCCCAAGAAATCGGTACAAGAAATCGGTAGGTGTCAACAACTGGAAGAACGACATTACCTAGATAAAGCTCAGGATGAGAGTGAAGTGTACGTTGACGACAAAAGTGGACAACGGAGGTCTTTGCGGCAGAAAACCGAAAGCCATGTTCTAAGGTCCACTTCTCCACCCTCCTAATAGCTTGCTGTAACTGTCGCTCTGCGACTGCCATACTGCACGAGCTATAGTGCAGAGCAAAATCATCCACATATAGGGACGGTATTACGGCTGGACCAGCAGCAGCGACAATACCGTTTATGGCAATCGCGAACAGAGTGACACTAAGAACCGATCCGTGTGGGACTCCATTTTCTTGAACGTGGTATTGCGAATATGTCCTACCTACTCGGACACGGAATAGACGGAGGGACAAAAAATTCGCAATAAAAACCGGCAAGTTACCTCGGAATCTCCATTGATGCAGGACTGAAAGGATGCCATATCGCCAGGTGGTGTCGCAGGCCTTCTCCAAGTCAAAGAAGACAGCTACCAAGTGCTGTTTGCGGAGAAACGCATCCTGGATAGAACTCTCCAGGCGTACCAAGTGGTGAGTGGTGGATCGAGCGGCTCGAAATCCACATTGGTACTCGGACCAGAGTCCTTGTTTCTCCAGACACCACACGAGTCTGCGATTTACCATCCTCTCAAATAGCTTACACAGGCAATTTGTAAGACAAATCGGTCTGTAACTTCCTGCATACTTAGGATCTTTGTCAGGCTTGAGGACAGGGATGACTATGCCCTCTCGCCACTGAGACGGAAAATCACCATCTGTCCAGATTCGGTTGAACACACGAAGGAGATATAGTAAACTATCATCACTAAGGTGTACAACATCTGGTTATGGATGTTGTCCGGTCCAGGAGACGTGTCCTTGCAAAGCGCTAAGGCGCTGCGGAGTTCCCACTCCGTAAAGGGCACGTTGTAGTCCTCTGAAGCTTGGGTGGCAAAACTAAGGTGATGACGTTCTGCCTCCCGCTTCAGAGGGAGGAAATCAGGATTGTAATTCCCGGAGCCAGAGACATCCGCGAAATGACTAGCGAGATGGTTAGCAATCGCGAGGGGATCAGTGGCGACACTGCCCGCAATGGAAATTCCCGGTATAGCAGATGATCCTTGAATACCCGAAATTCGTCGAAGTTTCGTCCACACTTGAGATGATGGAGTATGTGACGTCATGGACGACACATCTCTCTCCCATGAAGCCTTCTTACTTTGTCGAATAAGAACTCGCGCCTTAGCGCGGAATTTCTTAAATGTTACCAAGTTGGCCACAGTAGGCTGTCTACGGTAACGCTTATGAGCGCGACGGCGTTCTTTGATGGCTGCTGCTATTTCATCGTTCCACCAAGGAATGAGTTTTCGGCGAGGAGTCCCCGAGAAAAACGGAATGGACTCCTCAGCAGCAGCAAGAATAACTTAGGTGATGTAAGTTATTTCCTCGCCGACGGTCCGCCTGACATCATCGCTAAAGACAGCTAGTGATGTGTACTTTGGCCAATCAGCATGTTTAAGAATCCATCGAGGGGGAGCCTCGACGGGTTTATGATTCAACAAAGTAAGAACGATGGGAAAATGGTCACTGTCACAGAGATCATCGTGTGCATTCCACCGAAACAGTGGAACCAACGTTCGGCTGCATAGACTAACGTCTATGCGAGAATATGTGCCGTAACGTACACTAAAGTGAGTTGGTTCCCCTGTGTTCAAAATACATAAATCCAGATCTGATAGGAGTGTTTCCAGCTCTCTTCCTCGGGGGCAAGGCGTCTCAGAGCCCCATATGGGGTGATGGGCGTTAAAATCGCCCAATAAGAGGAAGGGTGGTGGAAGCTGATCCATAAGATCAGCGACATCATTGATGTTCAGATGCTGGCCTGGTGGAAGATAAACATTACACACTGTTGCTATGACAGGCAGCGAGACGCGAACAGCTACAGCCTCAAGAGGGGTTCTTAATGGAACCTCTTCGCTGTAGCTATCAGAACGTACAAAAATGCCAACGCCTCCGGAAGCCCGGTGAGCATAGTATCGTTCTGTCGAGTATAGTTTGAAATTCCTCAAGACCGTGTGATGACCAGGTCGGAAATTTGTTTCCTGAATACAGACTATACTCGCCGAATACTCGCTAATGAGCTGGCGCAACTCGGCAAGATGCCTATCATAACCGTTACAATTCCATTGTAATAGTGCCATAATGTTAGTGTGGACAATTATGGTTTAGGTTAGGAGCAGCGTAATGCCACCTAACCTAACCTACACTCACATACCCATCCGAAGATGGAGATTCATGCTCCACGTTCATCTCCCCGTCACTAGACGAGGTGAAGCATGCCTTCAATTTCTTCGACGTTTTCTTGGGGTGGGGTTTCCTTTTACGAGGGGAGCGCGCAGGTCTTCTAGAAGGAAGACCCACTGGCGTGGAATCAGGCCCTCCGAGTGGAGGGCGTGAAGCCCCATTCGTAGGAGAAGTGGAAGAACGCCTGCTAAGGTCGCTCTTCTTCCCCACCGTCGATTCTTGTTGAGACGGGCTGGGAGGTGGTTTCCCAGCCCTGGTCGACGATGCCGCCTCCGCCGGCTTAGGCGCGGTTTTCGCCGACCTCGTGGGGGAAGGAGACGTTGTCTTCTTCCCCTTCTGTGCCGGCGTAGGTTTCCTAGCCGGCACAGGTATATTGTTGGTCGAAGGCCGGGATGAACCCGCCCTCGAGCTCGTTCGTTTTCCAGCGTTGCTACCAGGAGCAACTGCTGTCTTGGGCGCAGCGATCTTCTGAGAAGGTGTTCCAGTTGAAAATGAGGAACCTGGCAGGGACTTTGCTATCAAGCGGAAGTCAATTGTCTTGGCCGGTGCATTCAAAAAATTAAACTTACGGCGCGCTTCCTGGTAGGAAAGACCATCCAGGGTCTTGATCTCCTGGATCTTCTTCTCGCTCAGATAGGTCGGACAATTCCGATCCCGAGGAGAATGAAGACCAGAGCAGTTAGTGCACTTGTACGGAGGTGTGCACTCCTCCGCGCCGTGAGTTACTTTCCCCACATGTACCACACACTGACTGATTCGAACAACGTGATACCATGTGTCCGAATCTCTGACATTGATAGCATCACATAGGAGGTGGGATATACGGCCTCACATCGCAACGATAGGTTGTTACCTTGACCTTCGCTGGCAACACCGACAATTTGAAGGAGACTATGAACGCACCTGTGGCAACTTCTTCACCGTTGACTTTGCGCGTAATGCGCCGGACGTGTGTCACACCACGGTGCTTCATGTCTTCCATCAATTCATCGTCGGTGTTCAGAATAAGATCACGGTGGAAAATAACTCCACAAACCAGATTCAAGCTTTTGTGCTCTTCCACTTTGACGGGGATGTCGCCAAAGTGGTCGCACTTAAGCAACTGATCGTCTTGGAGCGCAGTGCTTGTCTTCAGGAGCAAACCACCATTGCGCATTTTCTTAAGGTCCTCAAGTTCACCTTCGACATGCCGACTAAAATGTATCGATTTAACCAGCTTGAAGTCCTGCCCGTCGGTTCTGGTAGCAACCAGAAACCTAGGGAAGCTGGAACCCAGACCAATTCGCTGCGCGTGTTCCCAAGGGGTTGCATCCCTTAGGGAATCAAATGTTAAAGACTTGGGTAGCGAACTACCCGAGGTGACAGGCGGAAGTTGTTTTGACGCCATTCCCGAAATCATCCTCCCCGAATGCCACCCACTCCGATCAGGGGTCTCTGTAGCCGAACCAAGCAGCCAAGGCAATACCCACCTTGTCGTAGCAGGTATTGCCCGCGGTCCGATGTTGAACGATGCCTAATACGTGATGACTGAGGCAATGAGCACTAGGACTCCCTTCCTCCAGTCACCCGCAATAGCATGTACCCCATAGCGTGTACAGAGCACTAAATATAGAAAAAAATTAAAAATAATTAATAAGAATATGTCCTTCTGGCATTCGGCTGTGCGGGGTCCTGCGTTGTCAGGCGGATACCACTGCCCGGGTTCATGACACTTCCACCCGCCGCGTCCTGGGTGGTTGTTGGTACGGGCTTTTGAGCGTAGTCACTCACATAGGAGCTCCATCGCCGACCAGCACGCACATCAAAATTTTGATTGGTCTACATCTGGCCACATGACCCTTTAAGTCGCCTTCTATGACAGGCAGGGATTACCTATGGATGTATTCAGCCTCTCCCATCCACAGGAGGTCCAACACATTATACCAAACCACAATCCATGTCCGCACCAAGGTCGCCCCTTTTTGTCGCCTCTTACGACAGGCAGGGGATACCGCGGGTGTATTCTACGTGTGCGTCCCCCACCCGCAGGGGGTAGTGTGTTTGGTCCGCGAGAGGTATTTTATTTTCCTCAAGTCCGCCGGCAAGCCGGTTAGGACCCCCCTATCCGCCACCTGGGACGCGCCACGTGGGAGTATCACTTCTCCCCCTGCTACGCCAGCGTAGTAGGTCCGTGGAACAAGATTTGACCAAGGGACGTCGGACAGGATAGATGAAAGTGAGGAGCCTGGCTCAAGTGGAAGCAATGCCAGGACTCAGCTAATGGCCCATAGTCACCAACCCACGCTCCCAAGTTCAGAGCCCCTGGGGCCCCTTTTATTCGCCTCTTACTACAGCAAGGGATACCATGGGAGTGTTCCTCACCTGCGTCCCCCCCAACCACAGGGGTAAGTACAACTAGGCAACCATCCTCTATATAACACTAATCACAGGGAAAAATGGAAGGGATGCGACACTTCAAATAATGACGTATCGGACAAAGAAAGACAAGGGCCACGAAGGGTGTGAAAATGAAAATTTCCCTAGGCCTTGATACCTAATACTGTGTTGGTCAGGAAGGAACAAGGCTTGACCATGGGAGGCCAGATATGACAGATGAAAATGAAGAGTCTGGCACGAGTAACTGGAAGCAAATGCCAGGACTCAGCCAAGGACCCTATGGTCGCCAACAACACTTCCAGGTTAGGAGCCCATGGGGCCCCTTCTAGTTGTTCTACAACCTCCACCCAAAGGGAGAGCACTAGGATATAAGAAACAAATCAGCATTACGAATGAACAGTTAAAATCATCACATTCCATGCATACAATCCACCATTCTGTCACGCAGAAATTGAAGGGCAGACCGAAAGACAGAATCACATGCCTTCGATAACCCTCACCTTCACCCCGTAAGGTTACACTGTCCAAAGACCACATCCTGCTCATAGAAATTAAAATTTGAGATGATGATGATTGTTTTTTTTAGGAGCCTAACATCTAAGGTAATAATAATAATAATAATAATAATAATAATAATAATAATAATAATAATAATCGTATGGCCTCAGCTACCGTTTGCAGACATTTCGATTTAACGCCATCTGGCTGTCTGCTCGTCAATTTCGACGTTCCGGTTTACTCTGTCTGCCATCTAGCGGACCTAGAGTAAACCGGATCTCTCTTGGGCGTCTATGGCTGAAATTTAATTAATTTTGTCGGGTAAATAGCAAATGTATCACCAGAGATCTTTTACATGCCGACATCGTACGACATGGAGTGTCGAATGGATTTTTTTCCGCCCTTCAAAAATCCGACTACCTCTGCCGGGTTTGAACCCGCTATCTTGGGATCCGGAGGCCGACACTCTACCACGGATCCACAGAGGCAGCTACTTCGAAGGTAATCGGCCCCTAATGGTACGAGATGGACGACATGATATAATTGTAATTTTAAAATGTATCCACTGACTAAAGTTTAAAATAAATTGTGATGAAAAATGATTATGAGATTAAAACAGTGGATCTAATTTGCAATGGCTTATTTTCTAATGTAATTATAGAAAATAGAGGGGACAATGGAATAAGGCATTGCCTGGAAGTACAGATCACTATCACTATCAGCCATATTCAATCGTTTTAATGATGTGGCATCTTTAAGTCTGAAGCAGAAGCAATGTAGGTTTTCATGAGGTCTCTCCATCTGGGACGGTCTTGAGCGATGTTCTGCCAACTGATCCCAGTAATCTTCCGGATGTCTTTATACCATCTGTCCGGTGGTCTTCCCTTAGGTCTCAGATGATCTTTCGGACTCCACTCAAGCACAAGCTTTGTCCACCTACTAACAGTTCTCCGAGCAACATGGCCTGCCCACTTCCATTTTAGGGTAAACACCCTTCCTCAAATGCCACTGACCTTTGTGGCTGACCTGATGTAATCTGCTCTCTTCGTGAAGCCTAGCATAAACCGTTCCATAGCTCTTTGGGTTGTTCTGAGTTTTTGCTTAACAAACTCGCTCAACGTCCAGGTTTCACAACCGTTTGTTTTGTTTTTTTGCTTGTAGTTTAAAGGGGCCTAACATCGAGGTCATCGGAACCTAATGGTACGAAATGAAATGGCAACAAAAAAATCAAAATCTTCCACTGACCAAAATAAGAAAATGGCACAAAGAATGAATGGATGGACATGAACCCAAAAAAAAACAATAAATAAACAAAAAACAGTGGATCCGACACAAAAAGGATCAGAAAAAATAGTATTACTGACCAAGGGACCACAGATAAAGCATAGTCCTGAATCGAAGATGCTTCATGTCTAAAGGGGTCCAAAATCCCTGGCTAAGGCCCCACAGAATGGTACATGTCGCGAGTGAAGTAGAACCATGGTATTTGTCATTTTGGGGTACTAATCAAAAGTAGCGAAGACTCACGGTGTTTCACACAAGATGGTACTACTCACAAGTATTGTACTTCGTACAGGTAACGCAGACCTATGTTGTTCCTAACATAATGGCGCCACTCATAGCCAACGCAAACTGACAAGGTTCCTCACCGAGTGTACTAACCACAGGAACTTGCACTATCCCATGGTGTTACTCAACATAGTGGGGACCAATTACAGGCAACGCTGACCCACGGCACCGCTCAGAGCCAACGCAAACCGAGAAGGCTCCTCACCGAGTGTACTAACCACAGGGATTCGCACCATCCTGTGCCGTTCCTCAACATAGTGGGTACCAATCACAGGCAACGCTGTCCCACGGTGTTGCTCATATAGTGGTACAACGCACAGGAAACGCCCAGACCCGCGGTGTTGCTCACATGGGGACGGTGCATGGGTACTGGAAAACTCCCAACCAGGCCATTGGTGCTACTAATCACAAACCTATTTCGTACTAACATAGTGGTACTACTCGCAAGTATAGGCAACCCATGGTGTTCCCCGCGTGATGGTACGAATCAAAAGTAGTTACATGGTTCTAATTCAATCATCCCTTGGTCGCCCCTTTTAGTCGCCTCTCACGGCAGGCAGGGGATACCGTGGGTGTATTATTCGTCTGGGTCCCCCACCCACAGGGGGTAGAGAGAGAGAGAGAAAAAAAAGGAGAAAAAAGAAGGGATCCGTCACTTTGAAAAATGAAGTAACGGACGAAGAAAGGCAAGGGCCACGAAGGGCGTGAAAATGGAAAAACTCCCTAGGCCTCGAATGCTCTAATACCGTTGGGGTCAGAAAAGAACAAGAGTTGACCAAGGGAGGTCGGACAGGATAGACGAAAGTGAGGAACCCGGCACAAGTAGAAGCAATGCCAGGACTCGGCTAAGGGCCCCGTGGTCGCCAATCCACACTCCGAAGTTGAGAGCCCCTTGGGCCCCTGTTAGTCGCCTCTTACGACAGGCAGGGGATACCGCGGGTGTATTCTACATGTGCGTCCCACACCCGCAGGGGGTCTTTCACAACCGTAAGTCAGTACAGGGAGAACACACTGCTCAATGACTATCTTCTTTAGGTGGGTTGGCATGTTGTATTTGAAGATTGAAGAATTTCTTCCGTAGGCTTGCCGTCCTAGTTTGATACGTCAGAAGATTTCCAGTCTTAAGTCCCCTTTCAAGTTTACAAGCTGCCCAAGATAGACACTCATTGACCTTTTCTAATGCGGAGTTTCCCACATGCAGCTTTCCTGCTGGGGCCCATTTGTTGAGCATTACTTTGCTTTTAGAAAGGTTCATGGATAGTCCCACTTTTTGACAGGCTGAGACAAGAGCTTGTATTAGAGTTTGTAGTTCATCGATGTCGTTGGCCAGAAGTGTAATGTCGTCTGCAAACCTTAAATTGTTCAGCCTTTTCCCATTGCTTTTATTGCCTGTACTTTGCCAGTTGATTTTTGACATGGCCATTTCTAATACTGCTGAGAACAGCTTGGGAGAAATGGGGTCGCCTTGCTTTACACCCCTTTGAATGGGAAAATCCGTGGTTGGCACATTGACATTCACGAAAGCTAAAGAGGTCTCGTAGATACGCTAGAGTACTCTTATGTATGCAGCATCGACGCAGTGTTCGGCTAAGGCTTGCATAACAACAGCGTGGCTCACCGAGTCAAAAGCCTTTTCTAAGTCCACAAAGGCTAGACAGAGCGGCATTTGATATTCATTACTTCTGCTGATAACTTCATGAAAGGTGAGTATGTAGTCGACTGTTTCAATGCATCGGCGGAAACCTGCTAGTTCAATTGGCTGGGCAAAATCAAGCGTTGAACTGATTCTATTTGTGAGTACCTTGGTGAAAACCTTGTAAAGGATAGAAAGCAAGCTAATAGGATGATAGTTTCCGATGTCATGTATATTCCCTTTTTTGTGCAGGAGAATTATAATTGCTCTGTTTCATGACGGAGGGATGAACGCATTGCGTAGACAAGATGTGAATATTTTTGCCAAGTGGCTTAAAGTTTCATCACCAGCAAGTTTGAGAACGCCAACTGAAAGGTTATCGCTACCTGCGACTGATTCCTTTTTCATACTGTTTATAGCATGTCTGATCTCAGATGGGAGAACTTCCGGGACTTGGGAAATGTTGGATAAGTCAGGCAAAGACAGGTTATCATCAGCCTTCTCGTACAACTTGCTATAAAAGTTTCTGATTAAGTCAAGAAGTTCTTCCCTATCAGTAATTCGGTCGTTGTTCCCATCGAATGCAATTAATTGCTTCTTCCTGATCTGTAGCTTCCTTTTAGCAGACTTCAAACTTGTTTTTTCAGATAAGCAAGTTCTTAGAGTATCTTCATTAAATTTCTTTTAGTCGGTTTTAATTCTCTTTCTTATGGTTTTGCACAGCTCAGAGTACTGTATTTTGTCACAGTCAGACTGAATTTTCATTTCTCTCCCCTTCTTTAGCAAGTTCCTGGTATCATCACCGAGTTTCTTATCCCGAGTGTTATTCTTTTTCAACCCTCCAATTACTTCAGCCGTATCCATTAGCATTATTGCCAGATTTTCACCAGTTGTTTCATGTAGGCTTTGTTGAAAGGCTTGATGGAATTTCTCTTTATTTTCTTCTAGATGTTTAAGATTTATTTGTTTCTTTTTCTCTCACACTAGCTTAAGTCTATGTTCCTTAATGTTTAACTTGGCTCTAGCCCATACTAATCGGTGGTCACTACCAGTATTGAATCTGTCAAGGACTGATACATCTTTAATGATTTGAGGGATGTTAGAGAGAACAAAAGCAATCTCATTGATGAATTCAAAATTGGGACTTCTCTATGTCCATTTACGCCCTGGGTGTTTCTTAAAGAATGTATTCATTATACGCATGTTGGTGTATTCGGCAAACTGGACAATCTCTCCCCTCTCTCATTTCTCTCGTCTATCCCATAGTTTTCAATAACAGTCACCAGTCTTACAGGTTTCAACCTTCGCACTGAAGTCACCCATTACTATTTGAAAGCGACAGTCACTCCCCTTCTCACAGGTTTCATGTAGACTCTCATAAAAGGATTCTAACTCCTAGTCTGAATGGCTTGATATGGGGGTATATACTTGCACAATGTACATTTCGTATCTCTTAGAGAGTTTTAGAACTAATCGCACAATTCTACCTGAAGTACCTTCCAATACAGAGACCTTGTTCACGAGATGTCGAATGATTAGGAATCCTACTCCATTACACCCTCCTTCTGGTTCACCACAGTAATAGAATAAATGACCAGGATTCAAAAGGTAACACCCTTCACCTTTATGGCGTACTTCAGATAGACCGATTGCGCGCTAGTTGATCTTTCTAAGTTCATCTTCAAACTCTTGTAATCTGTCATTGCCTAATAAAGAACGACAGTTGTACGTGCAAAACTGGTAGGTTTGGATTTTTCCTATGGTTGTTTCTTTTTCATGAGACATCAAAGTAGCACCCACCCGGAGATCCAATCATGGGGCTATTTTACCTCTGGAATGTAGGAATTTCACCTTAATGTCACTCAATTGTCTTTTGACTTAAAGGATGTGAAGCATAATTACCACGCCCGCTTCATTGACGGATTGGTGATCCTCCCGCACTGATCGGCTCGCCGACCCAGCTTCCCGCTGGGATTGGTTACCCGAACCTTCCACTGGGTTGCTCGGCTTAACGGGGGCACCTCTTGTAGGTTATGTGCTTGGAGTTGGAGTGCAAGAGGCTCGAGGACTCAAACTTGCCGAGTCCTTATGTTATTGCTGCAAGATGGAAATCCAACGACACATCACACTCCCATTACGCCCCTGAAAGTAAGATATATACATATAATTCAAGTTAGAAGTTAAAATAACACACTAAAATATGCAAACACAAACTAAAATAGAGTCAATGGGATAAAAGCGCAGTTAACAACTAAGACAAAGGACATTATTACACACGATAAAAAGTACCACTATCCCTCATAAAATGAACGACAAGGTCTGCTGACTCTTGTTATTTTGTATTTGCACAGATGGCTACTGTTTTCATGCAGAAGGGCATCCATATTGTTTTATCTTTAGAGTGCTACAGAGTTAATGGTGAAAAGTGTTGTATCCAGTTTTTCAATTCAGTTTTAAAAAAATAAATGATAGAGGGGAGAAAAAGAGAGAATTCAGGTAAAAGCCAGCAGATATTCAGGATTACCCCAGGCCTATATTAGCACTAGTGAAACTATCATAGAGCTTATTGTTACATGTGTTGCATCTAGGGTTGTCGTATGTCCTGAAAAAGGAATTGTCCTGAATTTGAGCATGTGTCCCAATGTCCTGACTGAATTTTTTAAAATCCCTTAATGTCCTGAATTTTAAAAATCAGAGCATATTATTTAAAAATTTTCTCAAATGTTTTTGAAAGGAAATGGAACTTTTTGGTTGGTCATTCCAATTTTATATTTCTTGTCGAGCTGAATATGTTTACTACACCCTCAACAAAGCGATTCTTTATCTACCATGTTCATCTCACACTCGGATTCAAATATACATTTGTACCAGTTTGGATATGTTGAGCCCTGTCTCATACTTACGCTGCGCTTGAGTTATATGGCACCTGACGAAGAATTCCTACAAAATTTTAATTATTTAATTGCCAATTTCATCGTGTACCACGGAAAGTTGAATATGTTATTTATATTTGAAAATATTATTTATGAGTCCTAACTCGTATGAATTATAGCTTCATGGACTGTTTTGAATTGACATTACTGAATATCTGCAATTCGAACCTTCACTGCCAAGTTCATCTCGCAACATAAGTTCAGAGTTCATGTGCAATTCTATGAGGCTGTTAAATCCTAACTCACATTTGAACTACACTCGCACCGGTGCCATTCAATGAATCATTGAACGCAGACCCTTTGTGCCAAATCCATCACGAACCTGCATTTTCGAGTGTGTTTCATGTGTTTTTTGCATTTATCGAGTCCAAACTCACGCTTGTGCAATTCTTGTCTCACCCCTTACAGCTGTCTTTTGAATTGACGCTTATTGAATAAGTGATTTCAATCCCTAACTGCCAAATTTCACCTCAACCCAAATATTTTATAATGTTATGTGCATTTTTGAGAAGATTGTGTTTATTGAAATATAACCTATGTTTTGTACTACACTCGCGGCAGGCAACATTCAATGGAAGTGTGTCTGAAATAATTTGAATCTCCAATGCCAATCATCTCGTACTTCCGCATGGTTTTGTTACAGTTTATATGTTTATATGTTTTATTGTTCAAGTGATTATGTTATCTCATGTTTATACAAGTTTGACTCACCCTTCATGACCACTTTGAAACTGACATTGTACTTCGCATCTTCATGTTCTCTCATTTAATCACACTAATGTAACACCTTGTAATATAAATGTCTACATGCTAGCCTATTTCCCACATTTTGGCTGAAGGTGATGCAAAACAGCGTCGAAACTAGTTCCAAGTGTAAATATATGTTGTAAATAAACTATAACATTTATTTGTATTGAAAAGGTGGACCCTTTTAAGTTTCCTATCTTCCGAAGCACAGTCTGGTGTCATTACCCGACGTCATGGTAACAGGCCTGACCTACGCTAATGCTATCTACTTCCACCAGGGAGCAGCGTGTTGAATAATCATGAAAATTATTTTGTATCCATGTTAGCTAGTAATAAATGGGTTCAGTTTTTAAAGCAATGTAAATCCAGTGAGCAATATTATGAATTCCTTAAATTGGCTCAGTTCTATTTCTGTTTACCTGGCCATAATGCAAGTGTGAAAAGAAATTTTTCTCTAATGAATTCACAATGGACAGATGACAGATATAGACTGAAAGAATCTGTTAAATCAATATTATTGCTGCAATACAATTGAAGACATGCCCGGAAAAACGGGATAACCCTCAAAATTAAAATATTCGAGTTATGCGCTGCTATCTGTTGTCGGAAACGAGAGCTATCTTTTGTGATATTTGGCTATCCTCCAGGGATCATATTAACTTAAATACAAAATACGAATGTTCTTGTGTTTCTCGATTTGCTCTATCTGTAATGTCAAGAATGGGCTAACCAACTGCTGCAACTGACATCTCAATTCCCATTACTGGAAATTTTGCAGTGTTTTACAATACAACCCAAGTTTTTTTATTACATAATACATTTATTATTTACTTATTAATTGTGGACAAAAGAGGACATCACAGAATTCGCCCAAGTAAATGCAGCGATCAAAACCTGGCATTTGCTCGAGCTCACATCAACAGTTTTCCTGCTCAGAACAGTCATTATTTGGTACCCTGACGTACATTTTTTCCATGTGATTTTTTTAGAATTTGTTTTACGTCACATCGACACAGATAGATCTTATGGTGACGATGGTATAGAAAAGGGCGAGGAGTGGGAAGGGAGCGGCCATGGCGTTAAGGTACAGCCCCAGCATTTGCCTGGTGTGAAAATGGGAAACCATCTTCAGGACTGCCGAGAGTGTGGGTCGAACCCACCATCTCCCGGAAGCAAGCTCACAGCTGCGTGACCATAACCGCACGGCCAACTTGCCCGGTTTTACCATGTGACAGGGACTTCGGTCTCATTGAGAAAAAAAAGAGGCAAGTATCTTATATTTATGTTCCTAATCAATTGATTGAGTTAGTTAAGAAAACTAGTTAAAAATCCTTTCAGTGTTGTCAAAATGACAACTGGTATGTTTATCACAGCAATCTCTCTTGTCGATAAAGTCCGGACAAAAATAGTGAGAGAATCTGGTCAAAAGGTACTGCCAAGCAAGACTACTTGTTTGGAAGTAACTAAAAACGCACCTTTTAAGCTCTTTTTTAAGTACAGCTATGGTGAAATTGAGAGTTATGATTCTGTAGATATTAGACAAAAAATTACCTTGTACACTTAGTTGTGAGACATTTCCCCTCAAATATCATGGTCCAAGAGCTATAAATCTTGCAAAACTTAAAGATTTACAGGAACTGATGGATATTCCACCAGTTTATCATGAATACTACCAAAACCTTAAACCTTTTCCAGAATCCGAGACTATTCCTGGCAAACCATTTTTTGATCATAGCACTGGTTACTGTTACATAACACCTTTAACCATAAATTTCCGGGAAAAGATACTGTTATATGATGATGCTTGTTGTTTAAAGGGACCTAACATCGAGGTCATCGACCCCTATGGTATGAAATGAGACGAAATGCAATTTAAAAGTACAAAATTCATCCACTGACCAGAATTCAAAATGTGATGAAGAATGAATTGATGAATATGAACTTAAAACAATCAGTGGATCTGACCCGCATTGCCTCACAATCCCAGAAACAATAATACTGACCAAGGGACTGCTTCCAAAGCAAATCCTGAAACGATGATGCTTCTCTAAAGGGATCCATGTCAACGGTCCCTCACAATGGCACTTATCGCTAGCAAAGCAGAACCATAGTGTCTCTCAAGCTGCGATACTAATCAAAGGTAGCGTAAACTCACGGTGTTCCAAACATTATGGTACTACTCACAAGTATTGTACGTCGTACAGGTAACGCAGACCTCTGGTGTTTCTCAAATAATGTTGCCACTCACAGCCAACGCAAACCCATAGTGTTCCCCACCTCGGTGTACTAATCACGGGCGCCAGTATTCCTGTGGTGTTCCTCACATAGTGGGTATTAAACATAGGCAACAAAGACATACGGTGTCGCTCATATTGTGTTACTAACCAGAAGCAATGCCCAGACCCGTGGTGTGTGTGTCACACAATGGTACTTGTACGGGGCGGTACACCTCCGCGCCGCTAATTCAAACGATGCGCCAGTTGAAACTCCTCTACTGGAGGAAGCTTAAACTTTAACTTCCACATTAATGCTAAGATTTCTCAGAAGATGTCGCAATTGTAAATTTTGAAGAGTTCTGAACTGTGTCTTTTTCGATTTATATTTGTTTTCTCTGTAGCAAGAAGTGTGAACATTCTCTTCTAGATGGCACCACTTAAGAACAACAATTGTGCACCCTAGTGCAAAGTGAAGGCACCTTTTCTTTGAAGAAATTTTGTAGTCATAAGTTTGCTCTTTGTTAAATTTCTTTCTGTCATTGTTTGAGTTGGCAATGTTACTCCGTTCGTTCCGCCAGTTTTGAAATTAGTCAATCCCGAATTTCTTAAATTAATTTTTGACCAATCGGGGCTTTCTTCCCCAAATTACTCTGTAACTGTGTTCGGTAACCAATAAAATTTTGTGGGCGGGTTGTAATCATTCATGAAACGTCTCGAATCTTCCACGAGGATATATAAACTGCTGATTTTCTGGTCTCGGGGCCACTTCAGTAACATCTTTCCTTGTGTGATTATGTAGCAGGGGGCGGGAAGCGCCTCTTTCTTCGGGCAGCAGTTCCACCATCAGGTAATGGCCGTTTTATAACTTATTTGCTTGCTAGCTCAGCAGTTTAACCCTCGGGGCGGGTTCGAAATTTTCCTCATGTAACCTATATTTAAAATGTAAAAGACACTTGGTATAAATTCTGTTTCCTTAACTACAAATTGGGATAGAGAGTGCCTAACCCTCTCGAGATCCCATTCATTTTGTTTTGAGGTGACTACATTTTTATAACAGTTTCCCTTCTACTCGTAATGTCATAACATTTTTCAATCGTGTCACCTCCGTAGTATGGGATTAGCCCTTGCATATGTGGCCTAGTGCCAAATAACGTTTTAAAGAAGTGTATTAGGAGTGCTGTTACGCCTCCTCTCAAGTTGGTATTTTGGGAACTGTCCTGTTTCTTTATTGAGTAGGCCTCAGTAGGTTGGGTATATTTACCCCTGTTTTCATGTGCGTAGAGGACAGCTTGAAGGTGGAGTTTGGTGTGGCCTTTGATAGGCTTGAACTTTGAGAGCGGGTTGCTCTTTCTTAAAGTTGGTTTCTGTGTGCCTCGAGCAGGCTTTACTGAGTAATAGGGAGCAAGTACTCCTGGGCACGATTGGGGTTTTCTGCCCTTTTGTCAAACCTTGTATTTGGTAAAGTTGGGCTCACTGCTCAGGGATTGTGTTTCTGGAACTCGAAGCTCAATATACATTAATAAACTGTAATTGTACATTATTATTTTGTTGCTATATATCCAAGTGCCTGTTGTACTTGTTATTTCTTGATCTTAAAAAGAAAATATAACCTTGTCGAATTTTAAATTAACTTCAATTTCGTAAGTTGAGACCTGTTCATCCCAGCACCTTCTTTCACCTCTAACTACCACGGAGAACTCCGTAACAGTACTAATCACAGGCAACGCCCAAACCCGTGGTGTTCCGCATTTAGTGGTACGAATCACAGGTACTGGAAACCCACAGTGAACCCCGCTTAACTGCTACGAATCACAAAACTATTTAGTACCTAACATAGTGGTACTACTCCCAAGTAAAGGCGACCTATGGTGTTCCCCGCGTGATGGTACTAATCGCAAGTATTCATGGTTCTGATTCAATCATCCCTTGGTCGCCCCTTTTAGTCTCCTCTTACGACAGGCAGGGGATATTGCGGATGTATTCTACACGTGCGTCCACCACCCGTAGGGGGTAGTGTGTTTGGTCCGCGACAGGTATTTTATTTCCCTCAAGTCCGCCGGCAAGCCGGTTAGGACCCCCTATCCGCCACCTGGGACGTGCCACGTGGGAGTATCACCTCTCCCCCTGCTACGCCAGCATAGTAGGTTTGTGGAAGATACTGTTATACTATTTGAGAAATGCAATAGACAAATTATAAAATGTTAAAAGGAGGGTAAACGAAAGATGTAATGATTACTTTCGAGATATTTAAAAATATATATATATATATATATATTTTTTTTTTTCATTACCATCTGTGATGTTGTTGTTGTTTGAGTCATCAGTCCATAGACTGGTTTGATGCAGCTCTCCATGCCACCCTATCCTGTGCTAACCTTTTCATTTCTACGTAACTATTGCATCCTACATCTGCTCTAATCTGTTTGTCATATTCATACCTTGGTCTACCCCTACCGTTCTTGCCACCTACACTTCCTTCAAAAACCAACTGAACAAGTCCTGGGTGTCTTAAGATGTGCCCTATCATTCTATCTCTTCTTCTCGTCAAATTTAGCCAAATCGATCTCCTCTCACCAATTCGATTCAGTATCTCTTCATTCGTGATTCGATCTATCCATCTCACCTTCAGCATTCTTCTGTAACACCATCTGTGATAGGTGTGTAAATGTTTGAAGACGTTTAATGTAAAGTTTCTCTTTGTTTATTGATAATGTCTTGTTTTGGGTGGTAAAATATGAAAAATTCTACTGTCTGCTTGAACCATATGTTTACAAAACTGAATGAAGATAATGTCTTATATTTCTTTCAGCCTCATTCACAAACCTCAAATTTTCTCCATTTTAAATAAGTGTGGGTTAACCCATTTTTCCGGGCATGTCTTCAATTTTAAAGAAATATCTTGGCAGGAATTTCATGATTGCATTTAAAACATGATGAGTAGCAAAAAAGTGTCTCAAGTTTGGAAAAGTATGATTGGTTTCAGCATCAGGCACTTCTGTGTTATAAATACTGTACCTTTAAGCAACAGTAAATAAATGCTGTTTTTAGTTTTAACTATCCATGTTATTGAGAAATGAGTAATTCCACGTGAGCTGTCCCATCTGTTACTTAAACATCAATGCAAATAACATTGAATATTTATCATTTTGGAGTGGTTGCTAAAGTAAGTGTTTTACATAAAGTATGATTTATTATTTCTCTATTTGATTTTTAACATTAACATCATACAACAAGTGTCTCTTTTGGTAACGGATGGGACAGTTCATATGGAATTACCAAAATACACTGGTTGGAACCATAGACACTGACTTTTGGTCTTGAGCAAGGGGGCAAGGATGAAAATATCAAATATTCCTACAGGAGCAAAAGCACGATTGCGTCCTCATACCCTATATGTATGGGGGCAAGTGCTCCCGTGGAGTCAGCACTTATAGTTGGAACTTGTCGATGTTGGTGTCCTGAATTTCATCGGGAACATTACGGCAACCCTACCTGCATCACTTGTTGCACGTTGCCTTCACACATGCTGCCTGGGCCTAAGCCAACCTATAAAAATGGTTAGGAAATATGTGAAAAAGAACAAAATCCATGAAGATGATGTGCGCAGTGCAATAAATGAGTGGAAGCAAAATAAAGATACATTAAGGAACATTGCAATGAAGTAGGGTAACTCTGCCCGAGGTCAGCCAGGCCCCAGTAGTCCGCCACGTTGCAATTTTCTTGAAACATAACTGGTTAGGTGATGATGATGCTGCTTGTTGTTTAAAGGGGCCTAACATCGAGGTCATCGGCCCCTAATGGTACAAAATGAAATGACAAAGTAAAAGTTCAAAATCATCCACTGACCAAAATAAAAAATGTCATGAAGAATGAATGGATGGACATGAATTTAAAACAATCAGTGGATCCGAGTCAAAAAACTATCATAAATAATAGTATTACTGACCAAGGGACCCCTTCTAAAGCACAATCCTGAATCGAGGAAGCTTGATGTCTAAAGGGCTCCAAAATCCAGGTCAAAGGTCCCTCAGAATGGTACATATCGCTAGTAAAGTAGAACCATGGTATGTGTTATGTTGGGTACTAATCAAAAGGAGTGAAGACTCACGGTGTTCCACAAATAATGGTACTACCCACAAGTATTGGACATCGTACATGTAACGCAGACCTATGGTATTCCTCACATAATGGCGCCACACATAGGCAACGCAAACCAATGGTGTTCCTCACCTAGCTGCACTAATCACGGGCGAGGGTAATCCCGTAGTGTTCCTCACATAGTGGATACTAAGCGCAGGCAACGCAGACCCACGGTGTCGCTCATCCCCTAATCACAGGCAACGTCCAGACCCGTGGTGTTGCTCACAAGGGTACAACTCACGGGTACTGTAAACCCACAGTGACACACACTGTTGCTACTAATCACAAACCTATTTCGTACCTAATATAGTGGTACTGCTCGCAAGTACAGGCAATCCATGGTGTTCCCCGTGTGATGATATGTACTAATCAAAAGTAGTTTCATGGTTCTAATTCAATCATCCCTTGGTTGCCCCTTTTAGTCACCTCTTATGACAGGCAGGAGATACCGTGGATCTATTCTTCATCTGCGTCCCCCACCCACAGGGGGTACTCCTGGTTAGCTTCGTAGCAACATCATGGCAGTTGAAAAGCATGTGCTGTTTTTTTGCTAACTGCAGCCTGTTGACAGAGGTCAGTAGTATGGTTACTATTAATAGAAATCAATCAGTTATGGTTTTAATACAAAGATAATAGATGAATACAAAGTTTTCTCATGCAGCTGTTGTGTTTCTGAACTTTCTAACCAATAATTTTGGGGGGGCTGACTATAGGGACATCGACAGCATCAAAATCCAGTACTCGAGCTAGGAGCCGAGTAGTAGCTTTTGGCCTCGTACAAGATATTGCAGCATGATGCTCATCGGCCTGTAGTCAGAATAAGCCCATTTCCATAGCGTGATGATGATGATGATGCTTGTTGTTTAAAGGGGCCTAACATTGAGGTCATCGGCCCCTAATGGTGCGAAATGAGACGAAATGGAATGACAAATTAAAAGCCCAAAATTCTCCACTGCCCAGAATTCAAAACATGAGGATGAAGAATGAATGGATGGATATGAATTTAAAACAATCAGTGGATGCCACCCACAATACCTTACATTCATAGAAACTGACGGAAAAACAATAGGATTGCTGACCAAGGGACTGCTGCTAGAGCATAATACTGAATCGAGGATGCTTGCAGTCTAAAGGGGGTCCAAAATGCAAGTTATCGGCCCCTCATAACGGTACTTATCGCTAGGAACGTAGAACCATGGTATTTGTCATGTTGCAGTACTAATCAAACGTAGCAGAGACTCGCGGTATTCCACACATTATGGTACTACTCACAGGCCCACCTGGAAACAGGCAAATATTGTTCCACTTCTCAAATCAGGCAACAAATTTAATGTTTCATCTTACCGACCAATCTCTATTCTCCCCACATTATCCTTTATCTTTGAAAAAATTATACACCAGCGTCTCCTCGCATTCACTTTGCCGTATATCTCAACCAAGCAGCATGGTTTTCTACCAAGTGGCTCTTGTCTTACAAACCTGGCCACTCTGCATAGCTTTGCATCACACGCCATTGCAGCTAAATCACAGCTGGATATCTGCTACGTAGACATTCCGAAAGCTTTCGATTCTGTTGACCATACTCTGTTGCTCCATAAACTCTCCGAACGATTTAATATACATGGCAGTCTTCTGACCCTTCTTGCTGGCTTCCTACATAACCGTTGGCAGAGAGTGGTAATATCAGGCACTTCATCCTCATGGTTACCAGTCACCTCCGGTGTCCCACAAGGCAGTACTCTTGGCCCCTTGCTGTTTTCTTTGTTTATGGACGATCTGCCGTCCGAACTCAACGAAACAGCGAATACCCTACTCTTTGCTGACGACTGCAAGATATTTAGGGAGATCAGGAATCCAGCAGATGCAGCTCTGCTACAGTCCTCACTTAATGCCCTCTCGAACTGGTGCCGTACTTGGAAACTTATCCCCAATCCACAAAAATGCAGCCACATGACCACAACACTGCGTAAATCTCCTCTACCAACATCATATTACCTACTCGACAAGCCCATCACCGTGGTTACGCAACAGCGTGACCTAGGTGTAATATTCGATACAAAATTACAATTTAAGACCCATATAGAAACATAATACAACCAAGGCTATGAAATTACTAGGCATTCTCTATCGCTTCACAGAAATTTCTGACCCCATTACTCTTCATCACTTCTTCCTCACGATCGTTCAACCTCTCTTAAACTACTGCTCTCCGATTTGGACAACAGCCGCCCCCTCCAATACTACACAGTTAGACAGAGCAGTGTCCTTCTTTGCTGAAATTGTAAGGAACAGAAACCCCAAGCTCAGAAATCTGTCTACGCAGCAGGTATTAATGGCAATTAATGTGTCACCACTGCACATCAGGCGACAGGTAGCTGACCTGAGTTTCCTCCACGAGATCTTAAATGGACATTACCGCTAGGAACATCTTGTTTCTCTCTTCTCTCTCCGCGTTCCTTCCTGCTCCACCAGAACCAAAGACCTTCTCCACATTCCCCATACTCAGCACTCAATACTTCAACGATCTTTCCTAATCCGCCTCCCAACACTCTTTAACAATATTAATAGGAGACAAGAGCTTGATATAGCATCAAATAAAAGTGTATTCGAGAGATGTGTAAATAGTATCTTAAAGATAAGTTGATGTGAAGGGATTATACCGCCATCTTGACCCACGACGACTTGGCTATGAACATGGACATTCTCATGGTTTTCGATTTCGACAGTTATTAGTAGGATGTGTACCTGATCTTGTTATATTTTGTTATGTTTGTTATATTTTATTATGAAAGTTTACGTTTGTTAAATAGTCTGTTGACAGTGCAAGTGAAATTTGCTCAGTATAGCTGTATCTTGTGCTTCGTGAATAAATAAATAAATAAATAAATAAATAAATAAATAAATAAATAAATAAATAAATAAATAAATAAATAAATATAATACAGACCTAGGGTTTTTCTCACATTGCGGCGCCATTTACAGGCAACGCAACCCTATGGTGTTCATCACATAAGAGTACTAACCACAGAAACCTTCTGCTATCCCGTGGTGTTCCTCATATAGTGGGTACTAATCATAGGCAAGGCAGACCCATGGTAGCTATCATCCCATGGTCCTGCTCATATGGTGGTACTAATCACAGGTACTGCAAAAGCCGACCACACGGTGCTCCTGCGTGCTACTAATCACAAACCTATATCATACCTAATATAGTGGTACTACGCACAAGTAAAGGCAACCCTTGGTGTTGGTGTTCTCCGCGTGGTGGTACTGATCACAAGTTGTTTCGTAGTTCTAATACAATCATCCCTTGGTCGCCCCTTTTAGTCACCTCTCACGACAGGCAGGGGATACCGTGGGTGTATTATTCGTCTGCCTCTCCCACCCACAGGGGGTAGTGTGTTTGATCCGCGAGAGGTATTTTATTTCCCTCAAGTCCGCCAGCAAGCTGGTTAGAACCCCCCTATCTGCCACCTGGGATGTGCCACGTGGGAGTATCACCTCTCCCCCTGCTACGCAGGCGTAACAGGTTCGTGGTTTCTATAGCGTGAGGGATATGCGGGGGTCACTCAATAATACCAGTAGTCAGCCGCATATCAAACTAACAGTTGACTATTGGTATGATGTTAGCCAGTTGACAGCCATTATGTTCCCCTTCAGCTAATTTTCTTATGTCATCACGAGTTCTTACTATATGAAATGACTGTACAATTTCTTACAGGATTTGTAGGCAGTGCCATCCGAAAAAATTCCAGGGAACAAGAGACCTATTCACCAATACCCTGAGGATGCTCTCGTACAAGCACTTCAGGGTATCCGCGAGAATAAAATGCCAGTTAGAGAAGCGAGCAGGAGGTTTGGTGTGCCAAGAGTGACCCTACAAGACAGTCTTCATAACAGAGTTGTGGAGTGACCACGAAAAATGGGGCCTTCCACAATTGTGACTGAAGTGGCTAATAATGTTATCAAGTGCGGGTTTGCGAGGGAAAAGGATGATCTTTTAAACACTGTTAAGGATATTATAACAGCTGATGGCAGGAAGACACCATTCAAAGACAACCGGCCAGGGAATAAGTGGTATTCTGCATTTTTAAGGCGACATCCTATGTTAACTATGCGCACTGCAGAAGGAATTGCAAAAGGGAGGGCTGTGGTGTCAGAAGAATGCATCAAAAGTGGTTTCGCAGCTTGTGTGAGTATTTGGAGGAAATTGGTGCATCTAGAGGACCCAAGGCAAATCTTAAGCGGGGACGAGACTGGTTTCAGTATGTGCCCAAAGACGGCGAAGGTAATTGCTCCCAAAGGATGGAAAAACATATAGGACATACAGCATGAAAATGAGAAGGAAACCATTACAGTGCATTTAGTGTTTACTGAAAGTGGGGAGACTAACCCCTATGGTTGTGTTTCCTTACATCAGACTACCAAAGGAAGTTGTCAGCAGTATATCTGAGGGTTGGTTTTTGGGGAGGTCTGATAGGGGTGGATGAAGAGTGACGTTTTCTTTGAGTACATTATAAACGGTGTTGATAGCTAGTTAGTTGACAACCTAATCTCGAAATCCATTTTACTACTTGTTGATGGCCACCAAACACATCTCACAATGGAATTAAGTAGGGAATGTTCAGAGAGAAACATAATTCTTTACTGTTTACCACCGAACACAACGCATATCATGCAACCGGCAGATGTTAGCGTCTTTAAACCTCTTAAATCAGAGTGGAAAAAGACTCTTCAAGATTGGCAGAATGATCCTAAGCATGTGAATATATTCTGACAAAGTCAAACTTCTGTCCGCTTCTAGCCAACCTTGGACACAAAAATCTCCCACTTCAATTCAAAATGGATTCAGAAAATGTGGGCTATATCCATTTAATCCCAGTGCTGTGGATTATTCTAAATGTGTTTAAAATCAATTGGAAAGCTTAAATGTCACAAATACACCACCACAAAATGAGGTAAAATATGAACATTTCAAAACAACTAAGGAAGTTATTCTCAAGTTGAGGAATGAATTAACTTTGAAAGGGCAAGATGTTGTCATTCTTGAAACTGTAAATACAGCAATGAAAAATTTTACATCTGAGAGGCCTGCCACAGTGTTTTAAAGTCAAATGGAAATTGATGCAGAATTGCTTCATTTTCATACTGAACCAGGACTTTATGAAGTTCAGCACACATCTCTTGTTGGTCCTTGTCCTGTCCCAGCTCTGCCTATGCTTACCCCTGGTCCATCTGCAAATTCAGTAACTTTATCAATGATAACTTCACTATCAAACCTCAAAAATCAGACACTTCACGTCCCACCCTTTCCGAGAAAGTTACTGACATTTCAAGTATAATTACGGCTGAAAATTCTGATTTTGGAACCCCTGATTCCTCTCCTCCCTTACAGCTGTCATCATCATCATCATCGTCATCATCATCATCATCATCAGGAATCACGCTTACTCCAGTAACCACTAAAAAATTCCCTCCTCTTTGACAGCCATTTGTACTTTCTGTCTCCTATCCCGATGTCCACGAAGCGGAAGAAGGTATCAGAATGTAGGGAGAATATACCAAAGACACCACCCAAGGCAATTTGAAGAAACTCTGGTAAAGAAAAGAGAGGAAAGGAAGAAAGTGACAGAAGAAAGAAGATTAAATGAAACAAAAAGCAAGAAAGATACTGTTCGTCGAAGAAAATTGCCTGAAACACACAGTAGAATTTCTAGTGATACTGGAGCTAGGCCTATTAAGTGTACAGAATGTCAGGAAGAACGATGATGATGATGACAATTGTTGTTTAAAGGGGCCTAACACCTAGGTCATCAGCCCCTAATGGTACGAAAGGAAACAAAAGGAAATGACAAATTAAAAGCCCAAAAACATCCACTGACCACAATTCAAAACGTTGAGGACGAAGAATGAATGAATGGATATGAATTTAAAACGATTAGTGGAACCGACCCACAGAGCCTCACATGCACAGAAGCTGGCGTAGAACAATAGAATTACTGACCAAGGCACTGCTTCTATAGCACAATACTGAAACGATGATACTTGTAGTCCAAAGGGGTCCAAAATCCAATTCAGCGGCCCCTCACAATGGTACTTATCGTTAGGAAAATAGAACCATGGTATCTGTCATGTTGCGGTACTAATCAAGAGTAGCATAGACTCGCGGTATTCCACACATTATGGTACTACTCATAGGTAAGGAAATTCACACGTTTTACAGACCTATACTGTTTTGCACATTGCGGCGCCATTTACAGGTGACACAAACCGATGGTGTTCATCACATAAAGGAACTAACCACAGGGACTCTTACTATCCCGTGGTGTTCCCCTCATATAGGGGGTACTAATCATAGGCAAGCCAGAACCATGGGTTCCCTCATCCCATGGTGTTGCTCATATAGTTCTACTAAACACAGGTACTGTAAAAGCCGTCGAGCCCTCATTTGCTACTAATCACAAACCTATTTGGTACCCACCATAGTGGTACTATGCGCAAGTAAAAGCGACCCACGGTGTTCCCCGCGTGGTGGTACTAATTACAAGTAGTTTCATGGTTCTAATTTGATCATCCCTTGGTTGCCCCTTTTAGTCACCTCTTACGACAGGTAGAGGATACCGTGGGTGAATTCTTTGTCTGCGTCCCCCACCCACAGGGGGGTTGTGTGTTTGGTCCGCGAGAGGTATTTTTTTTCCCTCAAGTCTGCCAGCAAGCCTGTTAGAACCTCCCTATCCGCCACCTGGGATGCGCCTTGTAGGAATATCACCTCTCCCCCTGCTACGCCAGCATAGCAGGTTCGTGGTCAGGAAGAACTGAGTGATATTGAAGATGACAATCTAAAAAATGTTGATTGTGACAACTGCCCAAAATGGTTCCATTTAAAATGCACGAAATTCAAAGGTTTGTCCTTTGACTTCGTATCCGAGTCACCATTCCAGTGTAAATATTGTTAAAAATTGGGCTCATGTACAAGAACGTTAACCCTAGAATGGTCGGGCTGGGTCTGTGGGACCCAGTAGTACGCATTTTCATAATAGCTACAAGGTCGCAGCATATACAGGTTTGGAGTGCCCTATAGCTTCCTGAGACATTCTTCAGAATGCGCTGCAGCAGTAAACTGGAAGCTTCATCAAGTCTTTGTCTGTAACCATCGCAAAGTAGTCATGGGTCTCTCAAAGCCGGCCCGAGCGTTTATGTAACGTTTGTGTTACAACATACTAGTGGATTTTATGTGTGATGTATTAGTTCCTTTTAGGTTTTGTGGAGTGTAAGTTGTACAATTATTGAACAGACAACAGAAATCATTATAGAAACTTTAACAATGGCATTACGAGCAACTGTGTCTAGGCAGGAAATAGAAATTATTTTGTGTGACGAAGACTGAATTTGATGATTCTGATGCTGACCCAGATTTCATGATGAACAGTAAACATGATTCTAATAGTGAATTAAGTGACGGTATTGAGGAAGAAACAGGGAATATCGACATTCCAAACATCAGCGAAGCCACCATCTCCAACAACAGTGTTTATAACGCTGCAGGCACAAGCTGCAGGTACGTTCTAGATGAGGGTAATCCCTGTCATTTTGTTCCGAAAGACAATGAGACTAAATGGAAGAAAGACAAATTCCCACAAAAGGTCCGCACACGAAGCCACGATTTAGTTTCCACTCATTTACCAGAACCTATAAGGGATGCTATGAATGTTCACGCTCCATTAGAATTGTAGTCATTATTTTTCAATGAACCTCTTATAGATTTGGTAGTTGGTGCAACTAATATTTTTATACGATCTGTTACATCTAACCACCAGAGTGACCCAACAGTGTGCAGAGAAACTACAAAGAGATCATGGCTTATTTTAGTCTCGTGTATCTTGCAGGCACATTACATGGAAGTAAAATGAATACTGAGGACTTTTGGGATACAGAGGGAACAGGAATTGAAATATTTCGAGCTGGTACGTCTCTGAAAAGATTCAGGTTTCTTACACGTGTTATTCGCTTTGACAATATCCATTCATGGAATGAAAGGAAGTGTAAAGATAAATTAGCAGCACTTAGGGGGCTCTTGGACCTTGTTGTACTGAATTGTAAGGAGTATTACTCACTTTCAGAATTTGTTACTATCGCTGAAATGCTAGTACCATTCGAGGGAGGTGCCGATTTTGGATGTATATCCCCTCTAAGCCATCAAAATATGGTATAAAAGTCTTCTTGATGGCTTGTGCTAAGAGCTATTACGTTAAAAACTTAGAAGTTTATGCTGGAACTCAACCAGAATGCCCATTTCGTGTTAGCAATAAGCCTGACAACGTAGTCTTACGACGAGTGGAACCAATAAAAGGCAGTGGTCGAAATTTAACAGTAGATAACTGGTTCACCTCTTACAGCCTTACTAAGAAACTTCTGACAGAAAACAAACTTACGCTTGTTTCTTACTTTGAGGAAAAACAAGTGTGAAGTACCAGGGGAATTCTTGCAAAGAAATCAAAACAACATTCAAGTATGCTATGAATGTTCACGCTCCATTAGAATTGTAGTCATTATTTTTCAATGAACCTCTTATAGATTTGGTAGTTGGTGCAACTAATATTTTTAGGAGGAGGTTACTATGATGTCGTATGTGCCAAAACGTAACAAATGTGTAATTCTACTTTCCTCTATGCATCACACAGCAGAAATTGATGAAGAAAGCTGCTACAATGACACCAAGGGTGGCGTTGATGTAGTGGACGCTATGAATGCAGAATATACCCATACAGTTGCTGGGGGAACAAGGCGCTGGCCATTATGTTTATTCTTTGCTGTACTGAATATTGTAGCCCTAAATTCATGTGTTATGCTAAAATCCAACCTTGTGGTTATGAATAGACGTGTGTTCCTCAAGGAGCTTGCAAAATCACTTGTACAACCGTACATCGCAGAGCAAGCACATCAAAGTTGTCTGCATCGAGAATTTCGCGAGACTTTCGGCGGCAGCTATTGAAAATAGAGAATTACCGGAGCCTGGGAAAAGAGGTAGATGTCATATGTGGAAGGACAACAGGACAAAATACTTCTGCAAGACCTGCAAAGTTTGGGTTTGCCTGACACATGCGGAAATGTGTGTAAACTGCGTTAACAATTGAGGAACTTCACCCGAGTGTAATTGGTTAAAATATTGAACTTAAGCCACTTTTTCTTATGCATTTGGACAACAAATAAGTTCATTTGCATAAAATAGTATCAAACTGACATATCAAGTGGACTTTGTCGCAATTTTTTTATAAACATTACTTTTTCCAACTGAAATTTTAAGCTTATTTTCCTTTCAAGTAGTTTTTATAATAAAACAATGCAGAAATATAAAATTGAGTTAAAGTTATTGAGAACATTCCATGTACTATATTGTAAAAATAAATAATTTTTAAAAGTTTTATGGGCGTTTCGGTTTTGGGTCTTCCAGACCCAGCCCGACCTTTCTTGTTACATTTTCCACCTGACCGTTCTAGGGTTAAAGTTAAGTTTTTCTTAACCATTCCTGCCTGGAATTCTTCCTATGCTGAGTTTTAAAATGTTATTATTTTTGTATTATCTTTTCCAAGCTTAACCCATTTATACCCAATGGGCAAATATTTAATTATTAGACAAGTCTACAATGTTTTAAATATAACTGGGCATTGTCAGCAAGAAATGGACATGACAATGAGCTGTTATGTGTGCGCGCCGAGCAACAATTGTGTTTGATCACTTCTTGACAGTTACAAGAAAAGAAGAATGTTTGGAATGCCATCACAAGCTCCAAAGTGGAGGTAAGTTTCATACACTTTATCACCTGTGTAACTGAACTAATAGCTGAGAAAGATCATACTAGGATGTGCAATGATGCCAGTGTCACTAGATTGTTTTCATATTCACTTAGCGTGATTCTATGATACAAATAACTTAAGGTGGGCATGAAAGTGCCCATTGGACATGAGTCCTACAACTATGTTTGAATAACTTTATTAGGCATTGTTTACAAATGTAATTTCAACATTGAATATGAAAACAATCTAGTGACACTGGCATCATTGCACATCCTAGTATGATCTTTCTCAGCTATTAGTTCAGTTACACAGGTGATAAAGTGTATGAAACTTGATTGATTGATTTTAACAGCATGCTTGAAAATATGGATTTCGTCAATTATTTAGTGCCTAATACAAAATATCAATTGTGTAGAATATTTATTTTGATGTCAATGAGCTGTTTATTTCTTCTGTTGCATTTTGAAGTATAATTAGTCTGTTTATGAAGCACCATAGGTCTAAGGTTTGTGCACAGAAAATTGCCATTATATCTCATCATCTTTTTTCCAGCACACGGAATTTGACTCTAGCAGAGATAATCGAGGAGCTTGAGAATCTGGATTCGCCGGATGTTCTTGGTGCCGATGTTTTTATTAGACCCCCTGAAGGTGGTGGCTCAGATGAAGACTCTGGGGATGAAATTTGTAATGACCCAGGCAGACTATCAAGCAATCAACTTAGGGCCCCTTCTGAAATAGAGATTATACATGCGGGAGACGTCAGTGATGAAGAAAATCCAGAAAATTGTTCACTGACCACCACCACTGATGAAAGTTCAACTGCTACCAGCAACAACAGAAGAAATGGCATCGAGTCTACTTCCAGTGGAAGAAGGGTGACCTTCCGTTTTCACCATCAATACCACAACAAGATGCGCAGATCAAACTTTCTACTACGTCCCACTTGACTGAATCTTCTCACCCGTTACCGTTCTTGGAAACATTTTTGACGCCTGAAATAATCCTGTCATTATTGAAAGACACAGTGCAGTATACACCACAATGAAATAATCCAGCTCTTCAACTATCCATGGAAGATATATACACCTGTATAGGCATTCTCAGTCTTAACGGATATGTCCCTCTCCCACGCAGGCGAATGTTTTGGGAGAACGCAGAAAATGTTCAAAATGTTCTTGTTCATAAGTCAATGAGGAGATCTAAGTTTGAAGATATGAGATATTTGCACGCATGCGACAATGAAAATATTATTCCAAATGACAAATTCGCTTAAGTTCGTCCTTTGTTGGAAAAACTCAATGAACAGTTCATGTTGAATGTAACAAATGAAAAGAACATTTCCATAGATGAATCCACGATTCCCTATTTCGGGCGACATGGCTGCAAGTAGTTCATACGCTTGAAACCAGTTAGGTTTGGGTTCAAAGCTTGGGTAAAGGGCCGAGTGTGGTGAGTAATCCAAAATTGGGACTTGGATAATCTGTTGTGCTTACCTTTTGTGATTCTTTGATAGCTTCTTATCCAAATATTGTGTTTTCTTTTTACTTTGGCACTGGTGAAAAAGTTATCAAATTGATATCTGAACTTGGGAAAAAAGGAATGAAAGGAATGGGCACTGTACGGTCAAACAGAGTTGCTAAGTGCCCTCTTCCTGACAAAAACATTGTGAAGAAGTGGATGAGAGGAGATTATGTGTCCTATGTTGCCTCCAAACAGAACATCGTCGCTGTAGCATGGATGGACAACAATGCGGTTTTCATTCTATCCAATGAATCGGGCATATGCCCTCTTCAACAAGTCACAAGATACTCAGTAGCAGAGATGATTATGATGATGATGCTTGTTGTTTAGAGGGGCCTAACATCTAGGTCATCGGCCCCTATGGTACGAAATGAGACGAAATGGGATTACAATTTAAAAGTGCAAAATTCATCCACTGACCTGAATTCAAAACGTGATGATGAGGAATGAATCTATGAATATGAATTTAAAACAAGCAGTGGATAAGACCGCGCAATGCCTCACATTCCCAGAAAAAATGTTACTGACCAAGGGACTGCCTCCAAAGCCCAATCCTGAATCGATGATGCTTGTCTGAATGGGTCAATATCTATGTCAACAATCCAGCATAATGGCACTTATCGGTAGTAAAGGAGAACTACGATATTTCTCAAGCTGCGGTAGTAATCAAAGGTAGCGTAAACTCACGGTGTTCCAAACATTAAGGTACTACTCACAAGTATTGTACGTCGTAAAGGTAACACAGACCTTGGTGTTTCTCACACAATGGCGTCACTCATAGCCAACGCAAACCGATGAGGTTCCTTACCTAGGTGTACTAATCACGGGCGCCGGCATTCCCATAGTGTTCCTCACATAGTGGGTACTAATCAATGGCAACGCAGACCCACGGTGTCGCTCATATAGGGGTACAACTCACCGGGAACACCCAGACCCATGATGTTGCTCACATGGGTACGACTCACAGGTACTGGAAATCCACACTGAACCCCGCTTGAGTGCTACGAATCACAAAACTATTCAGTACCTAACAGAGTGGTAATACTCGCAAGTAAAAGCTACCTATGGTGTTCCGCGCGTGATGGTACTAGTCAAAAGTAGTTTCATAGTTCTAATACAATCAGCCCTTGGTCGCCCCTTTTAGTCGACTCTCACGACAGGCAGGGGATACCGTGGGTGTATTATTCGTCTGCCTCCTCCACCCACAGGGTGTGTGTGTTTGGTCCGCGAGAGGTATTTTATTTCCCTCAAGTCCGCCGGCAAGCCGGTTAGGACTCCCCTATCCGCCACCTGGGACGTGGGAGTATCACCTCTCCCCCTGCTACGCCTGCGTAGCAGGTTCATGGCAGTAGCACAGAAAAGAATAACAACTGTACCTCAACCCATGGTGAAACAAATATAATTCATATAAGGGTGGGGTAGATCTAATGGGAAATAACGTAGCCAACTATAGAGTTTCCATCCGTGGGAAGAAGTGGTACATACCAATAATATTTTGGTTATTTGATGTGTGCATGAACAATGCATGGTTGCTTGCGAGATCTCATAAAATATCCCTAGACAGTCTTTCTTTTAGGAGAATATGGCACTCCTTCATAGGCACCAGGACCAATGCGGTATTCTGATAAGAGTACACAAACCAGCTCGAGAGACTCATGGAGGTCATCTCATCATAACGGGGCAAGCAAAGAGAAGATGTGCCCTTTGTCGCAAGGTGAAGACAGTCATGGCTTGTGAGAGGTGCCAAGTTCCACTTCACAGGCATTGCTTCGCTGAATATCACAAGAACTAAGACTTTTGTGTCATGTTCTCTATACAAACTTGGTGAAAATCTTAGATTTATTTGCCTTGAGACTATATTCAGACATTAGTTGCAATAGGTTAAGTGTCTTTGTGTGTAGGTGCACTTTGAAACACACCATCGAGCAAAGAATTAACGAAATATTTGTAAAATAGTGCTTGTATTGAAATAAAATAGCTATTTAACTGCAAATCAACAATATTTTTTCTTCCATGGTATGCTTGTAGAACTCGTGACCAATGGGCACTTCCGCACCCACCACCGTTTTGTACCCAAAAAAAAATCATTGGCGAAAATGACTGTAAATGTAATAAATACATGTGATTTTAAATAAAATTATTTTTATTTTAAAAATTTTTAAAAAGTTCCGGGCATAGGCTTAATGATGATGATGATGATGATGATGCTTGTTGTTTAGAGGGGCCTAACATCAAGGTCATCGGCCCCTAATGGTACGAAATGAGATAACAACAAAAAATTAAAAGCACTGACCAAAATAAATAAATCAAAAATGTCATGAAGAATGAATGGATGGACATGAACACAACAAAAACAAAAAACCAGTGGATCAAACACAAAAAAGATAGTAAATAATAAAATTAGTGACCAAGGGACCACTTATAAAGCACAATGATGCTAATGGCACTTATCGGTAGTAAAGGAGAACCATGACATTTCTTAAGCTGCAGTACTAATCAAAGGTAGCGTAAACTCATGGTGTTCCAAACATTAAGGTACTACTCACAAGTACTGTACGTTGTAAAGGTAAGGCAGACCTATGGTGTTTCTCACACAATGGCGCCACTCATAGCCAACGCAAACCAATGAGGTTCCTCACCTAGGTGTACTAATCACAGGCGCCGGTATTCCCGTGCTGTTCCTACAGAGTGGGTACTAATCACTGGCAACGCAGACCTACGGTGTCGTTCTTATAGTGGTACAACTCGCAGGCTATGCCCAGACACGTGGTGTCGCTCACACGGGTACAACTCGCAGGCAACGCCCAGACTTGCGGTGTTGCACACATGGGCACGACTCACGGGTACTGGAAACCCACACTGAACCCCACTCGAGTGCTACGAATCACAAAACTACAGAGTACCTAACAGAGTGGTACTACTCGCAAGTAAAAGCGACCGATGGTGTTCCGCGCATGATAGTACTAATCAAAAGTAGTTTCATGGTTCTAATACAACCATTCCTTGGTCGCCTCTCACGACAGGCAGGGGGTACCGTGGGTGTATTATTCGTCAGCCTCCCCCACCCACAGGGGGGGGGGGGGTGTTTGGTCCGCGAGAGGTATTTTATTTCCCTCAAGTCCGCCGGCAAGCCGGTTAGGACCCCCCCTATCCGCCACCTGGGACGCGCCACGTGGGAGTATCACCTCTCTCCCTGCTACGCCTGCTAGCAGGTTCGTGGGGTATAGGGTTAAAACAATCAAAACACTTACATTTTCAAACAATGTAACTTATTTCTCGAGAAAGAGCAGCTGGCTGACTAATGGCAGTAGAATGGCTGACTACTGAATATTAATGGCCGAGTACTGGAAGAAGTGTCAAAATATATTTATAGCAGCCGTCAACAATATTCCTTTCGAAATTATGTTTTAAAAAGGGTACAAGAGAAAGAATATTCCTTATTCTACAATTCAGTTAGAAATTTACCTTATTGTACTTAAGTAATCATGTTCTGTGCTATAAATAACCCACAAGTTACGTAATCTGGCTGGCTACTGGCGCATTTACCCTATAGGTTAGACAAGTCAGTAAGTAGGCGTATTTCTGGACAGGGGTTACAAAAACATGGAAAGAAAACTGCAATAAGTTTAGAGGCAGAAATGAAGCTAGCTTCACATCTGAAGGATATTGCTAGGTGAGGATTTGCTTTAACTACAAAAGAAATAAAGAATGTAGTAGCAGACTGTCTCTCCAAATAACATTCAAACCCCTTTTAACAACAATGCAGGATTCCCTCAGGACTGCATGACCAGTTTTTTATGCAGACATAATTTAACCATTAAGAATTCGGAAAAATTGGAAATGAATAGAAGAAATGACACTGCTGACCCTTGCATCATACACTAATTTTATGACTTGTTGGAAATGGTTCTTACATCTTTGAACATTGGGGTAAGCCATCACACATTTAAAATTTAGATGAGACGTACATATGTAGTGATCCTGTAAGGGTGAGATGTGTTGCTGGTAAGGGACAGAAGCCACTTTGTAATATACAGGAATGTGGAAAAGATAATACTAGCATTCTTGCTTGTTGTTCAGCAGATGGGAAACTATTTCCCCCTTTAATATTTTTCACTGGACAGAAATTGTGGACAACTTGGAAGGGGAAAAAAGATATAGAAGGGACATTTTATGCAAGTTCAGATAAGGAATATATGAATCCAGCAATATTCCAAGATTAGTTCACCAAGTTTTGCAGTAAGGTCAAAGAAAGGCCCTTTACTACTGATACTTGATGGGCGTATGTCACATTTGGACCTGGCAACCCTAGAAAAAGCAAGAGAAGAGATTACTGTGCTAAAGCTTCCTCCTCACACAACAGAAACCCTTCAGCCATTGGATAAAGCTTGTTCCAAACCACTGAAAGATATGTGGAATGGAAGACTACATGAGTGGCAGTGCCTTAATTTGAGGAAGATAACCCGATATGAAATGGCGGATTTGTTGTGTGAAATATGGAAGGAAAGCATTTCAAGAATGATAATCCAGGCAGGGTTTAGATCGATAAATGAAGTGAAGGTTGGAAATTATGTGTTAGTTCAGTTTAAACGTGGTAAAAGAAAAACAGTTATATATAAACATGTGTTTTACAGAAATTTATCCTGATAGTGATGAGTATGATGTTATGTAACTGAATATGGTATCTGGAAATAAGACTCTAAGTTGAATGAAGCTCATGTAACGCTGATTCAGAAACAGGACATTATAGGCATACTTCCAGTACCATTTATGTCTTGCAATGGGTAGCGTATGCAATATTGTTTTCCACAGCCTGTTGATGTATTTAAAAAGTAATGTTTGCAGGTTATATACCATGTTTGTCTTCAATATTTATGTAAACATTTTCTTTTACTGTTAATTGTCATAAATTAGTGCCTAAAACACATGAGCAGATTGTTTACTTCATGTAAAAATTGACTTTTCTTGGGGAAAATTATAATTTTTTTCAGCACATTTTACTAAACGAAACATGCTGCGTCTCATTTTTGCACTCCTATTGCTCTAGCTCTTTTCTGTGTGGAGATATAATCTTGTATTTTATTTGCCGCCACACTGTCTTCTTTTTACCCCAATTGGTGGGTAAAAAAGACAGTTTTATTTTCTTTAACAAAGAAGTATATATGCACTGGAGCAAAATTACTTTTAAAATTGAATTTTAATATTTTTTTTTGTACTCCAAAAAATGGAAGTTTTGATTTTGTCTCATATTTACCCCTCCCTACCCTACATAACAAAAATTGTCATATTATCAAACATCACTGTGCACATTCAGGATAATATTTCTAGCTCAGGGTCAATCGCAAAGACCAATAGGGTGCTATAAAGCGATCCGTTAAGCACGTTCCTATTTTCCATCGCCACAGCAGATGTAATACTGAGAATCAGTGACAGTTCACAACTTTATATCTACGCAGATGACGTGGTTCTAACAGCCAAATGATGCGGAGGACTTGCAAAAATGTTTCTACCGACAGGCATCGTGCGCCCAAGAGAACAATCTCCAATTGAATGACCAGGAAGCAGTACATATGATATTCAAGAATGGAGGAAGACTATCTCAGAACGACAAAGTAACTCACAGCGACAACATTTTGAGGAGAGTTAACAACTTTAAATACTTAAGAGTTATCTTGGAGCCAACTGGGAAGTGTTTCACACAACATATCAGAGACATGATGATGATGATCGTTGTTGAAAGGGGCCTAACGTCGAGGTCATCGTCCCCTATGGTATGAAATGAGACGATGATGATGATTGTTGTTTAAAGGGGCCTAACATCGAGGTCATCGGCCCCTATGGTATGAAATGAGACGAAATGCAATTTAAAAGTACAAAATCGATCTAATGACCAGAATTCAAAACGTGATGACGAAGAATGAATTGATGAATATGAATTTAAAACAATTAGTGGATCTGACCCGCAATGCCTCACAATTACAGAAACAATATTACTGACCAAGGGACTGCTTCCAAAGCACAATCCTGAATTGATGATGTTTGTCTAACGGGGTTCAATATCCATGTCAACAGTCCCTCATAATGGCACTTATCGCTAGTAAAGCAGAACCATAGTATTTCTCACATTGCGGTACTAATCAAAGGTAGCGTAAACTCACGGTGTTCCAAACATTATGGTACTACTCACAAGTATTGTACATCGTACAGGTAACGCAAACATCTGGTGTTTCTCACATAATGTCGCCACTCATAGGCAACGCAAACCAATAGTGTACCCCACCTAGGTATACTAATCATGGGCGCCGGTATTCCCGTGGTGTTTCTCACATAGTGGGTACTAAACATAGGCAACGAAGACCCATGGTGTCGCTCGTATTGTGTTACTAACCAGAGGCAACGCCCAGACCCGTGGTGTTGCTCACAAGGGTATGACTCATGGGTACTGGAAACCCCACAGTAAACCCCGCTGGACTGCTACGAATTTCTTAGCTTCACTCCACCGGTAACGTTGTTCACAAAATTCATTCTATTACAAGAATGTCGTATGGTTTTATCTACATTTAATTTCTGTATCAGAAATATTGGACCTCAAACAAGACAGATACCCTCTGCACCAATGTTCAACTTTCAATTCTCCACCTGAAGATGCACTCAGAATTCTAGAACTCAATAGAAGCATCTGGACTTTACATTCAACTGGCATATTACGTTTTTAAAATGCAATTTTAGAGTATTCACCAACAAGAGCATATTTTAATCATTACTGTAATAATTGTATGATAAATATTCTTACAGTCTAATTGTAATTGACGTAAATCCTTAAAAAAATTATTTGTCTCTGGTAAGTACAACATTAGTTCATCTATAACAGTTCACCAATCCACCATTTTATACATACATCATCGCATCACATACACAGTTCATTCTTTTAAATCTTATTTCCACAAGGTAATTCTGTCTTAGTGCGACGTAAAGCAAAAAAAAAAAAAAAAAATTACTGTACAGTATCGAGTATGTGGAATAAACTTTGTATTTTATTTTATATGTAATCTTAATTCAATACGGAACCAATAATGAAGTTTATAACCTTGAACCATAGTTCTGAGTCAATCATCCCTTGGTCGCCCCTTTTAGTCTCCTCTTACGACAGGCAGGGGAAAACGTGGATGTATTTTTCGTCTGTGTCCCCCACCCACTGGAGGTAGACAAAGAGAAAAAAAGAAGGAAAAAGAAGGGAACCGTCACTTCAAAAAATGAAGTAACGGACGCAGAAAGGTAAGGGCCACAGAGGGCGTTCAAATGAAAGACCCCCTAGGACTCGAATGCTCTAATACTGCCGGGGTCGGAAAATAACAAGAGTTGACCAAGGGAGGTCGGACAGGATAGATGAAAGTGAGGAGCCTGGCACAAGTGGAAGAAATGCCAGGACTCAACTAAGGGCCCCGTGGTCGCCAACTCACACTCCCAAGTAGAGAGTCCCTGGGGCCCCTTTTAGTCGCCTCTTACGACAGGCACGGGATACCGCAGGTGTATTCTACACGTGCGTCCCCCACCCGCAGGGGGTATATCAGAGACAGAACTCTTTCGGCAACCAACGCCTTGCCCGAGATAACGGATCAGTGCAAGATGTCAGCTGAAGCAGTGATGCGCCTTTTCGATATCAAAATCCATCCCATAATTACCTACGTCCTCGAGATAATATGGGAACAAATAGATATCAACAGCCTGGGAAGATTAGAAACGGTTAAGGCCACATACTTGAAGAAGGTGCCAAATCTATCAAAATACACAATGTCTAGTCTAGTGTATGAGATGGCAAGGTAGACTTTTCTTATTGAGGATCTTCGATTCCGCCTAGTGCTACCATCTACTCCAGCCTATAACAAGCTACACAAGGAGCTTCAGCAAAAGAGAGTAAATGTGCGAACGGAATTCTACGCCTCAGAGGCCATGACTTCTCGCAGATGGGCAGGAGCAAACTATGATGATGATGATGATGCTTGTTGTTTTAAGGGGCCTAACATCGAAGGTCATGGGCCCCTAATGGTACGAAATGAAAGAACAAAAATTACAAAGGCATCCACTGACCAAAATAAAAATAAAGAATGTCATGAAGAATGAATAGATGGACAGGAACCCAACAAAACACAAAACAAACAAACAAAAACAAAAACCAGTGGATCGGATTCAATAGAGAACGAAAATAACATTATTACCGACCAAGGAACCACTTATAAAGCACAAAGATGCTTGGTGTCTAAAGGGGGTGCAAAATCCACGTCTAAGGCCCCACAAAATGGTACATGTCGCGAGTAAAATAGAACCATGGTATGTGTCATGTTGGGGTATTAATCAGAAGTAGCGAAGACTCACGGTGTTCCACAAAAGATGGTACTACTCACAAGTACTGTACTTCGTACAGGTAACGCAGACCTATGGTGTTTCGCACACAATGGCGCCACTTACAGCCAACGCAAACCGATGAGTTTCCTCACCTAGGGTACTAGTCACGGATGCCGGTCCCAAGGGCCCCGTGGTGTTCCGCACATAGTGAGTACTAATCACAGGCAACGCAGACCCACGGTGTCGCTCATATAGTGGTACAACTCACAGGCTACGCCCAGACCCGCGGTGTTGCCCACATGGGTACAACGCACGGGTACTGGAATCCACCAGGCCAGGCTTTTTACTGCAACGAATCACAAACATATTTCGTACCATGTTAGTGATACTACTCGCAAGTACATGCAACCCATGGTGTTCCCCGCATGATGGTACGAATCAAGAGTAGTTTCATGGTTCTAATTCATTCATCCCTTGGTCGCCCCTTTTAGTCGCCTCGCACGACAGGCAGGGGATACCGTGGGTGTATTATTCGTCAGCCTCCCCCACCCACAGGGGGTGTGTGTTTGGTCCGCGAGAGGTATTTTATTTCCCTCAAGTCCGCCGGCAAGCCGGTTAGGACCCCCCTATCCGCCACCTGGGACGCGCCACGTGGGAGTATCACCTCTCCCCCTGCTACGCCTGCGTAGCAGGTTCGTGGAGAGCAAACTATGAACTGTGACGCCAGATGACCCGAATGGCAGTGCATAATTTCCACCACCGATTATGCAGAAGAAAAAACTATCATGCAGCTGATGAAGACTGTGTGTGTGACCATTCTAATCAACATTGAGAGAGACGATGACAATGATTATGCTCGTTGTTTAAAGGGGCCTAACATCTAGGTCATCGGCCCCTAATGGTACGAAATGAGACTAAATGCGATGACAATTTATGATTCCAAAATTCATCCAATGACTAGAATTCAAAACTTGATGATGAAGAATGAATGAATATGAATTTAAAATAATCAGTGGATCCACCTCACATTATTGAAAGTTAAAAATATTTCCAAAATCAATTCACTGACTAGAATTTAAAAAGATGACAATGAACAATGATTATGAACTTAACCCATTAGTGCCGTGCATTGCCATATGACGATTTTGCACCTTTTTTTAGTACTGTTGGCAAGAAGAAAGAATCTGGAAGACTGTGGTGTCATCCAACAGAAATGTTTGTAGTATCGATTAATCACATTTATTTAATTTTAATACCGTATCTACTGTTGTGACATAAGGAGTGGCAGACTCTGGGTTATTTTCAGATTCCTATGAAATGGCTGCCAGCTTTGCACAAGAAGGATATAAAATTTATAAATGAACTTGTTTCATTACATTATGTTTGCAATAGTGTTGTGCATACTTCAATATATATGTTGTAAGCATTTGAAATAGTACACGTGCACAATCCCGTAGTAGTGCTTGTTTACACTCAGGCGTTCATACACAGTAACATTTCTGCAGCTGTCATATCACATTACTTTATCCTAATTCATACATCTTCATTGCAGGAAGAGATTTTCCCTTTCAGATATGCTACTGCCTGAAGATCTCAATAGTAATATTTTACCGGAACTGCCCAATGTAAGTGTACTTACAGACAAAGATTTTAGTGATGAAGATAATGGGGGGCTTATTGATAATCTCAGCTCTTGACAGTTATGTGCCAGTGTTAAAATGAAGCTTGTAAATAATGAAACAATTGGGATTAGTTACGATGGTCAAAGTGTGTTACCAGAGGACGAAGTGCCTTCTGTGTCTACTGATGCAATATCTGTTTCAATACCCGAAACTGCAAAAGAGTGGGTAACTGATAGAGAAAATAATAAATAAAATTACAAACCAAGATAAACCAAAGGGGCTGATTTTGATATAGGGTGACTGTTGACATTTCCGGAGCCTAATTACAGCAAGTACAAATCCATGACTAGTGTTGATATTTTTGAATTGTTTGTGGATAATCAACTGATTGAACATTTAGTTCAAGAGACCAGAAAGCATGCTATGTTTTTAAATTGTACAGACCCACAAATAACGTCATGAAATTTATTGCTCCGTCGCCATATTTTTCATTTCTGGATACAATAAGTTACCCTCAAAGTGTTCTTATTGGGACATGCAGGATGATATGAAGAGAAGAAAAGATTGTCTTCCCCTATCCCTGTGCTTAACGCACAAGTATTGAGGGAAGGCTTTTATCTGCCTCAGAAAATATTGACTACTATAGTTACTCTGTAGTGTGTAACTGCATCCGAAATTCTTTGGTTCTTCATTTTCCTAGTTTTGATTTTATTCTATTGTTTCAGTGAGAGTTTTGTTTTGAGAGGAAAAAAATACACATAGGCCTGTGTGTCTCTGTACTGCAAACAAATAGTTTTTCCTTTATTCAATAACTATTTTTTTAGCTGTGATTTGAATAAAAGTTAATATTTTATAGTCTTACAATAAATAACGCTGAGATTTTTCAACGTTGTTATTGTAGAGCAAAGAAAAATCTACTCTGTAACCTAAATTCTTCCACCAAAACTCACTGTTAAAAAATAGGTAGAGCAAGCGCCTAGCGTTGCCATATGGCAACATCAAATATCTTATGACCAAGCGGTTCCAAAATTCTGAAACTTATTTCATTACATTATTTTGGTCTCAAATAATCAGTAAAACACAATAAATAAATAAATAAATCTCAGAAAAAATTAATTCAGGCATGAATGGGTTAAAACAATTAGTGGAGCTGATTTGCAATGCCTGATCTTCCCAGAAACTAACTTAAAATAATGGTATATATTGACTAAGGGGCTGCTTCCAAACCACAATCCTGAATCGATGATGCTTGTTGTCGAAAGGGGTCCAAAATCCAGGTCAACAGTCCCTCATAATGGTACTTATCACTAGTAAAGTAGAACCATGGTATTTCTCATGTAGCAGTATGAATTACAAGTAACGTAGACTCATGGTACACACATTGTGGTACTACTCACAGGCAATGTACTACACACAGGTAACACAGACCTATGGTGTTTCTCACATAATGGTGCCACTCATAGGCAATGTAAACCCATGGTGTTCCTCACATAGTGGTACTAATCACAGGGGCCCGTACTATTCCATGGTGTTGGTGTGGGTACTAATCACAGGCAACACAGACCTACAGTGCCACTCATATACTGGTACTAATCACAGGCAACGTAACCCCATGGTGTTCCGCATATAGTGGTACTAATCACGGATACTGTAAAACCCATAGTGATCCACCCATGTTGCTACAAATCACAAACCTATTGTGTACCTCAAACAGTGGTACTACTCGCAAGTAAAGTCGACCCATGGTGTTCCTCGCGTGATGGTATTAATCACAAGTAGTCTCATGGTTCTAATTCCATTGAGAAAGATATCATGTTCTAAAGAGCCACAAAAGAGAGACCTCCATAAAGAAATTCTGCCTGGAGGAGTAATTTTAGTGAAACAAAGATTCTAAGTCCTAGCAAAATCCCCAAGCTTATTCAAAAAGTTCTGGAAACAAGAGATACTGGTATACCACAGCACTGGTGACAAGTCAAAAATCGAAGGACTTTACAAAGGGAAAGGGAGTCCGAATGACCCAGATTCTTACAGAGGAACTGCCCTGAAGAACAGTGCTTTCAAACTGTTCACCACCATCTTGTGCAAGAGGCTGACTGAAAAGGTTGATGAGTTTATTCTGGACGAGCAGTTTGGCGTTCGCAAGAGAAGATCAGCTGTGAAGAATCTGTTCAACGACATAGATAGGCTAATGCCTTCATGATTGAGGAAGAGATATTATTTGCAGTATTTGTGGGTTTTCAACAACTCCTTGACAGGAAAATATTAATCAAGAAATTAGAACACATGACTGCCGATGACAGTTATCTAGTCATAATAGTAAGGAACATCCTGGCAGAGACTAAAGTGTTCACAGATAACAACTTAAGCAGATCTCATTTAATAATGCAAACCAATGGTGTTCTGCAAGGAGACACTCTGAGTCCCTTACTGTTCAATACTGCAACTTCAGATGTGACAAACATCATTGAAAATACAGAAGGGTTAGTGGTTATTGTAAATGTATTATGATGACATGATTATAGGAGGTGATGATGATGCTTGTTTAAAGGGGCCTAACATCGAGGTCATCGGCCCCTAATGGTACGAAATGTAACGACAAAGTAAAAGTTCAAAATTATCCACTGACCAAAATAAAAAATGTCATGAAGAATGAATGAATGAATGAATGAACATGAATTTAAAACAATCAGTGGATCCGACTCATAAAACTATCATAGTTAATAGTATTACTGACCAAGGGACCACTTCCAAAGCAAATCGAGGATGCTTGGTGTCTAAATGGGTCCAAAATACAAGTCAAAGGCCCCGCAGAATGATACTTATCGCTAGTAATGTAGAACCATGGTATCTGTCCTGTTGCGGTACTAATCAATGGTAGCAGAGACTTGCGGTATTCCACACATTATTGTACTACTCAGAGCTTATGAAATTCGACATTAATACAGACCTATGTTTTTCTCATTTTGCGGCGCCATTCACAGGCAACGCAAACCTATGATGTTCATCACATAAGAGTACTAACCACAGGGACCTCTCCCTATCCCGTGGTGTTCCTCATATAGTGGGTACTAATCACAGGTAAAGCAGGTCCATGGTAGCTATCATCCCATGGTCCCGCTCATTTGGTGGTACTAATCATAGGTACTGCAAAAGCCGACCGCGCGGTGCTCCTGTGTGCTACTAATCACAAACCTATTTCGTACCTAATATAGTGGTACTACGCACAAGTAAAAGCGACCCTTGGTGTTCTCCGCGTGGTGGTACTAATCACATGTAGTTGCATGGTTCGAATACAATCATCCCTTGGTCGCCCCTTTTAGTCGGCTCTCACGACAGGCAGGGGATACTGTGGGTGTATTATTCGTCTGCCTCCCCCACCCACAGGGGGTGTGTGTTTGGTCCGCGAGAGGTATTTTATTTCCCTCAAGTCCGCCGGCAAGCCGGTTAGGACCCCCCTATCCGCCACCTGGGACGCGCCACGTGGGAGTATCACCTCTTCCCCTGCTACGCCTGCGTAGCAGGTTCGTGGGATTATAGGAGGAACAGACAGGGGAAAGTGCAGAATACTCTCAACAAATAATCGAAATGGGCGGTGGAAAACAAGTTTAAAATGAATACAAAAAAAAACCGTCCAAATGACTTTCCGGAAGGGAAGACGAAACTTGGTAAAAGACCAGCTGTACGTTCAAGAGAACAAACCAACATCAGTAAACCACTTCTGTTATCTAGGCATTCATCTTCGAACTTGCAACTTTCAGCATAGGCTACATGTGAGAGAAAACACCAACAATTACCCCCTTTCCACACCTCCAAATACCCACTGACCCTCAGTGTGTCGATTTCGACCACAACGTCTGGACCACCTATTTTCTTCTTGTTGGCTATTATCCAAACAATGCAGACCTTGCGACTAAAGTTTCTCCAACAATTGTATTTGACGAAGAAACCTAAACTTAATTCGTATTTCACGAAAGGAGTGAGTGATTTAGGCAGGTTACACCGAACACTAAACAATGCAATTTAAATACTGAAAGTTTGGAATCTCCGATTTGAAGATGTTCTTTCTCGCATCACTCGCACTCTTTCTCACCTTCAACGGCACCTAAAACAACTAGTTTTCCTTCGACGCACAATTTTCAGTGTGGTCGCACTTGCCACAATTCCTCCTAGAACTAATTAAGTTGTAGCTTTCCAGGAATTCAATAACGTTGCGATAATTCTGTTTAAAATGTAACGAAAACTGATACTCGGGCGCGTCAACCATGATAAAATGAATAGCTCACCCTGGTTAAATTAAATTACTGTTGCATCAAACCCGGTTTTTAAAATGGTAACACTTTACCACGGTTAAAAGTTAACAGCTAACCGAAGCTTTAAGGCCTACGTACGCTACATAACCTCACGAGTAAGCAGTACATTACGAGCACCAATAGTGTCATGAACCGATTTAAAAGTAGAGATGGGACAGATTAAACGCAACAGCTATTTCGAAACTGTTTCGGTATTGAAACCGTTTCGAAATGTAGCTGTTTCACAAAACACCCTGTTACAACCACTGCTTCTGAAACTGTTCTGTTGCTACCTCGCTAATCGAACTATTCGTCGCTCGCTCTGCGTGACCCGGTACCGTTTCGGAATGTAGCTGTTTCACAAAACACTCTGTTACGACCACTGAATCTGAAACTGTTCTGTTCTCTGTTGCTACTTCGCTAATGGGTATAACTAATGCACCGCCGTCTCGATCCTCTTACACAAAATCAATATACTGTTCATATTCAGTCTTCTAACAACATAGGTTTAGAAGGAGGGCACGTATATTTCGCTATCTTTTGTGTAAATGACTAGGACTTTGGCATAGTTCTGCCCAACGATCGAAAATGTCCTCTCTTGTACGAAGCGGATGAGCGAGTTTTTAGGCCTAAAAGCGTTGGTGAGATTTTGGGGTAAAGTAGACAAAATATTGTTATCGCTGGTTTAGACGCTGGCTTTCTAAACCCAAGTTGGCAGGTTCGAGCCTGGCTCAGCCCGATGATACTTGAAGTTGCTCAAATATGTCAGCCTCTTGTAGATAAATTTACTGGCATATGAAAGAACACCCGTGGCAAAAAATCTGACACCTCAGCGTCTTCGAAAACCGTGTAAATAGGTAGTGGGACGTAAAGCCATTATTATTATTATTATTATTATTATTATTATTATTATTATTATTATTCGTTATGGCCTACTAGGGACCACGGGGCTCGTCTTAACTCTTAGTTAAGGTCTTCTGCTTTCTCTTGGCCCAGTATGATTTCATTTTCTGATTATTATTATTATTATTATTATTATTATTATTATTATTATTATTATTATTATTATTATTATTATTGTCGATGTTTTCGAAACGCGATCACAAGTAGAAATACGACACTCAGTTGTGGTTTCAGACTATTATGGAGTTTTTATTTAGCTTTTCCTGAAATGCATGAATTGCTTTAAGATTTTAACTTATAAAATGATTTCCGTTAATGGAAATGGAGAGTGGTAAATTATATGATTGAAGAGCACTGAAAAAATACTTATAATAATTTTTACAATTTGTTTTACATCGCACCGACACAGATAGGCCTTATGGCGACGATGGGATAGGAAAAGACTAGGCGTGGGAAGGAAGCGCCCGTGCGCTTAATTAAGGTACATCCCCGGCATTTACCTGGTGTGAAAATGGGAAACCACGGAAAACCATCCTCGGGGCTGCCGACAGTGGGATTTGAACCCACTATTTCCCGAAAACAAGCTTACAGCTGCGTGGCCCTAACCGCGCGGTAAACTCGCTTGGTCAATATTTTATTATGCTTATATCTCAATACGACATTTCAGGGAATAATATTGACGAAAGTAAAGGACTCAGATGTTCACACGGTGCAGGACATCTATAATAGTCTCTACATTTTAAAATCTGGTAAGGTATGAATGGGGACTGCTACCCTGTACGAAGGGAAAGCAACAAACTGCCTATACAGAAAATATATTCAATAGCTTTGAATGCTATAAATACACACAGAAAGTGAAAAAAGAAGCACAATTCCAGGCTATTATGCACATATTTTCTTATTTTCTTTTTTGTACCAATTTGCTTTATGTCGCACCGAAACACATAGGTCTTACGGCGACTATGGGACAGGAAAGGGCTAGGAAACGACTGTGGCCTTAACTAGGGTACAGCCCCAGCATTTGCCTCGTGTAAAAATTGGAAACCATCTTCAGGACTCCCGACAGTGGGGTTCAAACCCATTATCTCCTGAATGCAAGCTGACAGCAATGTGACCTAAAGCCTACAGCCACTCGCTCGGTATCATGCACATGATTTTTCTGGATATTCGCTTTCGTTGAAAGGTAAATGTCATCCCTTATATTTCCTAAAACATTAATTTCAGTCTTCTAGGAAAGATCCAAAGAATCTCATTCACGCCGACAGGGGAATCAGTCATTAAGTCAGCCCACGTAGGCCAATTCATATGACTATACGTGTCACGCAAAGTATTATTTTATACGCACGGAAATGAATTTCAAGGAAACGTACCTGTGAAATGATACGCCACTGCCCTTTATGAACCTCTCTATGCAGCCATAAGCTGCACAGGAGACTGGCATTTCCCTTCAGAGAAGTATATACTAAAATTTAGCGGGAAGCTCCAGTACTGACAGCGCCAAACAATCCAGCTTTTGCCAAACAGCGCGCTCGTTCAACTTCGCACGCGACTGCAGCGCCAATGCTACCTCTAGTGTATTATTTACTAACTCTATGGGTCTGCATGCCCAACGAGATCGTCAGTGCCATCTGGCAGAACACCAATGAAACAGATGCACAAGCCCGGCGCCGAGAGCGATTTAAAAGGCTCACAATCCTTAAACCGCGAATTTTAAATACGCGAAGTTAATACGATTTAATTGACGCCTGAGCGTAGTAAAGAACAAAAAGGAAACAATCCACTGGCAATTATATACGCTTAATCGTTACCTTTGTTCTAGTATTAACGAATTCTGTATCGAAATGCAATAATAGAGAGAAATAATATTCTGTTATCTGATCATGTGGGAAATCGCCATATAGTTCAAAATTTGCTGAAATTGCAAATTCATGATATTGACTTCCCGCGAATTCTGTATGCAACACGTGCAGGTGTACGCTTCTGTAATTTTGTGTTATACAGAGTGAAAATCAGGATATGGCTGACTTGTGAGTGCAGTGTAAATTTTAAGTGTGTTTTATTTTGGTTCATTAACTTATTCGTGAACGCATTTTGTTTAGCACTAATAAATTATAGTATTTGAAAATGAATGTGGGGGCGAAGAGGAATAAAACCAGCCCATTATGGTCATTTTTTACAGAGGTAAGGGACAGTGACCATGTGGCACAATGTGATATCTGTAGCCAGAAGCTGTCGTATAAATCATCAATAACAAACTTAAAAACACATCTAAGGAGAAAACACCCTACAGTGATAATATCAAAATCAGGTGAAAATTTTTCCAGTGAAATAGTCAATGTGGATAATCCTCAAGTTTCTGCTCCCATTTCAAGAAAAAGTACTGCTTCAGGGCCACCTTCTCACTTACCTGACAATTCAGAAAATCAAAGCAATCCTCAGCAACCTCATGTGTCTTCTTTCCTATCCCATAATCAAAATCTTCACATTACTTCAACTTCAGTACCCACTTCAAGTGTCAACTCTTCTTCAGGGCTTAATACTACAGCAACAAACACCAGCAGTTCATCCCACCAGTCACATATATCAAGTTTTTTGACAAAGAAAATCAGTCATTCTGTTCAGAAAAGGCTCAATCACCACTTAATGAAGCTGTTTGTGCTGGATTTTCAACCTTTCTCTATAGTGGAAGACCGCGGGTTTAGGGAATTTGTGAAGGCATTAAATTCTTCATATGAACTCTCCAACAGGAAACTTCCATCTTCTAGTTACCTACCAGCAGCGTATGAGCAATGTTTCAATGCTGTCTCACAACAGCTGTTATCTACTGAAAGTGTCTGCCTTACTACAGATTGTTGGACTTCTAAAAATAATGATTCTTACATAGCTGTCACTGCCCACTACTTGGATGAAAACTTCAAGTTTATTACAACATTACTGGACTGTACACCAGTAGATGGGCCACATACTAGCAGTAATTTGGCTACACATGTAAGAAACATAACAGATAAATTTAATTTATCTGAGAAAGTTCAATTGGTTGTCACAGATAATGCAAGTAACATAAAAAATGCTGTGAAGAATGACCTAGGGTGGAAGCATTTTGGTTGTTATGCACATACCCTGAACCTGGTTGTTCAGGAAGCTTTAGATAAAGTACAACCACTACAAGAAAAGGTCAAATGTATTGTTGCCTTCTTCAAAAGAAGTACAACTGCAACAAGAAAGCTATTGGACTACCAGAAAGCTCACAGTGATGTTATCCCTAAAAAATTTATTCAGAGTGTACCAACTAGGTGGAACTCAACATTTTATATGCTGAGTCGCTTTGTAGAGCTCAAAGATGCAATAAAGGTAACAACAGCATTGACCAGCAACACCTTACCTGTACTCTCTGAAGAAGAATGGGAAATTTGTAAAGATCTCTGCACAGTGCTAAAAACCATTTGAAGAAATCACAAAGCAGCTTAGTGGAGAAAAGTATATCACAGGTAGCGATGCTATTCCACTGACACGTGTTTTATCATCAGTTTGCAAGTCTATGCCGAGACAAAAAAATCTGTGCCCCCGTGAAGTCGGTACTGGATATTTTAAACCAGGAAATTGCCACAAGATACCATAATATTGAGCATTCTGGAACTCTAGCTCTGTGTACATTCTTGGATCCCAGATACACAAAGCCTGGATTTGTAGATACAACTGCTGCAGAAGCAGCAAAGAAACATGCACTAGAACTGGCTACAAAAGTATTCAGACAAGAAAAACAGCCAGAAACACAGCCATCTACACCACAAGAAGCAATTTCCAACTGTGGCTCGTCAGTCTGGGAGGAGTTTGACAGAATGATTGCCAACACTCAACCACAAGGTAAGGAAAAGGTTCAATAAACTAATGTGATGGTTATTAATTTACATTTCAAGAAAATTATTTTAAATATTTTTATTCCAGGAACAGGCACATCTGGGGCTATAGTAGAAGTACAACAGTTCCTGCAGGAGGCATACTATCCCAGGACTGCGGATCCTTTGTTGTGGTGGCAAAAACAGAGTCATAATTATCCACTGCTGTCAAAAGTTGTGCGAGAGAGATTTGGCATGGTTGCATCATCAGTTCCTTGCGAACGTATACTCGAAGGCTGGAGCGTTTGTCAATGAGTAACGCACTAGACTAAGTCCACAACATGTGCGGCAGTTATTGTTCCTCAGTGCCAATTATAGCCAGTGGACTGCATCATAGCTTCTGGGTATCATGTTACAGTATTAAAGGCAGTGTAACTGGAGTATGTAAGATAGTGAAGACAGTGAAATACAGTGCAATTACTAAGCCTGTGATTTTAATTTGTATATAAAATATTACATGTAATGTTGCTGTAAGTTCATGTACATTCTTGGCATGCTTGTGTATATTTGTAAATATCTCCTCAGATTATCAACTTACAATTTAAGTTACTTATGTTCCACTCTAGTAAGGCTATCAATATTGTTTTTACATTAATTCAGTTTATTGTGTCTGTCAGATAAATCTATGTAGATCATTTAACAAGGATATCTTCTGTTCATACATACAGTTTTCTGGTAATTAGTTTTCTATTATTTAATTTTAATTTGTACATAAAATATTAGCTGCAATATTGCTGTAAGATAATGTAACCTTGCTCTTAAATTATGTACATCCTTAGCATGCTTGTAAATATTTGTAAATATCTCCCCAGATCGACTTACAATTTAAGTTACTTAAATTTCACTCTAGTGAGGCTATGTGAATATTGTTTTAATGTTAATTCAGTTTATTGTGTCTACCTGTTAAATCTATGTTGATCATTTAACAAGGATAGCTTCTATTCATACAATGAATCATATCAACTTAAGTCAAGTACTCCAGTGTTCTGGTAATTAGTTTTATATTATTTAATCTTAATTTGAACATAAAATATTAGATGTAATGTTGCTTACTCTTTAAAAAATTCTCATGTAGGCCTAACCTATATTCTCAGCATGCTCATATATATTTACAGTTATCTCTACAGATTATACAAGCAGAATTTAAGATGGTTTAAATCTGTTACATATCTCCCCTTCTATTGAGGCATTGTTAACATCATAGTTTTTTCTTTAATTCAGTTTATTGTGTGTCTGTCATTTAAGTCTGTATACATCATTAAACTAGGATATCTTCTATTCATACACTGTATGTTCCCCAATTTTCTGATAATTAGTTTTCTATTATGAATGCTTATATTACTTTTGTAGGCATAATCCACCAATGTATCTAAATTTCGTCCTGTTATTAGTACTGGTACTCTTAATTCACTGAGCTCAATTTGTAAAGGCACACCCCAAAATTTTGTATACAGTTCTTCTGTACAAGTCTATGGCCTTTTGGTATTAATGGATATAATAAATGTTAGTAGCATTGGGAAAAGTTATTCTGTATAAACTGTAAAAACACAACCATGCTAATAACAAGTCATTGGACCCAGCCACAGGCACAGTCCCGGTTACTCAGGTTCCCCTTGACAATATTATAACTTACGACCGGAAATTTTCTAATAGCCGTTTGGAAAGGTATTTGTTTATGAGCAGTATTAGCATGTCTTTATACTGGTATCAAGGAGAAAAAGCCAAATTATAGCGTAAAAATCACCAGTATAATCTAACCTCAATGTTTACTTAATTGTGTAAAAGCATTAACGAGAGCATGTAAACAATATATTAAAAAGTAATCATGTTTAATTATTAGTTGTAGCTCTTGAAGCATCACTTCACTGGCAAAAACAGTTTAGTTTAATTTATTTTTATGTTAATTCCTTCTGTACAGCAGATTTTAAGTCGCTATTAGAATAGCAGTGTGCAACAACACTGTAGTAATCGTGCCATAACACTAGTCAAGGTTCTTGTTGTTGTTTGAGTCATCAGTCCATAGACTGGTTTGAGGCAGCCCTCCATGCCACCCTATCCTGTGCTAACCTTTTCATTTCTACGTAACTATTGCATCCTACATCTGCTCTAATCTGTTTGTCATATTCATACCTTGGTCTACCCCTACCGTTCTTGCCACCTACACTTCCTTCAAAAACCAACTGAACAAGTCCTGGGTGTCTTAAGATGTGTCCTATCATTCTATCTCTTCTGCTCGTCAAATTTAGCCAAATCGATCTCCTCTCACCAATTCGATTCAGTATCTCTTCATTCGTGATTCGATCTATCCATCTCACCTTCAGCATTCTTCTGTAACACCACATTTCAAAAGCTTCTATTCTCTTTCTTTCTGAGCTAGTTATCGTCCATGTTTCACTTCCATACAATGCCACGCTCCACACAAAAGTCTTCAAAAACATCTTTCTAATTCCGATGTCAATGTTTGAAGTGAGCAAATTTCTTTTCTTAAGAAAGCTCTTCCTTGCTTGTGCTAGTCTGCATTTTATGTCCTCCTTACTTCTGCCATCGTTGGTTATTTTACTACCCAAGTAACAATATTCATCTACTTCCTTTAAGACTTCGTTTCCTAATCTAATATTTCCTACATCACCTGCCTTCGTTCGACTGCACTCCATTACTTTTGTTTTGGACTTATTTATTTTCATCTTGTACTCCTTACCTAAGACTTCATCCATACCATTCAGCAACTTCTCGAGATCTTCTGCAGTCTCAGATAAAATAACAATATCATCGGCAAATCTCAAGGTTTTAATTTCCTCTCCTTGGACTGTGATTCCCTTTCCAAATTTCTCTTTGATTTCCTTTACTGCCTGTTCTATGTAAACATTGAAAAGGAGAGGGGACAAACTGCAGCCTTGCCTCACTCCTTTCTGGATTGCTGCTTCTTTTTCAAAGCCCTTGATTCTTATCACTGCAGACTGATTTTTATACAGGTTGTAGATAATTCTTCGTTCTCGGTATCTGATCCCTATCATCTTCAGAATCATAAATAGCCTGGTCCAATCAACATTATCGAATGCCTTTTCTAGATCTACGAATGCCATGTACGTGGGCTTGTCCTTCTTGATTCGATCCTCTAAGATCAGACGTAAAGTCAGGATTGCTTCACGTGTTCCTACATTTCTTCTGAAGCCAAATTGATCTTCCCCCAACTCAGCTTCAACTTGTTTTTCTATTCTTCTGTAAATAATACGTGTTAAAATTTTGCAGGCATGAGATACTAAACTAATAGTGCGGTAGTTTTCACACCTGTCAGCACCGGCTTTCTTGGGAATAGGTATAACAACATTCTGCCGAAAATCGGATGGGACTTCTCCTGTCTCATACATCTTGCACACTAAATGAAATAACCTTACCATGCTGGTTTCTCCTAAGGCAGTCAGTAATTCAGAGGGAATATCATCAATTCCAGGTGCCTTGTTCCTATTTAGGTCACTCACAGCTCTGTCAAACTCTGACCTCAAAATTGGGTCTCCCATTTCATCAGCATCAACAGCCTCTTCATGTTCCAGAACGAAATTATCTACATCGTTACCTTGATACAACTGTTGGATATGCTCCTGCCATCTTTCTGCTTTGTCTTCTTTCCCTAGAAGTGGCTTTCCATCTGAGCTCTTAATATTCATGCACCTAGATTTCCTTTCTCCAAAGGTTTCCTTGATTTTCCTGTATGCAGCATCTACCTTTCCCAGGACCATACAGCCTTCGACATCCTTGCACTTCTCCTTCAGCCATTCTTCCTTAGCTACCTTGCACTTTCTATCCACTTCATTCTTTAATCGCCTGTATTCATTTCTGCCCTCTTCATTTCTAGCATTCTTATATTTTCGTCGTTCATCAATCAGGTCTAGTATCTCCTGAGTTATCCATTGATTCTTAGTTGATCTTTTCTTCCTTCCTAACATTTCTTCAGCAGCCCTACTGACTTCATTTTTCATGACTCTCCACTCTTCCTCTACTGTGTTTCCTTCGGCCTTTTCATTTAGTCCTTGTGCAACATGTTCCTTGAAACAATCCATCACACTCTTTTCTTTCAACTTGTCTAGATCCCATCTTTTTGCATTCTTTCCTTTCTTCAATTTCTTCAACTTCAGATGGCATTTCATGACCAACAAGTTGTGGTCAGAGTCCACGTCTGCTCCTGGGAAAGTTTTGCAATCCAACACCTGGTTTCTGAATCTCTGCCTAATCATAATGAAGTCTATTTGATACCTTCCAGTGTCTCCAGGTCTCGTCCACGTATACAGCCGTCGTTTGTGGTGTTTGAACCAAGTATTGGCGAGGACTAAATTATGGTCAGTGCAGAATTCAACCAGCCGACTCCCTCTTTCGTTCCTTTGTCCCAATCCAAATTCTCCTACTGTGCTACCTTCTCTTCCTTGGCCTACCACTGCGTTCCAGTCTCCCATCACAATTAGATTTTCGTCACCTTTGACATATTGTATTAAATCTTCTATCTCCTCATATATTCTTTCAATTTCTTCATCATCCGCTGAACTAGTAGGAATATAGACCTGCACTATTGTGGTGGGCATTGGTTTGGTGTCTATCTTGGCGACAATAATTCTTTCACTATGCTGGTCGTAGTAGCTTATCCGCTGCCCTATTTTCTTATTCATTATTAAACCAACTCCTGCATTACCCCTGTTTGATTTCGTGTTGATAATTCGGTAGTCGCCTGACCAAAAATCCTGTTCTTCCTGCCAACGTACTTCACTTATACCAACTACATCTAACTTTAGCCTATCCATCTCCCTTTTCAGATTCTCTAACCTACCACAACGATTCAAACTTCTAACATTCCACGCTCCGACTCGCAGAATGTTAGTATCCATCTTCCTGATGATTGCCCCCTCTCGTGTAGTCCCCACCCGGAGATCCGAATGGGGGACTAGTTTACCTCCGGAATATTTTACCCGGGAGGAAGCCATCATCAGTACATCATTCATACAGAGAGAGCTGCATGTCCTCGGGAGGTGGTTACGGCTGTAGTTTCCCGTTGCTTTCAGCCGTGTAGCAGTATCAACACAGCTAAGCCATGTTGAGTATAATTACAAGGCCGTATCAGTCAATGATCTAGACTGCCGCCCTTGCAACTACCGAAAGGCTGCTACCCCCCTTTCGATGAACCATTCGTTAGTCTGGTCTCTCAACAGATACCCATCCGATATGGTTGCACCTGCGGCTCGGCTATCTGCATCATTGGGACACGCAAGCCTCCCCACCGCGGCAAGGTCACATGGTTCTTAAACACTACTAAAACACTAGTATTTGGAAGAAGCAAAACTGCTATTCGAAACAGTTATTTTGAAACTGTTTCGAGCTCGAAACAGGAACAGTTGAAACTGTTTCACACAAATAGCAGTTTAGCCCACCTCTATTTAAAAGTTTGTCGCGGGTGAGTGCTACTTATTCTCTTTGGGTGAGTGAGCGATAGAAACTCACATTGCGTGCATCCAAAGTGCCGTGATCTTATGGGCTAAAATGGATTTGGCACCACATATCGTATATCTACATTATCTTCGAGGTTGATGAACAGAACTGTGGCGTTCTTGTTACAATTAGTACCGTATGTGACCAACTCGAGTTCCTAACTCATAGAAAAAATCCTGTTTCACCAAGAAGTAGTCTACGTCACTGAGCATTTCAGTTTCAAATGCACTAGAATTTGGTGCTGCTCATTCGCTCTTCCGTTTCCATATTGGCTGATTCTGATAACATAACCTAAATTAACCTAACGAAACGAAATTAACCAATATTATAGAAATAAAAGGCTGCAATAGACGATACGTTAAACTTGACAATAATGTTGACAAGGAGAAGAACGATTATAACACGTTTTTATACAAATAAATAATATTCGTCCAAAAAGAATGTTCCAACTATAACGTAAACAACTGAGAACTTGATAGTTGATACAATCAAACCACTGAGTCAAACCAAAGCCTACTAGATACTAGAAGGCCTGGACAGAGGGCTAATCTCTTGCATTAAAAGCGGGGTAATAGTTTTTCTCTTTTCCACCGCTAGGTTCGCGTTTATGTTCTGTTGTTTGACGCGAATTCTATGATTACGTGTGTTAAGGCCGGTCTCCACTGTTTAATATTTAACACCAACATGTTAAATTTAACATGTTACAGTTGACATGTATATTGTGATTGTGTCTTCCAATTGACTTTGCATGTTAACTCAGAATGTTGAGTTAACACTTTTAACATGTTGGCGTGTTTTCCGCTCCAAGTGGAAAACATGTCAAGTCAATTCGTTGTGCGTGCGTTGTCGGCACAGCTTCGGCAACTTCCATGATGTTTCCATGCAAACACATAACCGAAACGATGCAAACGACGTGCTCCTCATGAAGTTGGATTATAATTACAACACTCCGCAATACTCCTTCTCTTTGTTATAAGCTACAAATACAGTACACGCACGTGTGTCGTTCACTCTGCACTATACTAAAATGTCAGAAATGGGGTAGAGCAAGGAGATTACTCTGGACCTAATTAATGATATAATAGAAAGGCCTTATTTGTGGGATGTCTCATCAGAGGAATACAGATATAAAGCGAAGAAAGCTGACAGTTTCCAGGAACTCGAAATATCTATAATTGTTCCCGCGAGTAAATCGAAAAAAATAAATAAAAAACTAGCGTCCCTCCGCTCCCAGTACAGTCGAGAATTGCAGAAAGTTCAGAAAAGTCGGTAGTCGGGAGCGGACGAAGTTTATACCCTGTACTTCAAAGTGGTTTGCTTTTAAAGCTATGAGCAGAGTGAGGGGAGGAAATGTGCCTAATAAAACTGAATTTCTAAATCAAAACAAGAAGCAACAGTGGCAATAACAAAGGCCAATTCCTCTTCATCTGAGTCCATTGTCCTTATTTAAAAATACTAGACACCATCTAAATGTATTACCATAAATTGTGTGATGAACTACCTGTATATAAACAAAGGATGTCAAGTTTAACATGTTTATTAAGTGTGGACACAATGTTAAATGAAACAGTTTTTGACATTTAACATGCTGATGGTGTCACCAGTTAACATTTAACACTTTTAACATTTAACATGTTGTTGTTAAATGTTAATCAGTGGAGACCGGCCTTACTGCAACATGTTTTATGAAAATAAATAACATAATAAACTTCGTTTTATAAGGAAAGGCCTTATCTAACATGAAATATGAAGAGTTTTATCGTTTTTAATCTATTTGGTCTCACGATTTGCAATATATGGATGATTGCTGAGATGCACTTAACATTTGTTTAGTTATGTGCTTCCAAATTACCGTGAAGGTGGTTATGGTGATTATTGTTTTAAGAGAAAGTACAACAAGGCAACCATCCTCTATATAAGTTAACACTAATAAGAGAGAGAAACTGGAAGGGATCAAACACTTCGAAAAATGAATGTATCGGCCAGAGGAAGACAAGGGCCACAAAGGGCGTGAAAATGAAAGACTCCCTAGCCCTCGGAAACCTAATAGCGTCGGGGTCGGCAAAGAACCAGAGTTGACCAAGGAAGGTCGGATAGGAAAGATGAAGTGAGGAGCCTGGCACAAGTAAGTGGAAGAAATGCCAGGGCTCAACTAAGGGCCCCGTGGTCGCCAACCCACGATCCAAATTTCAGAGCCCCTGGGTCCAATTGCCGTCAAGTTTCCCTTTCCATTCTGTGGGTTAAGGTGGTTTATTGTTGCATGCCTAACTGCACATCTGACACAGCGAAGAAATATACACAAATATAAATTTTCATCTTTTCCCTAAAGATCCGAGTTTAGGGGTCAAATGGAGGCTTGCTATTTCTCAACAGGGCAGCAGAAAAGGATCTCTTTGGGCTCCTAATGATAACTCCAGAATATGTAGCTTGCACTTTGTCGAATCAGATTACAGTGTAAGTACAGTGAGGGGAATTCTGTTCACCGACAAAGTGCCGGCGCAAATTAGTCTTCTTCTTAGAAATGTATTAATATCTACAACGCGGGCGGTAGGATATCTCGGAAAATATAACCTTGTCTGAAAGCTGAAATTCCTCACCGCTCCAAAGTTTAAAGAGACGTTTCAGTGCCGCGGCTGTGATCAAGCACACATCACATACGTTATACTTACAAAATTTTTCAGGCCTGTTCTTGATACTAATGCAAAGAAAGAGACTAAAGACTGTGATTTATAAAACATATTCAAGAGCAAGCCTCCGAGCAGAAAAGTGTTGAAATTATAGAAATAGGGAAAAAATCTTCTGATTACTTCTATTTAGGCCTATTTCCCTATCCTTTTTTCTTGTGTGATAATCAAGTGCTAAATGAAAGAAATATATGAAGTGTAGTGTTTTCCAAGTTGTTTTATATATATATATCTGATTCACACCGGGCATAATGATAATAAAATGTATTATTTCGCGTTATCGTATGAATCTTCAATATAAGGATATAGACAGAACATGAAAACAACAGAACATAAACGCGATCCAAGCGGCAATTGCCTGAACTACTTTGTTCGCCCAGAAATGTGTCGGCTTGTCAGGCCTTCTATTATAGCGTAGGCAACGGTCAAACACAGTACGCCAAAGAGAATGCAGTACACCTACATGGTCCTGGCAGTACACGCAGTACACTATAGCCTCCGTGCGCTGATGAAAAAAATGACCGCTGCGCTACGAGTGGCGAACACTGTAAGTTAATCCGACCACCGCCGTCTCAATCTCTATATACTGCCTGCTCTGTGCCACGAGAATTGCGTTTACAGCGACATTGTAGATGGCAGCACTTACCGCACCCAGAGCACATGCTGGCTAAATGAGAGTTGGTCCGTAACACCAATATAAAATGAAAAATAATCCTTAAGATGTTACTAATTGAGAAGATATGGCACATACAGAAAATAACATTTCACATTTGAGCTTGGCTTAAGATATAGAAACATAACATATATAAAATCTTACCAGTTACAGTAGATATATTAGGATCATCCCACTGCTGCATGGTACATATAAATTTCAGAATTTTCTCGACACGGTAACGGAGCATCTTTTCAGTTCTATTCTTACTCTTATTTACCAGCAGTGGAGGCAAAAACTTTTCTATCACTATTTCGCTGACCCTTCGTTCATGACCAGATTTCAGGATGCGTTTTATAGCACATATTACAGTGCGTGCGTTCGTCATGTCATTAAATCCGCCACCCAATAGATCGGAAACTTCTAAGCCTTTAACGAGGAAGTAGGCAGCAGCACTTGAGAACTTTTTTGAAAGTCGGAGTATAAGAAAACACAACAGTTTATGCGTGAGAGCAGGAGATTTTACAACATCTGTGCCGCATACACCTTCAACATTGACCACGCAAACGAACTTGTCACTGGCTCGGTCGTAGAAGAGCCGTACCTAATTAGCCATTTTATTGGCGATCACTGTTAAACTCCTCTCTGTTAGTCTGAGAGTTTTACATTCAGCTCTAAGTCTTTTCTCCACTAATTGAGAAATTCCGACAAACACTCTCAACATTTTTCATTTAGACTACCTACCCAGAGTACATTGTGACGGACCTGACACTAGACCAGGAGTCCTGCCATATTCGTAACCGTTTGCGATATTATTCTCCACGCCAGATAGTACCGCGTGATTTGTTCTGACTGCCCGGATTTTGACTTGCGAAAATTATGGATTTAATTTTGAAAACGATGGTTTTTCCTTTTATTTGGCTGCTTCCTTTACTTTATTCAGACGATCAATTTCTGGGCTGTCTTCGAAATGTCTCTGTAGTCTTTTAATTTCATTATGATTTGTCATCAGCTATTATCGCAGTCTCAGAATTTTTGATCGGAGCCTCTAATGTCTGATTTTCTGATCAGTGCTGTCATTCTTACTCGTTGGAAAACTGACTTGGATTGATACATCGTTGTTCAAACGAATTTTGTATCATTCAATGTATTTCCTGCGATTGATGAGCTTGTTTCACCACAGATTTCTTCCGAAGAAATATCTTGACGCTGTCTGGTCTTTCGTGGAACTATTTTTCTGAATTGGAGGTTGTACCGGGAGGTACACCTCTACGCCGCACATTTCAATCTTGCGCCAATTAAATCTCCTCTACAGGAGAAGCACCGAACTTGAAACTCGACCTATCTAAACGTTTCCTCTGAAGATGTCAGTACCGTAATTTTGTGATTAAGAAGTTGCCAGTACTGTGTGAATTTCAACTTGTTTTTGTTTCCCATTCATCAAGAACTGTGGACGTTCTCTCATAGATGTCACTACAAAAACTATGATCATGCACCCTGGTGCGAAGTGAAAGAAATTTTTTTGAAGAAATTTTGTATTCATAAGTTTTTCATTGCTACATTTTGTTCATTCATCTTTGGGTTGGCAATATTAATCTTTTCTTTCGTCAGTTTTGAATTTAGCCAATCCCTAATTTCTGTAATTAATTTTCAGCCTATCACTGGTTTCTTCTCCGATTTAGTGTGTAACTTTGAGGTAACCAATACAATTGAGAGGGTGTGGCTTAATTATTCACGAAAGCTCTCGAACATTCCCCGAAGGTTTATAAATTGCGGATTTTCACGTCTCTTGGCCACTTGATCAACATCTAACTAAGTGTGTGTATGTGAAGCAGGAGGCGGGAGGTGCCTCTTTCATCAGGCAGCAGGTCTTCAGAAAGGTAATGGCCGTTTAACATCTTTATTTCTTGCTAGCTCCGCAGTTAAACCCGAGGGATATGTCCGAAACTTTAACGATGTAACCTACTTTCCTGTAATGAAATTTTCTGCCGGCTTATGTAAATATATTTAACTATAAATCGAGGATAGAGAGTGCTGAACCCTCTCGAGGTCCCCTTCACATTGGTTTGCGGTGACTACGTTTGTAACTGGTCTTTTCCTTTTCCATAACGTCTTAAATAAATTCTTATACGAGTCACCTCTATAGTTTGGGAATAGCCTCTGTTTCATCGGCCTAGTACCTTTTAGGTTTCAGAGTGAGTATTTAGGAGTGCAAGTACTCGCCTCCATTCATTTTGGTATTTCGGGCCATTTACTTAACCTGTTCTTTTTCTGCTAAGGCCCAGTAGGTTGGGTACAATATACCCCTGTGTCATTTTTGTAAGTTGTGCCTTGATGGCAATTAATTGTAAAGTCTGGGATTGCCTTTAAGAGGCTTGAAAAACTAAGAGCGTGTCTGCTCTTTTCAAGTGTTGTAAAAGTGCCTCTGGGAGGCTTGACATTGACATTTTGGGAGCATGTGCTCCAGGCATTAGGAGATTTCTGCCCTTAAGTAAGGTTATTAGGTTGAGCGTGTAGCTCAGGAAGTGTAAAATGAGGGCTTGAAGCCCAAGTTCTGTTTGTACCACCAATCTTGTCCTTCCTAGACTTGTTTTTTTCCTACTGGTATCTGTTACCTTGTTACTTGTTTTTTTAAAAAAAGAGAAAAATATAACCTTGTTACAGTTTTAAATTAACTTTGATTTGGTAGTTAGACCCATTCACCCCGGCACCTTCTTTCACCTCTGCTGATCCACCAACCACGGTAACAAGTGGTAGCAGAGCGGGGTTGAATGGGTCTCTATTAAGCCCCTTTGACGGCTAAACATAGGATTTGATCTGTACTCTAACTATTTTCTCAGTCGCTGGAATTTTTCCAAATTTTAAAAATTGTAAGTATCTGTCATCATTTCCGGCCCTCACGGAGTTCTCCATCCCGGCTACTTGCTACTTAGGTATTAAATGTTCAATCTGGAGGCACGGTTGCGGCAGATACTACTAAGCTCAAAGAATCATTAGGGTTACCTATTAGTCTCCCAACCTTGGGAGAAAAGGACATTGAAGAGGCTCTGTCCACTATCACAGACAACACCACCCAGCTAGCTTCTGTAGTAAGTTTTTTTGAAGTAAGTGATCCATCTCCAAATCAACTCAAAAGAGTACAAGCTAGACTGTTCCATTTTAACCAAAGAGTTAGTGATCTATTGTCTCTTAAGTTAAATGAAGTTCAGGGTAAGGAGGCAAGTAATCTTCTTGAACACCTTTCTAATATGTGCAGTAAGTTTAGTCAATTGTTAACTGGGTCTGCTACTCCCAAAACCGACCAGCCCACTGTGGTAAACATAGCTAATGAGGAGGATTCTTCCAAGGGTGAAGAAGGTACAAAATCGGTAGCTACTCAACAAAATTCTGCCCCAATAGGAAATGAATCTGAGCGTCGGACATCCATTCCACCATTCTTCTTGAACAATGCTGTCTAAGAAAAATCTTCACCCCCTAGGCCGTTACCTACTAAGTCACATGGGTTCGGTAGTTTGCCTCCTCCTTTGGCGATGTTGCTTAGGGGAATTTTTAAATTTTCGATCAATTCTACTAATGATGTCACTGCATTCTTAAGGTTTTTAGTTGAATTCCAAGATCACGCTCTAGTATTTTCTCTTTCCCATTGTCAAATTCTTCAAATCATTTAACCTTACTCCATAGGTGTCCTATCGGACAAAATAGTCAGTGCAATTGCTGAACAATCATGTATAGAAGATTTCCACGCCCATCTGCTAGTTAATTTCATTCCGGCTAGGGCCATGTCCTCTCTAATACAGATGTACTATTACAGAGTAGAGCGACTGGATGAAAACTTGGCAGATTTAATCCAAGATATTAAGTTTTACACAAGGGTGTTTGTTCTTCATTTCCCAGAGGACCAAATTGTGCAGGCCATTGTGGAAGGAATTTCACCACCCTACAGGTCATATTTCTGTTTTGCGTCGCGTCCGCAAACGTTTGCCGAATTAGAAGCTATGGCTGTCTCAGCCGAAGGAATTAGGTATGCCGACACCTTACGTGTCGCGAAGGACCCCCATCTGTCCTCGAGTAATTTTCAGCCTCAACCTCGCCGAACCATCACCACCCGTAAGTGCTATGCGTGTGGGTCTACAGAACATCTCCGCAACAAGTGTCCTTTGATTAAATCCAGTGGGACAAAGAATGGATCAGGGTCATCACAAGGATGTTTCAACTGTGGCTCATTTAATCACACTGCCAAGAATTGTCCTAATGACAATAGCACCCCTTATGGTTCAACTTCTGGTGCAACTGCCACCAACGCAAATAATCAAAAGTGACTAGTGGCATCGGCTCAGTCGGCGTGCTCACCTTCTTCAGGCTCAGCCCCTGTTAAACCCAGCGAATGCTCAGGGAAAAGTCAGGGCTCTTCTAATTTATCATTCGAATGTCCCAAAGAATGTTTTATGATTGCGGAGGAGACCACCGCAATGGTACACTTTCTCAAAATTCTTGTTGTTTAAAGGGGCCTAACATCGAGGTGATCGGCCCCTAATGGTACGAAATGATGATGATGATGATGCTTGTTGTTTTAAGGGGCCTAACATCGAAGGTCATCGGCCCCTAATGGAACGAAATGAAGGACATGAGATATGAAGTTAAAATTTTAAAAAGTATCCACTGACTAGAGTTAAAAAAGAATGGTAATGAAGAAAAATGAGGGTGAGATTAAAACAGTCAGTGGATCTAATACGCAATGCCTTATGTTCTATTAAAATAAGAGAAAGTACAGGAAATCGAAGGAATAAGGCATCGCCCAGTAATACAGATATTAACACATAATGTACGTTACACGTTAAAATAACACATTAAAATGCGCAACACAAACTAAAATGGAGTCAATGCGATAAAAGCGCAACTGACATAAACAACACTAGGACAAAGGACATCATCACACACGATAAAACAGACCGCTATCCCTCATAAAGCGGATGACGAGGTCTGCTGACTGCTCGTCATCGCGCAAGATAAGGGAGATAGTACTCGGAAGGTTAATACTACGGCGCAGATGGACCAGGTCCACGCACTCCGTAAGGATGTGTACCACGGTAAGATGGTCGCCGCAGGTACACACCGGAGGGGGTTCTCCTTTCAGTAGATGGGAGTGCGTCAAGATACCGTGGCCGATCCGAAGGCGACATAATACCACGGCTTCCCTCCGCGAAGCCCGAAGGGAAGTCCTCCATACCTTCGTTGTTCCTTTTATCGCTCGCAGCTTATTGGGAAGTGGGATGGCCTGCCACTCCATCTCCCAATGAGACATAACCAGATGTCTCAGCTGAGAGCGAATATCACTTGCTGGAACCTTGAAAGGCAACGGGGGCAGTGTAACTGCCTCCTTGGCAGCCTGATCCGCTAACTCGTTTCCCTCTATGCCCATGTGGCTGGGGAGCCACACGAACGTAATTCTGGTGCCGGCATCCGAACACCCGGCCAGCAGGTCCTGGATCCGCTGCACCAGAGGGTGTCGAGGGAAACAGGTATCAATAGACTGAAGATACGAAATGAAACGTCAAAATAAAAGTTCAAAATCATCCACTGACCAAAATAAAAATGTCATGAAGAATGAATGAATGAATGAATGAAAGAATGAATGAACATGAATTTAAAACAATCAGTGGATCCGACTCAAAAAACTATTATAGTTAATAGTATTACTGACCAAGGGACCACTTCCAAAGCACAATCCTGAATTGAGGATGCTTGGTGTCTAAAGAGGTCTAAAATACAGGTCAAAGGCCCCTTAGAATGAAACTTATCGCTAGTAATGTAGAACCATAGTATCTGCCTATTGCGGTACTATTCAAAAGTAGCAGAGACTAGCGGTATTCCACACATTCTTGTACTACTCAGAGGTTATAAAAATTCGACGTATAATACAGACCTATGTTTTTCTCACTTTGCGGCGCCATTTACAGGCAACGCAAACCTATGGTGTTCATCACATAAGAGTACTAACCACAGGGACCTTCCCCTATCCCGTGGTGTTCCTCATATAGTGGGTACTAATCACAGGCAAGGCAGAACCATGGTAGCTATCCTCCCATGGTCCTGCTCAAATGGTGGTACTAATCACAGGTACTGCAAAAGCCGACCGCACGGTGCTCCTGTGTGCTACTAATCACAAACCAATTTCGTAACTAATATAGTGATACTACGCACAAGTAAAAGCGACCCTTGGTGTTCTCCGCGTAATGGTACTAATCACATGTAGTTTCATGGTTCGAATGCAATCACCCCTTGGTCGCCTCTCACGACAGGCAGGGGATACCGTGGGTGTGTTATTCGTCTGCCTCCCCACCCACAGAGGGTGGGTGTTTGGTCCGCGAGAGGTATTTTATTTCCCTCAAGTCCGCCGGCAAGCCGGTTAGGACCCCTTATCCGCCACCTAGGACGCGCCACGTGGGAGTATCACCTCTCCCCCTGCTACGCCTACGCCTGCGTAGCAGGTTCGTGGAGTTGATTAATGAACTGCTAACTGCTTCATTAGACTCAGAGAGTGTTCGTTCCATTATTTCGGCTGAATGGTACTCTAAATTAAAGTCTGTTTGTAAGCTTCCTGATTATTGTTCGTCTTCGGTTCAATGCGTTTCGGCTAACTCCTCTCCATTAGAAATTTTAAGTTTCATCTTTGCCAAAATTCATATTTCAAAATTCACTTGGAAAGTAAAACTGTTTGTGACTAAGCACTTGTCTTGCCCCATTATATTAGGAGCGGATTTCATGTCTCATGCCGGTCTAGTGCTCGACATTCAGAGCAAGTCGTGCACCTTCATGTTTGCCAATAATTGTAAAATTCCCTTGTTAAAATGTAATTCTGTGTCATGTTCATCTGTTTCGGCTACCCAGGATGAGATGTTGTTAAATATTAGACATCTACCTGAGGAGCAGGCTGAGAGTATTCGCAAGTTGTGTCAGTCGTTTCCAGATGTTTTTCTGATACTCTTGGTGTTACTGACCTCATCAAATACAAGATTGAGGTTACGGATTCGATTCCTGTCCGATTTCCTCCTTATAGGTTATCTCCGCCTAAAATGAAGACTCTGAAGGAAATCATACATCAAATGTTAAAAGATGGTATAATTCGGCCCTCTAAGTCGGCGCATTCATCGCCTATTTTCCTTGTTCCAAAACCCAAGGTGGCTTCTTTTTTCTAGGGGCTTTACGTCGCACTGACACAGATAGGTCTTATGGCGACGATGGAATAGGAAAGGCCTAGGAGTTGGAAGGAAGCGGCCGTGGCCTTAATTAAGGTACAGCCCCAGCATTTGCCTGGTGTGAAAATGGGAAACCATGGAAAACCATTTTCAGGGCTGCCGATAGTGGGATTCGAACCTACTATCTCCCGGATGCAAGCTCACAGCCGCGCGCCTCTGCGCGCATGGCCAACTCGCCCGGTCAAGGTGGCTTCAGGCCTGTGATTGACTATAGGGCTATAATTCAGAAGGTAGTGTTACAATCTGTGCCCCTTCCAGACCTTCACTCTTGTTTTCCATGGTTTCGAAAGGCTAAGTTCTTCACCATCTTGGACCTCAATCAGGCTTATAACCAGATACCTCTGGCTGAAGACTCTAAACATCTTACAGCGTTTGCCACGGATTGAAACTTGTATGAGTACAACCGCGTGTCGTTCGGGCTCCCTACTGGAGCGGCTGTACTCACGAGATTGCTAGATAGGATCTCCTGCGACATCAAGTTAGAATACTTATTCCATTATCTTGACGATGTCGTCGCATATTCTGAGACCTTTGAAGAACACCTTGATGATCTGATGATGATGATGTTTGTTGTTTAAAGGGGCCTAACATCGAGGTCATCGGCCCCTAATGGTACGAAATGAAATAACAAAATGGTCAAATACATCCACTGACCAAAATAAAATAAAAATTGTCATGAAGAATGATTTGATTGACATGAACCCAACAAAAAACAAACAACCAAACAAACAAAAAACAGTGGATCAGACTAAAAAAGATCGAAAATAATAGTATTACTGACCAAAGGACCACTAATAAAGCACAAGGATGCTTGATGTCTAAAGAGGTGCAAAATCCATGTCTAAGGCCCCACAGAATGGTACATGTCGCGAGTCAAGTAGAACCATGGTATTTGTCATGTCGGGGTACTAATCAAAAGTAGCGAAGACTCACGGTGTTCCACACAAGAAGGTACTACTCGCAAGTTTCGCACTTCGTACAGGGAACGCAGACCTATGGTGTTTCTCACACAGTGGCGCCACTCATAGCCAACGCAGACCGATAAGGTTCCCCACCTAGGTGTACTAACCACACATCCCGTGGTGTTCCTCACAGAGTGGGTACCAATCACAGGCAACGCAGACCCACGGTGTCGATCATATAGTGGTACAACTCACAGGCAACGCCCAGACCCGTGGTGTTGCTCACATGGGTACGACGCACGGGTACTGGAAACTCACAGGAGAACCCCCTCCAGCTGCTACTAATCACAAACTTACTTCATACCTAATATAGTGGTACTACTCGCAAGTACAGGCAACCCATGGTGTTCCCCACGTGTTGGTACGAATCAAAAGTAGTTTCATGGCTCTAAGACAATCAACCCTTGGTCGCCCCTTTTAGTCCCCTCTTACGACAGGCAGGGGATACCGTGGGTGAATTCTTCGTCTGTCTCCCCACCCACAGGGGGTGTGTGTTTGGTCCGCGGGAGGTATTTTATTTCCCTCAAGTCCGCCGGCAAGCCGGTTAGGACCCCCTATCCGCCACGAGGGACGCGCCACGTGGGAGTATCACCTCCCCCCTGCTACGCCTGCGTAGCAGGTTCGTGTTTGATGATCTGAAAGAGGACCTTAATAGCCTTCGTAAGGCAGGGTTAACTGTTAAGCTGTCTAAGGTTGCTTCTGCTAAGCCTTCTATGTCATTTCTAGGGCATATTGTGTCACCCGATGGTGTTTCCATTGATCATTCCAGACAACAGGCCATCCGTGATTTCAAACCTCCTAAGGACATCAAAGGTATTGCCAGGTACGATGATGATGATGATGATACTTGTTGGTTAAAGGGGCCTTATTACATCGAAGGTCATCGGTCCCTAATGGAACGAGATGGACGACAAAATATATGACAGTTAAAATTTTAAACCGTATTTGGTGGATCGAGCGGCTCGAAAACCACATTGGTACTCGGACAAGAGACACCACACGAGTCGGCGATTTACCATTCTCTCAAATAGCTTACACAGGCAGTTTATAAGACAAATTGGTCAGTAGCTTCCTGCATACTTAGGATCCTCGTCAGTCATGAGGACAGGAATGACTATGCCCTCATGCCACTGAGACGGAAAAACACCCTCTGTCCAGATTCGGTTGAACACACGAAGGAGATATAGTAAACTATCATCACTAAGGTGTTTCAACATCTGTTTATGGATGTTGTCCGGTCCAGGAGACGTGTCCCTGCAAAGCGCTAAGGCGCTGCGGAGTTCCCACTCCGTAAAGGGCACAATGTAGTCCTCTGAAGCTTGGGTGGCACAACAAAGGTGATGACGGTCTGCCTCCCGCTTCAGAGGGAGGAAATCAGGATTGTAATTCCCGGAGTCAGAGACATCCGCGAAATGAGTAGCGAGATGATTAGCAATCGCGAGGGGATCAGTGGCGACACTGCCTGCAATGGAAATTCCCGGTACAGCAGATGATCCTTGAATACCCGAAATTCGTCGAAGTTTCGTCCACACTTGAGATGATGGAGTATGTGACGTCATGGACGACAAATATCTCTCCCATGAAGCCTTCTTACTTTGTCGAATAAGAACTCGCGCCTTAGCGCGGAGTTTCTTCAATGTTACCAAGTTGGCCACAGTAGGCTGTCGACGGTAACGTTTATGAGCGCGGCGGCGTTCTTTGATGGCTGCTGCTATTTCATCGTTCCACCAAGGAACGAGTTTTCGGCGAGGAGCCCCCGAGAAAAACGGAATGGACTCCTCAGCAGCAGCAAGAATAACTTGGGTGACGTAAGTTATTTCCTCGCCAACGTTCCGCCTGACATCATCGTGAAAGACAGCTAGTGATGTGTACTTTGGCCAATCAGCATGTTTAAGAATCCATTGAGGGGGAGCCTCGACGGGTTTATGTTTCAACAAAGTAAGAATAATGGGAAAATGGTCACTGTCACAGAGTTCATCGTGTGCATTCCACCGAAACAGTGGAACCAACGTTCGGCTGCATAGACTTACGTCTATGCGAGAGTATGTGCCGTAACGTACACTAAAGTGAGTTGGTCCCCTGTGTTCAAAATACATAAGTCCAGATCTGTTAGAAGTGTTTCCAGCTCTCTTCCTCGGGGACAAGGTGTCTCAGAGCCCCATATGGGGTGATGGGCGTTAAAATCCCCAATAAGAGGAAGGGTGGTGGAAGCTGATCTATCATTGATGTTCAGATGCTGGCCTGGTGGAAGATAAACATTACACACTGTTGCCATGACAGGCAGCGAGACGCGAACAGCTACAGCCTCAAGAGGGGTTCTTAATGGAACCTCTTCGCTGTAGCTATCAGAACGTACAAAAATGCCAACGCCTCCGGAAGCCCGGTGAGCATAGTATCGTTGTGTCGAGTATAGCTTGAAATGCCTCAAGACCGTATGATGACCAAGTCTGAAATTGGTCTCCTGAAGACAGACTATACTCGCCGCGTACTCACTAATAAGCTGACGTAAGTCAGCAAGATGCCTGTCATAACCATTACAATTCCACTCTAACAGTGCCATAGTGTGGACAATAAAAGGAGTGTTAGGTTATGAGCGACAAAATGCTCGTAAGCCTAAACACTACCTAGTTCTACATCCGTAGATGTAGAGGACAGCGCGACATCCATCCCGTCATCGAAAGATGGCAGGGGTGCCGCCCAGAACTTCGACGCTTTTCGGGCGCGAGTGGGTCCCCTACGACGAGAGCGCGCAGGTTTGGGAGCAGAAGTGCCTCCTGGCGCAGACTCGTATCCCCCAGATGGGGAAGTCCGAGAGCGCTCAGGACGGGCGCTCTTCTTCCCCTGCTTCTTTTCTAGTTTAGACGGGCTGGGAGATGGTTTCCCAGCCTCCGTCGGCTGGGGCACGACTTTCGTCGACCTCCTAGGGGGGGGGGAGACTTACTCTTCCCCTCTTGCTGTGCCGGCTGGGAACTGCCAGCCGGCACAGACTTCTGGTTGGTCGAAGGTGTGGTGGTCCCCCCTTCGAGCTTCGACTATTCGCGACGTTGCTGGGAGCAGCAACAGTCGCCTTGCGCGCAGCGGTCTGGACAGGTGTCGAGGTTGTGAATGACGAACCTGGAAGACTCTGAGCTATCAAGCTATAGTCGAGTGTACGGGCAGGTGTATTCGTAGAATTAAACTTACGGCGCGCTTCCTGGTAGGAAAGACCATCTAGGATCTTGATATCCTGGATCTTCTCACTCAGGTATGTCGAACAATTCCGATCCCGAGGAGAATGAAAACCAGAGCAGTTAGTGCACTTGTATGGAGTTGTGCACTCCTCCGCGCCGTGAGCTACTCGTCCACATGTACCATATACTGCCTGATTCGAACAGCGAGATACCATATGTCCGAATCGCTGACATTGATAGCATCGCATAGGAGGCGGGATGTACGGCCTCACATCGCAACGATAAGTTGTTACCTTGATTTTCTCTGGTAACACTGACAACTTGAAAGAGACAATGAAGGCACCAGTGGCAACGTCTTCACCGTTGACCTTGCGCGTAATGCGCCGGACGTGTGTCACGCCACGGTTTTTCATGTCTTCCATCAACTCGTCGTCAGTGTTCAAAATAAGGTCGCGGTGAAAGATGACTCCGCAAACCAGGTTCAAGGACTTATGCTCCTCCACCTTGACGGGGATTTCGCCAAAGTGCTCGCACTTAAGCAACTGATCAGCTTGCAGTGCTGTACGAGTCTTTAGAAGCAAACTACCGTTGCGCATTTTCTTAAGTTCCTCCCGTTCGCCATAGACGCCTTCGATGTGTCTACTAAACAGGATCGACTTCACCAGCTTAAACTCGTGCCCATCGGTTCCGGTAGCGACCAGAAACCTAGGGAAGTTGGATCCCATTCCTTCACGCTGCGTATGTTCCCAGGGAGTTGAACCTCTCAGGGAAGCAAAAGTTAAAGACAGGTGGGCGACCACCTTGAGAGAGCCGACTTCGTTTGGAAGCCATGCCCGATAGCATCCTCCCCGAATGCCACCCACTCCGATCAGGGGTCTCTGTAGCCGAAATAAGCACCCAAGGCAATACCCACCTGGTCATAGAAGGTACTGCCCGGGGTCCGATGTTGGACGATGCCTAATACGGGATGACTGAGGCAATGAGCACTAAGACTCCCTTCCTCCAGTCACCCGCAATAGCATGTACCCCATAGCGTGTACAGAGCACTAAATATAGAAAAAATAAGAAAAATAGTTAATAAGAATATGTCCTTCTGGCATTCGTCTGTGCGGGGACCTGCGTTGTCAGGCGGATACCACTGCCCGGGTACATGACACTCCCACCCGCCGCGTCCTGGGTGGTTGCTGGCACGGGCTTTTGAGCGTAGTCGCACACATAGGAGCTCCATCGCCGAGCAGCACGCACATCAAATTTTGAATGGTCTACATCTGACCCTCGGAAAAATAATAAAAAATAAAGAGGGGACCATGGCCACATGACCCTTTAAGTCGCCTTCTACGACAGGCAGGGATTACCTATGGATGTATTCAGCCTCTCCCATCTACAGGAGGTCCATCACATTATACCAAACCGCAATCCATGTACGCGCCAAGGTCGCAACTTTTTGTCGCCTCTTACGACAGGCAGGGGATACCGCGGGTGTTTTCTGCATGCGCGTCCCCCACCCACAGGGGGTAGTGTGTTTGTCCGCGAGAGGTATTTTATTTCCCTCAAGTCCGCCGGCAAGCCGGTTAGGACCTTCCTATCCGCCACCTGGGACGCGCCACGTGGGAGTATCACCTCTCCCCCTGCTACGCAGGCGTAGCAGGTTCGTGGTGATGTGTACTTTGGCCAATCAGCATGTTTAAGGATCCATCGAGGGGGAGCCTCGACGGGTTCATATTTCAACAAAGTAAGGATGATGGGAAAATGGTCACTGTCACAGAGATCATCGTGTGCATTCCACCGAAACAGAGGAACCAACGTTCGGCTGCATAGACTTACGTCTATGCGAGAATATATGCCGCAACGTACACTAAAGTGAGTTGGTTCCCCTGTGTTCAAAATATATAAATCTAGCTCCGTTAGTAGTGTTTCCAGCTCTCTTCCCCGGGAGCAAGGCGTCTCGGAGCCCATATGGGGTGATGGGCGTTAAAATCGTCCAATAAGAGGAAGGGTAGTGGAAGCTGATCTATAAGATCAGCGACATCATTTATATTTATATAATCATTTATATCATTTATATCCTAAACACAATCTACTTCATACATCCATTGACGTAGACGACAGCGCGACATCCATCCCGTCATCAAAAGATGTCACTGGTGCCGCCCAGAACTTCGATGCTTTTCGGGGGTGAACATGCCCCCTATGAGGAGAGCGCGCAGGTTTGATGATGATGATGATGATGAAATGAAATGTCGTATGGCTTTTAGTGCCGGGATATCCCAGGACGGGTTCGGCTCGCCAGGTGCAGGTCTTTCTAGTTGACTCCCTTAGGCGACCTGCGCGTCATGATGAGGATGAAATGATGATGAAGACAGCACATACACCCAGCCCCCGTGCCATTGGAATTAACCAATTAAGGTTAAAATCCCCGACCCGGCCGGGAATCGAACCCGGGACCCTCTGAACAGAAGGCCAGGACGGTGACCGTTCTGCCAACGAGTCGGACATGATGATGATGATGCTTGTTGTTTAAAGGGGCCTAACGTCGTGGTCATCGGCCCCTAATTGTACGAAATGAAAGACCAAAAATGTCAAATTCATCCACTGACCAAAAAAATAATAATGTCGTTATGAAGAATGAATGGATGGACATGAACCCAACAAAAAAAACAAAAAAAGAAGCAAACAACCAAAATACAGTGGCTCAGACTCAAAGATCATACATAACTGATTACTGACCAAGTGACCACTCATAAAGCACGATGATGCTGGATGTCGAAAGGGCTGCAAAATCCATGTCTAAGGTTAAAATCCCCGACCCGGCCGGGAATCGAACCCGGGACCCTCTGAACAGAAGGCCAGGACGGTGACCGTTCTGCCAACGAGTCGGACATGATGATGATGATGCTTGTTGTTTAAAGGGGCCTAACGTCGTGGTCATCGGCCCCTAATTGTACGAAATGAAAGACCAAAAATGTCAAATTCATCCACTGACCAAAAAAATAATAATGTCGTTATGAAGAATGAATGGATGGACATGAACCCAACAAAAAAAACAAAAAAAGAAGCAAACAACCAAAATACAGTGGCTCAGACTCAAAGATCATACATAACTGATTACTGACCAAGTGACCACTCATAAAGCACGATGATGCTGGATGTCGAAAGGGCTGCAAAATCCATGTCTAAGGCCCCACAGAATGGTACATGTCGCGAGTAAAGTAGAACCATGGTATTGGCATGTTGGGGTACTAATCAAAAGTAGCGAAACTCACGGTGTTCCACACAAGACGGTACTACTCACAAGCATTGTACTTCGTACAGGTAACGCAGACCTATGGTGTCTCTCACACAATGGCGCCACTCACAGCCAACGCAAACCGATGGGTTTATTCACTCAGGTGTACTAGGCACGGATGCCGGTCCCACGGGCCCCGTGGTGTTCCTCACAGAGTGGATACTAATCAAAGGCAACGCAGACCCACGGTGTCTCTCATATAGTGTTACAACTCACAGGCTACGTCCAGACCCGCGGTGGTGCTCACATGGGAACGACGCACGGGTACTGGAAACCCCCAAGCCAAGCTCATGACTACTATTAAACAAACCCATTTCGTACCGAACATAGTGGTACAACTCGCAAGTACAGACAACCCAGGGTGTACCCCGCGTGATGGTACGAATCAAAAGTAGTTTCATGGTTCTAATTCAATCATCCCTTGGTCGCCCCTTTTAGTCGCCTCCCACGACAGGCAGGGGGTACCGTGGGTGTATTATTGGTCAGCCTCCCCCACCCACAGGGGGCGTGTGTTTGGTCCGCGAGAAGTATTTTATTTCCCTCAAGTCCGCCGGCAAGCCGGTTAGGACCCCCCTATCCGCCACCTGGGACGCGCCACGTGGGAGTATCACCTCTCCCCCTGCTACGCCAGCGTAGTACGTTCGTGGCGCGCAGGTTTGGGAGCAGGTGTTCCTCAAGGCGCAGACTCATACCCCCAGATGGGGGGCATGACTTCTCCTTCGCAGGGGAATTCCGAGTGCGCTCAGCACGGGGGCTCTTCTTCGCCGCCTTCTGTTCTTGTTTAGACGGGCTGGGAGATGGTTTCCCAGCCCTGTTTGACGATGCCGCCTCCGCCATTTGGGGCACGGCTTTCGCCGATCTCTTAGAGGAGGGAGACTTAGTCTTCCCCCCTTGCTGTGCCGGCTGGGAACTGCCAGCCTGCACAGACTTCGGGTTGGTCGAAGTGATCTCTTGAATCTTCTTCTCACTAAGATATGTCGGACAATTCCGATCCCGAGGAGAATGAAAACCGGAGCAGTTAGTGCACTTGTATGGAGTTGTGCACTCCTCCGCGCCGTGAGCTACTCGTGCACATGTACCACATACAGCCTGATTCGATCAGCAAGATACCATATGTCCGAATCGCTGGCATTGATAGCATCGCATAGGAGGCGGGATGTACGGCCTCACTTCGCAACGATAAGTTGTTACCTTGACTTTCTCTGGTAACACTGACAACTTGAAGGAGACAATGAAGGCAGCAGTGGCAACGTCTTCACCGTTGACCTTGCGTGTAATCCTCCGGATGTGTGTCACGCCACGGTTCTTCATGTCTTCCATCAACTCGTCGTCAGTGTTCAAAATAAGGTCGCGGTGAAAGATGACTCCGCAAACCAGGTTCAAGGACTTATGCTCCTCCACTTTGACGGGGATTTCGCCAAAGTGCTCGCACTTAAGCAACTGATCAGCTTGCAGTGCTCTACGAGTCTTCATAAGCAAACTACCGTTGCGCATTTTCTTGAGATCCTCCAGTTCGCCGTAGACGCCTTCGATGTGCCTACTAAAAAGGATTGATTTCTCGAGCTTATAATCGTGCCCATCAGTTCTGGCAGCGACCAGAAACCTAGGGAAGCTGGATCCTATTCCTTCACGCTACGCATGTTCCCGGGGAGTTGAACCTCTCAGGGAAGCAATAGTTAAAAGTCTTCGGTGGGGGACCACCTTGAGAGAGCCGACTTCGTTTAGAAGGCATGCCCGAAAGCTTCCTCCCCGAATGCCACCCACTCCGATCAGGGGTCTCTGTAGCCGAACCAAGCAGCTATGGCAATACCCACCTGGTCATAGCAGGTATTGCCCGGGGCCCGATGTTGGGCGATGCCTAATACGGGATGACTGAGGCAATGAGCACTAGGACTCCCTTCCTCCAGGCACCCGCAATAGCATGTACCCCATAACGTGTACAGAGCACTAAATATAGAGAAAAAATAAAATATAGTTAATAATAATATGTCCTTCTGGCATTCGGCTGTGCGGGGACCTGTGTTGTCAGGCGGATACTACTGCCAAGGTACATGGCGCCCCACGATGGTCCTGGGTGGGCAGTTGCGGGCTTTTGGGCGTAAATGCACACGTAAGAGGCCCATCTCCGGGCAGCACGCACATCAAAATTTGGAATGGTCAACATCTGACCCTCGGAAAAATAATAAAAGATAAAGAGGGGACCATGCCCACATGACATTTTTAGTCGCCTTCTGCGACATGCAGGGATTACCTGAATGGGTCTGACTAATTTGTCAAGAAAGAATTTAAACTGAAATGGAAGGTTACATTTTCAAAAAGCAACAATTTCTCACTTAGTGAGATAACAATAACATAGTAATTTAAAAACAAGATTTAGACAAAAAAATATCCAAGACTTAATCTTTACCACATTTCGGCTACAAGCCCATACTTTGCAATTTTTTGAGCTTCCAGATCAAACATTACAGAGGAGCGTAATTTCACAAAGGGCAGAAATCTCCGAATACCTGGACCGCTTGCTGCTTAATTTACCATTCAAGCCTCATAGAGGCACTTTTACAATACTTGAAAAGAGCATACACGCGCTCAGTTTTTCAAGCCTCTTCAAGGCAATAGTAGACTTTACAATTACTTGCCATTACGACACCACTTACTACAATGACACGGGGGTATCTTGTACCCAATCTACTGGGTCTTAGCAGAAAAGGAACAGGTTACGTAAATGATCCGAAATACAAAAAATGTATGGAGGCGAGTACTTGCACTCCTAAATACTCATTTTAAAACCTAAAAGACACTCGGTCGGTGAAACAGGGGCTATTCCCAAACTATGGATGTGACCCGTATAAGAAAGAAATTTAAAACATTAAGGAAGAGAACCAGTTACCAAAACGTAGTCACCTCAAACCAAAACGAAGGTGAGCTCGAGAGGGTAAATCACTCTCTACCCCCGAATTACACTTACAGATTTTATGAAGTTTTTACTTCAAACTGCAGAAAATTACATGTTGGAAAGATAGGTTCCATTGTAAAGTTTTCGGATCTTTCCCGCGGGTTAAACTGCTGATCTAGCAAGAAATAAAGATGTTAAACTGCCATTACATTAATGAAGACCAGCTGCCTGATGAAAGAGGCACCTCCCGCCTCCTGCTACACGTACACACAATAGGTTAGATGTTCATCAAGTGGCCGATAGACGAGAAAATCAACAGTTTATAAACACTCGGGGAAAGTTCGAGACCTTTGACGAAAAATTATGCCACACTCTCTCTCTTTTATTGGCTCGCTTAAAGTTACACATCAAATCGAAGAAGAAACGTGTGATTGGTAGGAAATTAATTACAGAAATTCTTGATTGGCTAAAATCTAAACAGGCGGAAAGAAAGATAAATATGCCAACCCATAACTGAATGAACGAAATTTAGTAAAGAAAAAACTTATGAATACAAATTTCTTCAAATAAAGTTCCTTCACTTCCCACCAGGGTGCATGATCATAGTTTTTTAGTAGAGACATCCATGAGAGTGTGTCCATACTTCTAGAGGAAAAAAAACAAAACGAGTTGAAATTCACACAGTACTGGCAACTTCATAATCACAAAATTAAGGTATTGACATCTTCTGAAAAAATTTATAAGTTGGTCCAGTTCTAAGTTCCGAATTTCACCTGTAGAGGAGGTTATATTGGCGCAAGATTTAAAAGTGGGGCTTGGAGGTGTACCTCCCGGTACAATCTCAATCTCTAGTATTCAGGCTAATGATGAAGATGATGCTTGTTGTTTAACGGGGCCTAACATCGAGGTCATCGGCCCGTAATGGTACGAAATTAAATGTTCAAAATCATCCACAGATATAATAAAAAATCCTCATAAAGAAGGAATGGATGGAGAAAAACCAAAAAACAAAAAAGGAGAGGATCCAAGTAAAAAAAAAGATCATAGGGACCACTCATGAAGCACAATCCTGAATCGAGGATGCTTGATGTCTAAAGGGGTCCAAAATCCAGGCCTATGGCCCCACAGAAAGGTAGATCTTGCGAGTAAATTAGAACCATGGTATTTGTCATGTTGGGGTACTAATCAGAAGTAGCGAAGACTCACGGTGTTCCACACAAGATCGTACTACTCGCAAGTATTGTACTTCGTATAGGTAACGCAAACCTATGGTGGTTCTCACACAATGGCGCCACTCATAGCCAACGCAAACCGATGAGGTTCCTCACCTAGGTGTTCTAACCACACTATCCCATGGTGTTCCTCACATAGTGGGTACTATTCACAGTCAAGGCAGACCCACGGTATCGCACATATAGTGGTATAACTCACAGGCAACGCCCAGACCCGCCGTGTTGCTTACATGGGTACGACGCGCGGGTACTGGAAACCCCCAGGCGAAGCTCACGACTGCTACTAATCAAAAACCAATTTCGTACCGAATATAGTGGTACAACTCGCAAGTACAGGCAACCCATGGTGTTCCCCGTGTGATGGTACGGATCAAAAGTAGTTTCATGGTTCTAATTCAATCATCCCTTGGTCGCCCCTTTTAGTTGCCTCTCACGACAGGCAGGGTATACCGTGGGTGTATTATTCGTCTGCGTCCCCTCCCCACAGGGGGTAAACAGAAAGAGAAAAGAAGAAGAAAGGCATGGGCCACGAGGGGCGTGAAATGAAAGACTCCCTAGGCCTCGAATGCTCTAATGCCTTCGGGGTCGGAAAAGAACAACAGTTGACCGAGGGAGGTCGGACAGGATAGACGAAAGTGGGGAGCCTGGCACAAGTAAGTGGAAGCAATGCCAAGACCTTGACTTTCTCTGGTAACACTGACAACTTGAACGAGACAATGAAGGCACCAGTGGCAACGTCTTCACCGTTGACCTTGCGCGTAATGCGCCGGACGTGTGTCACGCCACGGGTCTTCGTGTCTTCCATCAACTCGTCGTCAGTGTTCAAAATAAGGTCGCGGTGAAAGATAACTCCGCGAACCAGGTTCAAGGCCTTATGCTCCTCCACTTTTACGGGGATGTCACCAAAGTGGTCGCACTTAAGCAAATGATCAGCTTGCAGTGCGGTACGAGTCTTCAAAAGCAAACTACAGTTGCGCATATTCTTGAGGTCCTCAAGTTCGCCGTAAACGTCCTCAATGTGTCTACTAAAAAGGAAAGATTTATCCAGGTTAAAATCATGTCCATCGGTTCTGGTAGCGACCAGAAATGTAGGGAAGCTGGATCCCAGTCCTTCACGCTGCGCATGTTCCCAGGGAGTTGAAACTCTCAGGGAAGCAAATGTTAAAGTCTTCGGTGGGGGACCACCTTGAGAGGGGCGACTTCGTTTCGAAGCCATTCCTCAAAACGTCCTCCGCGAATGCCACCCATTCCGATCAGGGGTCTCTGTAGCCGAACCAAGCAGCCAAGGCAATACCCACCTGGTCATAGCAGGTACTGCCCGGGGTCCGATGTTGGACGATGCCTAATAGGGGATGAAAGAGGTAATGAGCACTAGGACTACCTTCCTCCAGTCACCCGCAATAGCATGTACCCCATAACGTGTACAGAGCACTAAATAGAGAGAAAAATAATTAATAATAACATGACCTTCTGGTAATCGGCTGTGCGGGGACCTGAGCTGTCAGGCGGATACTACTGACAAGGTACAGGGCGCTCCCGCTCACAAGATACCTGGATGGGCAATGGCGGGCTTTTGGGCGTAATCGCACACGTAAGAGACCTATCTCCGGCCAGCACGCACATCAAAACATAGAAATGGTCTACATCTGACCCTCGGAAAAATAAAAAACTAAAGAGGGGACCATGGCCACATGACCCTTTAAGTCGCCTTCTACGACAGCCAGGTTTACCTGTGAATGTATTCAACCCCTCCCAACCACAGGAGGTCCAACACATTATACCAAACCGCAATCCATGCCCGCGCCTAGGTCGCCCCTTTCAGTCGACTCATACGACAGGCAGGGGTACCGCGAGTTTTTCTACATGTGCGTCCCCCCAACCGCAGGGGGTAATGTGTTTGGTCCACACGAGGTATTTTATTTCCCTCAAGTCCGCCGGCAACCCGGTTAGGACCCTCCTATCCTCCACCTGTAACGCGTCACGTGGGAGTATCCCCTCCCCCATTGTTTAGTAGGATCGTGCAGATGGCGGATGGGAGGTTAGGTTCGCTCTCTTAAGCGTCTAGAATGCGCTAAATTTCGATGTTTAAAGGTGATAGATAATATATATATATATATATATATATATATATATTCAAATTGCGCGCTACCATATACCTAAGGCACTAGCCATGCAGATTTTGCCCCGTCAAAATTCCAGCACTGAATTTTGCGATCGTCTGTTGTTAAAAGATAGCCACTGTCAAAAAATCACGTGGCTTTGTTTACAAACAAGAGCACGTGGAATTTTTCAAATTGCCCGCCACCACAAGGAGTTTTAGTGCTGTAAAAATGGAAGCACGATGCTCTCATGATTAAAGATGGCGGATGACAGCCGACAAAAAAGAACGTGCGATTTAAAATTGCCGGCCACCACATGCCTAAGAATGAAGTTCAGTGCCGTAAAGATGGCAACACGGTGCTCTGTTGACTAAAGATGGCCGCTGTTCAAAAAGCACTTGGCCTTGTTTACAAACAAGAGCACGAGGAATTTTTCAAATTACTCGCTACCACATGTCAAAGTTTGAGGATTAGTACCGTCAAGACAGCAGCACTAAGCATAACGATGCAAGATGGCCACTGTCAAAAATGCACGTCGTTTTGAAGAGCACGTGGCTTGATTTAAAGATGGCCGTTGACAGGTGTCAAAAATGACGTGGAAATTCAATCTACACGACCACGTAGCTAAGATGGCAAATATGAAGTTTAGTGCCGTCAAAGTGGCTGCACTGAGGTTAGCGATACGTTACTGTTTAAAGATGGCAGCTCTCATAAAACCACGTGGCTTTGTTTACAAATCGAAATTTCGCGCTAAGATTCAAATTTCCCGCTCGTAAGGTATGGTAGAGTAATGAGGGAAGCACTGAGGTTAGCGAAGCAAGATGGCCGCTTGACAGCTGTCAAGAAGCACGTGGCTGTCAAAAAAGCACGTGGCCTTGTTTACGAACAAATGCACGTGGACATGACGTCATGGTCACGTGACCGGAATCAATGACCTTGGGGTCTGTGATCCAGGGGGTCAATGATATTGCTGACTTAGCAAAAAATGCTGACGTTACTTCTGGATCCAGGAACCCCACTGCTCCCCTACTGACAATACCACTGCTTCCCTCCCCGAATCCCGAAGGGAAGTCCTCCATACCTTCGTTGTTCATTTTATCGCTCTCAGCTTATTCGGAAGTGGAATGATGATGATGATGATGCTTGTTGTTTTAAGGGGCCTAACATCGAAGGATATCGGCCCTTAATGGAAGGACATGGACGACATGATACATGATATTGAAAATGTTAAAATATATCCACTGACAACTAATAAAATTAGAGAAAATACAGGGAAGAAAAGGAATAAGGCATTGCCTGGTAGTGCAGACATATGTATTGAGGGGAAAATGGTCACTGTCACAAAGATCGTCGTGTGATTTCCACCGAAACAGAGGAACCAACGTTCGGCTGCATAGACTTACGTCTATGCGAGAATATGTGCCGTAACGTACACTGAAGTGTGTTGGTCCCCCTGTGTTCAAAATACATAAATCCTGCTCTGTTACTAATGTTTCCAGCTCTTTCCCCAGGGGCAAGGCGTCTCAGAGCCCCATATGGGTTGATGGGTGTTAAAATCGCCCAACAATAGGAAGTGAGGTGTAAGATGATCTAGAAGATCAGTGACATTATTGTTGTTAAAAGCCTGGCTTGGTGGATGGTAAACATTACACACTGTTGTTATGACAGGCAGCGGAACGCGAACAGCTATACACTTCAGTGGGCTTCTTATTGGAGACTCCTCGCTATAGTATCAGAACGGACAACGCCACAGGAAGACCGCTGAGCATAATGTATTTCTGTCGCGTATAGTCGAAAATTCCTCAATACCGTACGATGACCTGGTCGGAAATTTTTTCCTGAATACAGATTATACTCGCCGAATACAGTACTCGCTAATGAGCTGGCGCAGCTCATCAAATTGCCTATCATAACCGTTACAATTTCATTGTAACAGTGCCATATTGTAAGCATGAACTTCTGAGGTTTAGGTTAGGAGCAGCGTAATGCTACCTAACCTAACACTCACATCCCCATCCGAAGATGGAGATTCATGCTCCATGTATATCTCCCCCTCACAAGACGAGGTGATACATGCCTTCAGTTTCTTCGAATTAGTCCGGGGTGGGGTTTCCTCCTACGTGGGGAGCGCGCAGGTCTTCCAGAAAGTAGACCCGCTGGCGCAGAATCGGGCCCTCCAGGTGGAGGGCGTGAGGCACCATTTGTAGGAGACGTAGATGATGACGATGATGATGCTTGTTGTTTAATGGGGCCTAACATCGAGGTCATCGGCCCCTAATGGTACGAAATGAAAGAACAAAAATATCAAATTCATCCACTGACCAAAATAAAAATAAAATATGTCATGAAGAATGAATGGATGGACAGGAACCCAACAAAACACAAAACAAAACAAAAAAAACCAGGGGATCGGACTCAACAGATCGAAAATAGCATTATTACCGACCAAGGAACCACTTATAAAGCACAATGATGCTTGGTGTCTAAAGAGGGTGCAAAATCCAAGTCTAAGGCTCCACAGAATGGTACATATCGCGAGTAAAATAGAACCATGGTATGTGTCATGTTGGGGTATTAATCAGAAGTAGCGAAGACTCACGGTGTTCCACAAAAGATGGTACTACTCACACGTATTGTACTTCGCACAGGTAACGCAGACCTATGGTGTTTCGCACACAATGGCGCCACTTACAGCCAACGCAAACAGATGAGTTTCCTCACCTAGGTGTACTAGTCACGGGTGCCGTTCCCAAGGGCCCCGTAGTGTTCCTCACATAGTGAGTACTAATCACAGGCAACGCAGACCCACGGTGTCGCTCATATAGTGGTACAACTCACAGGCTACGCCCAGACCCGCGGTGTTGCCCACATGGGTACAACGCACGGGTACTGGAATCCACCCGGCCAGGCTTTTTACTGCAACGAATCACAAACCTATTTCGTACCAAGGTAGTGATACTACTCGCAAGTACATGCAACCCATGGTGTTACCCGCATGATGGTACGAATCAAGAGTAGTTTCATGTTCTAATTCAATCATCCCTTGGTCGCCGCTTTCAGTCGCCTCATACGACAGGCAGGGGAAACTGAGGGTGAATTCTTCGTCTGCCTCCCCCACCCACAGGGGGGGGTGTGTTTGGTCCGCGAGAGGTACTTTATTTCTCTCAAGTCCGCCGGCAAGCCGGTTAGGACCCCCCTATCCGCCACCTGGGAGTATCACCTCTCCCCTGCTACGCCTGCGTAGCAGGTTCGTGGAGGATACGTAGAAGAACGCCCGTTACAGGCGGTCTTCTTCCCCGCCGTCCATTCATGTTTTTCCAGCCCTGGTCGACGATGCCGCCTCCGCCGTCTTAGGCGTGGCTTTCGCCGACTTCGTGGGGGAAGGAGACGTTTTCTTCCTCTTCTGTGCCCGCCTTCGAGCTTGTTCTCTTTGCGACGTAGCTCGCAGGAGCAACTCCGGCGTTGGGCGCAGCGATCTTCTGGAAAAGTGTTGTAGTTGAAAATGAGGAACCTGGCAGGGACTGTGCTCTCAAGCTGAAGTCTAGTGCCTTGGCCGGTGCATTCAGAGTATTGAACTTAGGGCGCGCTTCCTGGTAGGAAAGACCATCCAGGGTCTTGATCTCCCGGATCTTCTTCTCACTCAGATAGGTCGGACAGTTCCGATCCCGACGAGAATGAAGACCAGAGCAGTGAGTGCACTTGTACCAAGGCGTGCACACCTCCGCGCCGAGAGCTACTTGCCCACATGTACCACACACTGACTGATTCGAACTACTAGATACCATGTGTCCGAATCTCTGGCATTGATATTACGGCATAGGATGCGGGATGTACGGCCGCACATCGCAACGATAGCATGTTACCTTGACTTTCTCTGGTAACACTGACAATTTGAAGGAGACTATGAACGCACCCATGGCAACGTCTTCACCGTTGACTTTGCAAGTAATGATCATGATAATGCTTGTTCTTGATGATGATGATGATTGTTGTTTAAAGGGTCCTAACATCGAGGTCATCGGCCCCTAATGGTACGAAATAAGACGAAATGGAATAACATATTAAAAGTCTAAAATTCTCCACTGAGCAGAATTCAAAAGCGTGAGAACGAAGGATGAATGGATGGACATGAATTTAAAACACTCAGTGGATGCGACCCGCAATGTCGCACATTCACATAAACTGACGTGACAAAAGAGTTTTACTGACCAAGGGAGTACTGCTATAGCATAACACAATCGATTATGCGTGCAGTCAAAAGGGGGTCCTAAATCGAAGTTATCGGCCCCTCATAACGGTACTGATCGCTAGCAAAGTAGAACCATGGTATTTGTTCTGTTGCGTTACTAATCAAAAGTAGCAGAGACTTGCGGTATTCCACACATTATTGTACCACTCAGAGCTTATAAAATTCGACATATAATACAGACCTATATTTTTCTCACTTTGCGGCGTCATTTACAGGCAACGCTAACCTATGGTGTTCATCACATAAGAGTACTAACCGCAGGGACCTCTCCCTATCCCGTGGTGTTCCTCATATAGTGGGTACTAATCATAGGCAAGGCAGAACCATGGTAGCTATCATCCCACGGTCCTGCTCATATGGTGGTACTAATCACAGGTACTACAAAAGCGACCGCACGGTGCTCCTGTGTGCTACTAATCACAAACCAATTTCGTACCTAATATAGTGGTACTACGCACAAGTAAAAGCGACCCTTGGTGTTCTCCGCGTGGTAGTACGAATCACAAGTAGTTTCATGGTTCTAATACAATCAACCCCTGGTCGCCCCTTTTAGTCGCCTCTCACGACAGGCAGGGAATACCGTGGGTGTATTATTCGTCTGCTTCCCCCACCCACAGGGGGTGTGTGTTTGGTCCGCGAGAGGTATTTTATTTCCCTCAAGTCCGCCGGCTAGCCGGTGAGGACCCCCCTATCCGCCACCTGGGACGCGCCACGTGGGAGTATCGCCTCTCCACCTGCTACGCCTGCGTTCGTGGATGCTTGTTGTTTAGAGGGGACTAACATCGAGGTCATCGGCCCCTAATGGTACGAAATGAGATAACAACAAGAAATGAAAAGCATCCATTGAGCATTGGCCAAAATAAAAAAATTAAAAAATATAAAATTTCATGAAGAATGAATGGATGGACATCAACACAACAAGAAACAAAAAAAACCAGTGGATCAGACTCAAAAAAGATTGTAAATAATAGTATTAGTGACCAAGGGACCACTTATAAAGCACAATAATGCTAATGGCACTAGCTGTGCGGGGACCTGTGTTGTCAGGCGGATACTACTGATGATGATTATGCTTGTTATTCAGAGGGGCCTATGGTACGAAAAGAGACGAAATGGGATTACAATTTAAAAGTACAACATTCATCCACTGACCGAATTCAAAACGTGATGATGAGGAACGAATTGATGAATATGAATTTAAACAAGCAGTGGATTAGACGCGCAATGCCTCACATTCCCAGAAAAAATGTAACTGACCAAGGGACTGCTTCCAAAGCCCCATCCTGAATCCATGATGCTTGTCTGAATGGGTCAATATCTATGTCAACGATCCCGCATAATGCCACTTATCGGTAGTAAAGGAGAACTATGATATTCCTCAAGCTGTGATGATGATGATGCTTGTTGTTTAAAGGGGCCTAACATCGAGGTCATCGGCCCCTAATGGTACGAAATGAAACGACAAAGTAAAAGTTCAAAATTATCCACTGACCAAAATAAAAAATGCCATGAAGAATGAATGAACGAATGAATGAATGAATGAATGAATGAATGAACATGAATTTAAAACAATCAGTGGATCCGACTCAAAAAACTATCATAGTTAATAGTATTACTGACCAAGGGGCCACTCCCAAGGCAAATCGAGGATGCTTGGTGTCTAAATGGGTCCAAAATACAAGTCAAAGGCCCCTCAGAATGGTACTTATCGCTAGTAATGTAGAACCATGGTATCTGTCCTGTTGCGGTACTAATCAATGGTAGCAGAGACTTGCGGTATTCCACACATTATTGTACTACTCAAAGCTTATGAAATTCGACATTAATACAGACCTATGTTTTTCTCACTCTGCGGCGCCATTCACAGGCAACGCAAACCTATGATGTTCATCACATAAGAGTACTAACCACAGGGACCTCTCCCTATCCCGTGGTGTTCCTCATATAGTGGGTACTAATCACAGGTAAAGCAGGTCCATGGTAGCTATCATCCCATGGTCCCGCTCATATGGTGGTACTAATCACAGGTACTGCAAAAGCCGACCGCGCGGTGCTCCTGTGTGCTACTAATCACAAACCTATTTCGTACCTAATATAGTGGTACTACGCAGAAGTAAAAGCGACCCTTGGTGTTCTCCGCGTGGTGCTACTAATCACATGTAGTTGCATGGTTCGAATACAACCATCCCTTGGTCGCCCCTATTAGTCGGCTCTCACGACAGGCAGGGGATACCGTGGGTGTATTATTCGTCTGCCTCCCCCACCCACAGGGGGTGTGTGTTTGGTCCGCGAGAGGTATTTTATTTCCCTCAAGTCCGCCGGCAAGCCGGTTAGGACCCCCCTATCCGCCACCTGGGACGCGCCACGTGGGAGTATCACCTCTCCCCCTGCTACGCCTGCGTAGCAGGTTCGTGGATTCCTCAAGCTGTGGTACTAATCAAAGGTAGCGTAAACTCACGGTGTTCCAAACATTAAGGTTCTACTCACAAGTATTTTACGTCGTAAAGGTAACGCAGACCTATGATGTTTCTCACACAATGGCGCCACTCATAGCCAACGCAAACCGATGAGGTTCCTCACCTAGGTGTACTAATCACGGGCGCCGGCATTCCCGTGGTGTTCCTCACATAGTGGGTACTAACCACTGGCAACGCAGACCCATGGTGTCGCTCATATAGTGGTACTACAACTCACACACGCCTATTTTTTTTTTTTTTTTTTTTTTTTTTTTTTTTTTTATTGCGGCAGGGAACTTCTCAACTTTAACTACTGTACCCTGCCGTGCTAACTAGCAAAACTGGGCCAGACACCAAAAGGAAGTCGACCTCCCCAAAATGCCTAACATCATCATAAAAGGCGTTGATCTCAGTCTCACAGATGAATCACTTCTCCGTTCCCTACGCAACAGCGGCGTTCCAGCCAACAATGCCTCCAGGATACTGGAAAACAACCTACCAACCGAAAAGTTCCTGATACAACTAGCCACCCCACAGGACGTCCACCAGTCACTGATATATGGAATATATGTACATGGATGGCAATTCATCAGGGAACCATGCCCGAAACATCTAGAGCAAGAATTCGAACCGAAACCGGGAACCCGGCCACCTGCTTACACTCCTCCTCCACCATCACCGAACCCACTCACCCAGCCACCTCATTACATCCCGCCGCACCAGCTCCCGTCCTATACATATACAAACCCAACGACGACCATTACCACCAGTACCGCTACCTATCTAACCCCCACCTCCTGCAAAACCCCTATAACCACAACAGTCCCTTCACATACCTCCCACGTGATGATGTCTCCTATCTCCACCTCCCCAATCAGCTCTCCCAAACCCAACAGCCCGGCCACCCACACCCACCAAGGAAACATCGGAAACAGCAAGACCAGCAACACCACCACCACCACCACCACCACCGGCCGAATCCAATAGAAGATCACCACCACCAGAGAGCAACCCCAGCTGCGTGGTGAGGGGAGTAAACCCAGGAATACCAACTAACCTCATCAGCCAAGAACTGCACCTAGCCGGACTCCACTTAAAAAGAGCAACCCGAATCCACAATGAAACCGGGCCCACCTTCATGCTGCGACTACAACTCCAAACCACAGAAGAAGTCCAGCGTCTCATACACCAGGGGATCAAACTCTTCGGCCGCTATCATCGAGTTGAGCCATCTCGATCTCCCCCGCAACCCTCCTCCCACCCCACCACTCCGAGAAACCGTGCCCAGCTACCCAACCCGCAATCCCACCCGTCTAACCTACATAACCGCTCCTACGTTCTCCAAGTACTCCTCATATCTCTCCTAAACTTCTCTTCACTATACCAGCAAACCTTCAACCTACTCTTCCCAACTCCACAATAGTGACAAAGTATATCTGTACTGAAACCAATGTAACCAAATTGTAAATAACCTTTGTAATATCAATGTAATCAAATTGTACTAACCTCTGTAATCAAACTGTAATAACCTTTGTAATCAAATCTAATAAAAAGCAAAAGAGCAGATCTACACCCTTAGCCAAGAGGCCCCATCATCACATCACCAAACAACAAAACACCCTTCTTTTATCATAAAACCCATCCAAATCCCCAAACCCCGCCAAATCTCCTGGCCAGAGAGAAGACGTAACCTTCTAGGTGGCCCGCCCCTTCCCTCCAGTAAGGGGAATGAAAACTTACCCCTTGGTCCTTGGTCACAGGCAACGCCCAGACACGTGGTGTTGCTCACATGGGTACGACTCACGGCTACTGGAAGCCCACACTGAACCCCGCTTGAGTGCTACGAATCACAAAACGATTTAGTACCTAACAGAGTGGTACTACTCGGAAGTAAAAGCAACCAATGGTGTTCAGCGCGTGATGGTACTAATCAAAAGTAGTTTCATAGTTCTAATACAATCACCCCTTGGTCGCCCCTTTTACTCGACTCTCGCGACAGGCAGGGGATACCGTGATGATGATGATGTTGATCCTTGTTGTTTAAAGGGGCCTAACATCGAGGTCATCGGCTCCTAATGGTACGAAATGAAATAACAAAAAATTCAAATTCATCCACTGACCAAAATCAAATAAAAAATGTCATGAAGAATGAATGGGTGGACATGAACCCTACAAAAAAACAAAAAAAACAAACAAACAAACAAACAAACAAACAAAAACAGTGGATCAGACTCAAAAAGAAGGTAGTTAATTAGAGTATTACTGACCAAGGGACCATTTATAAAGCACAATGATGCTTGATGTCAATAGGGGTGCTAAATTCACGTCTAAGGCCCCACAGAATGGTACATGTCGCGAGTAAAGTAGAACCATGGTATTTGTCATTTTGGAGTACTGATCAAAAGTAGCTAAGACTCACGGTGGTCCACACGAGATGGTACTACTCACAAGTATTGCAATTCGTACAGGGAACGCAGACCTATGGTGTTTCTCACACAATGGCGCCACTCATAGCCAACGCAAACCGGTAAGGTTCCTCACCTACGTGTACTTGTCACGGGCGCCGGTATTCCTGTGGTGTTCCTCACATAGTTGGTACCAATCACAGGCAACGCTGATCCACGGTGCCGCTCATATAGCGGTACAACTCACAGGCTACGGCCAAACCCGCGGTGTTGCCCACATGGGTACAGCGCATGGGTACTGGAATCCACCAGGCCAGGCTTTTTACTGCAACTAATCACAAACCTATTTCGTACCAATTTAGTGATGATGATGATGATGCTTGCTGTTTATAGGGGCCTAACATCGAGGTCATCAGCCCCTAATGGTACGGAATGAAATGACAACAAAAAATTAAAAATCGTCCACTGACCAAAAGAAAAAAACCGTCATGAAGAAGGAATGGATGGACATGAAGCAAAAAAAAAACAACAAAAAACGAGAAAACAAAAAAGTTATTGGATTCAACTAAAAAAAAGGATCATATATAATTTATTACTGACCAAGGGACCACTCATAAAGCAGAATCCTGAATCGAGGATGCTTGATGTCTAAAGGGGTGCAAAATCCACGTCTAAGGCCCCACAGAATGGTACATGTCGCGAGTAAAGTAGAACCATGGTATTTGTCATGGTGGGGTACTAATCAAAAGTAGCGAAGACTCATAGTGTTCCACACAAGATGGTACTAATCACAAGTATTGTACTTCGTACAGGTAACGCAACCTAAGGTGTTTCTCACACAATGGCGCCACTCACAGCCAACGCAAACCGATGAGTTTCCTCACCTAGGTCTTTTTCACTAAGGCCCCGTACTAGATACCTTTGTGTAATAAGATGGCTATTTGTAAATAGTGCCTTGTAAGGCCAGAAGGCAGTTTGGGTTTAGGAAATGTTATTCCACAGAAGCCCAACTTGTAGAATTCCAGCAAGATATAGCAGATATCCTGGATTCAGGAGGTCAGTTGGACTGTATTGCGATTGACTTATCTAAGGCATTTGATAGGGTAGATCATGGGAAACTACTGGAAAAATGAGTGCAATTGGACTTGACAAAAGAGTGACTGAATGGGTGGCTCTGTTTCTAGAAAATAGAACTCAGAGAATTAGAGTAGGTGAAACTTTATCTGTCCCTGTAAAAATTAAGAGGGGAATTCCTCAATGCAGTATTATTGGACCTTTATATTTTCTTACATATATCACTCGAGTACCAGTAATGCTATTGAGGATATTATTATTAAACTACAACAAGCTTTAGACTCAGGTATGTTAGCAGCTGGTTTATTTATAGATCTTAAAAAGGCTTTTGACACAGTTGATCATAAAATTTTATTACATAAATTAGAAGTAGCAGGCATTAGAGGCATTGCATTGGATTGGTTTGTTGATTACCTCTCTAATAGGGAGCAGTTTGTTACATGTAATAATAATCAGAGTAATGTGAAGGTGATCTCAATTGGTGTGCCTCAGGGTTCTGTGCTTGGGCCTTTATTGTTTCTTATCTTCATTAATGATATTGGTCACCTTAAATTAAATGGAAGACTATCCATTTTTGCTGATGACACTAATATTTTTATACAGGCTCTAGCAATCATGAACTTGAACAAAATATGCAGCAGGATATTCGATTACTTGAAACATGGCTTAATTCCAACCGATTAACTATCAATCTAACAAAATCAAACTACATAAATTTTCACAAACCTTTATATGTATTAAATTTGGATAAAAATCTGCTTTTCTTCAATCAAAGAGTAATGAAAGTGCACAGTACTAAATTCTTAGGACTGGTTATAGATGAAAATCTGTCGTGGAGTAATCACGTGGAGACTATTTGTAATAAAATTATCCCTGTGATTGGTATCCTCAGTAGATTGCGATATAAGTTTTCTCATGGGTTGTTGAAGGGTATTTACTATGCTCTTATTGAAAGCCACATCTCTTATATGATACATGTCTGGGAATGCTGTAATAAAGAATTGTTTGGAAAGGTAGAGGTCCTTAGGAAGAGAGCACTAAAAATAATTTTCAAACTGCCCATTCTGACACCGACTAAAGATCTGTATAAATATTGTAATATATTATCACTTCCAAACCTCCGCATAAAGGCTTCTATAATTATGATCTATAAAATTCAAAACAAATTAGTCCGCTCAAACACATCAGTAATTACCAATTCACAGATTCATAATTATGAAACAAGAATTATTTATAATATTCACTACAATCAGATTCATTCCACTAGTTATGGTCAAAACTCTCTTTGGCATTTTTCTATAACTATGTATAACTCGCTTCCAAAAAATTAAAAAATGTTACCAACTTTATCTATCTTCAAGAATAATGTAACTAAATACCTGAAGTAGTATGGTAATTATGGTTAGGAAGCTTTGTCCTATCTTATCTCTTACACCATGTTAAATTATATACTTACTGTATTTTATTTTGTAATCAGATTGTGAATATAGCTGCCATTGTCATTTATTTGTATTGCACCAAGAAGAGCCTTGGCTCAGGTGCCTATATTGAAATGAAAATAATAAAATAATAATGATATGTGTAAAGAAGTGGAATCAGAGATAAGGCTTTTCGCAGATGATGTTATTCTCTACAGAGTAATAAATAAGTTACAAGATTGTGAGCAACTGCAAAATGACTTCGATAATGTTGTGAGATGGACAGTAGGCAATGGTATGATTATAAATGGGGATAAAAGTCAGGTTGTGAGTTTCACAAATAGGAAAAGTCCTCTCAGTTTTAATTACTACGTTGATGGGGTGAAAGTTCCCTTTGGGGATTGCACCGGGCGGTACACCTCTACGCGACGCAAGTTCAAATCTTGCTCCAATTGAAACTCCTCTACAGGAGAAAGCCTGAACTTTAAAAACTGTATTAACTCAACGGTTTCTCTGAAGATGGATCTGTGTGAATTTTGATGTGTTTTTGTTGGTCATTGATCAAGAAGTGCGGACGTTCTCTACCAGATGTCTCTACAAAAACTATGATCATGCACTCTGGTGTAAAGGAATGTACCTTCTTGAAGAAATTGTGTATTCCTAATTCTGTTCTGTGGTTTGTAGGTTGGCAACATTGATCCTTTCTTTCCACCTGTTTTGAATTTAACCAATCACTAATTTCTGTAATTAATTTTCCTCCAATCATTGCTTTCTTCTTCGATATGGATATGTTGCTCTAAGCTATCCAATAAAAGCGAAAGGGTGTGTCTACGCATTCCTGAAAGGTCTCGAATTTTCCACGAGGGTATACAAACTGCTGATTTCTTGTCTCGGTGCCACTAGTATAACATCTACTCTGTGTGTGTGAATATGTAGCAGGGGGCGGGAAGCGCCTCGTTCTTCGGGCAGCGACTCTTCTACAAGGTAATGGCCTTTTAACTTCTTTTTTTTTCTTGCTAGCTCAGCAGTTTAACTCTCGGAGAAGATTCGAAACCTTTAATATGTAATCCACCTCCTTAACATGTAAATCCCTTTTTTCTGTCTATGTAAAGCTACTATTTCGTGAACTGTAATTCGGGGATAGAGAGTGCTTTACCCTCTCGAGCTCCCCTTCATTTTGAATATGGAGGTGACTACGCTTTTCTAACCGATTTTACTCTTCCTTAAAGTGTTTAAATTTTTCAGACGAGTCACCTCCTTAGCTTGGGACTAGCCCTTGTATATCGGCCTAGAGCCACCTAGGTTTCAATATGTAGAGTTAGGAGTGCAATTTACGCCTCCATCCCCTTTGCTTTGGGCCAGTAACTTAACCTGATGTGTTGTTTTATTCATGCGAAGGCCCCGTAGGTTGGGTATTAATTACCCCTGTTTCCTTGTGTGCCTTGAGGGCAGATAGAAGTGAAGTTTGTAGTGGCCTTTGATAGGCTTGTAAAATTGAGAGCGGGTCTGCTCTTTTCCTTAACATGGTAATTGGGAGCAAGTGCTCCTTGGCATGATTGGGGTTTTCTGCCCCTTTATTTAACTTGGTACATTGGTAAAGTTCGGCTCATAGCTCAAAGATTGTGATTGTGGGGCTCGAAGCCCAAATCTGGTAACGAACTGTAATTTGCAATTTCTTAATTTGTTGATCTGCTACTTGGTACCTGTTATACTTTGTTATTGATTGATTTTGAAAAGAAAATATAACCTTTGTTAAAGTTTTAAATTAACTTTAATTCTGTAATTGAGACCTATTCCAACCCGCACCTTCTTTCACCTCTGCTGTTCCACTAAAACACGGTAACAGGGATCATTGTAAATACCTAGGTATAAATATAAGGAAAGATCTTCATTGGGGTAATCACATAAATATGATTGTAAATAAAGGGTACAGATCTCTGCACATGGTTATGAGAGTATTTAGGGGTTGTAGTAAGGATGTAAAGGAGAGAGCAAATTTGTCTCTGGGGAGACCTCAACTTGAGTATGGTTCCAGTGTATGTGACCCTTACCAGGATTACTTGATTGAGGAACTGGAAAAAATCTAAAGAAAAGCAGCTCGATTTGTTCTGGGCGATTTCCGACAAAAGAGTAGCGTTACAAAAATGTTGCAAAGTTTGGGCTGGGAAGACTTGGTAGAAAGGAGACGAGCTGCTCGACTAAGTGGTATGTTCCCAGCTGTCAGTGGAGAGATGGCGTGGGAGGACATCAGTAGAGGAATAAGTTTGGATGGTGTCTTTAAAAGTAGGAAAGATCACAATATGAAGATAAAGTTGGAATTCAAGAGGACAAATTGGGGCAAATATTCGTTTATAGGGTGGGGAGTTAGGGATTGGAATAACTTACCAAGGGAGATGTTCAATAAATTTCCAATTTCTTTGCAATCATTTAAGAAAAGGCTAGGGAACAGATAGGGAATCTGCCACCTGGCCGACTGCCCTAAATGCAGATCAGTAGTGATTGATATTGATTATTTGATTTTCATATTGTGTGTTGCCTGGAATAGGCTTAAGAACTGAGAGCGTGTGAGCTCTTTTTCAAGTGTTGTAAAATTGTCTCTGGGAGGGCTGATATTGCAATTTTGGGAGCAAGTGCTCCAGGTATTAAGGGATTTCTGCCCTTAAGTAAAATTACGATCTTTGTAAAATTAAGTGTGTAGCTCAGGAGTTGTTAAGTGAGGGCTTGAAGCCTAAGTTCTGTTTATACCACCAATCTTGTCCTTCCTAGACTTGTTTTTTGTTACTAGTACCTGTTACATTGTTATTTGTTGATTTATAAAAAAGAATATAACCTTTGTTAAAGTTGTTAAAATTAACTTTGATTTTGTAGTTAGATCCATTCACTCCGGCACCTTCTTTCACCTCTGCTGGTCCACGGGTAGCTCTGGAGCAGAAGGTATCGGCCAAAGTAAGGCAAGGGCCACGAAGGGTGTGACAATGAAAGATTCCCTAGGCCTCGAGTGCTCTAATACCGTCGGGGTAGAAAAATGACAAGAGTTGAAAAAGTGAAGTCAGATAGTATAGATGAAAGTGAGGAGCCTGGCACAAGTAAGTGGAAGCAATACCAGGACTCAACTAAGAGCCACGTGATCGCCAACCCACGCTCCCAAGTTGAGAGCCCCTGGGGCCCTTTTAGTCGCCTCTTACGGCAGGCAGGGGATACCGTGGGTGTTATTCTATCGCCCCCACCCATAGTGGGTTACAACTTACAAGCAACACAGACCTGGTGCCCCTAACTTAGTGGGACTAATAACGGGCGCCGGTATTCGCGTGATGTTCGTCACATAGTGGAACTGAACACAGGCCACGTATATTCATGGTGTTGCTCACATAGTTGTACTACTCATAAGCAATGTAGAGCCGCGATGTATCACACATTACGGTACCATCCGAAGGTAACACTGACCTATGGTTTTCCACATATACTGGTACTACTGAAAAGGAACGCAGACCGGTTCCTAACACAGGGGAACCAACGCAATTCAGCGCGGCGTACGGCAGCTCCTCTCGCACATACGCCAGTCTGTGTGCCGAGAGCTCGTACCCCGCCACGGTGGAATGCATACGATGGTACCAAATACAGTAGAGACAATACGTCCCCGCCACTGTGGAATGCATACGATGGTATCAAATACAGTAGAGACAATACGTGACACTCAGCGATATATCGAGGGACAGCTATTGGAGCTCTCTCTAGCGGATTGACCTGAGAACTACTGATTCTGTCATAAGAGCACGTGCATTTGTGCGTGAAGTTTTTGGCGTTATGTATGCGTTTTCAGTGAGTTGGCATAATTAAATAGTAGCGTGTGTCATTCCTTGATAACTCCTCTCAACATGAGGGGAAAGGTACGTGCTGTGTTTGGCTGCAGTAACTATGAAACAGAATGCGCGGTCTTTCTTCCGTTTCTCTCGTGACAAGAAAATGTAAGTAATATTGTGTTTGCATATATATACTGTATTCTTCTAGTGACAAAGAGATTTTTATAGTACTTCATAATCTTCTGACCTGCTCGACCCATATTTTAACTGGCTTAAAATATAATACGCATATTTTATTGCATAGTGCAGCAGTTAACCTTCAATACCGGTGTGTTGTTGTAGGTGTGACCTGTGGGTTTGATACATTTGCATATGAGTGTGTCTGGTTGTGTTTGGAATGCCGTAATGCGTTGTCTAGCACTGAAGAAAATATGGGTGATTTAAGAAATGTACGTATGTTGTTGAAACAATATGATGATGCAAATTTGCTTTACCCTAATGCAATGGCATTATGATAAGTATTGCTTATAGGGAAAGTTTGAATGTTTTTGAGGCTAAATGTATAGATTTTCTTTCTGTTAGTAGGCTTCAAATTAAAAGGAAAATTTTCCAGCTCTTAAATGTAAATTCATTGAATCATGTGTGTAAGGAATGTGCCGATATTTTTGTTGAAAAGTGTTTTAATATGATGATACAATGCTTTTAAATGAGAAAAAAACTAGCCGTGAACGTTCAGGCAGGAATTCTAAATCTAAAAAGTAATGCATAAATGAAAGATCAAGCCCTTTCACAGCAGCCCATTTCACATCTTGATTATATGTCCAATTTCAGTCTTTAAATAATAACCTGTTAAATACTTCTTCATTCATTTATCCAGAATTACTTTAGCAACTTTGAAGTTAATATCTTAGTACCATTTTCTTTCTAGACGTAATTTATTTATCCATTTCCATTGATATTTGAATTTAGGGCGAACTTTCAGGTTAAGCCACTAGAAGCGCCACTTGCGACTTGTCTACCATTTTAACAAGGCTAAATCCGGAAGTGTCGCGTATTGTCTCTACTGTATTTGATGGTACTAATCACAGGCAACGCCCGGACCCATGGTGTTTCTAATATAATGGTATTAATCATAAGTAACGTTGACCCACGGTGTTCCTCAATTAACGGTACTAATCACAAGTAAACGCATAGCTCCAATTTCATCATCCCTTGGTCGCCCCTTACGACAGGCAGGGATACCACGTGTGTTATTCTACCGGCCCCACCCACAGGGGGGAACAATCAGGGGTTACCGTGGGTTTATTCTTTGTCTGCGTCCCCCACCCACAGGGAGTATTTCTGTTCTGAACTAAGGATTGAGCTCATTGCCGTTTATCCCAATGCTACACGGATTCTTCAGCCAACAGATGTAGCAGCATTTCATTCGTTGAAATCAGCATAGAGAAAGGCAGTTAAGGAATGGCAAGTGAAGAGTACAGGTGATATGGTTTTAAACAAATCAAATTTTGCCAACATGTTAAAGAACGTAGTAGAGACCACTATCAAACGTGAATCACTAATTAATGAATTTTGTGTCTGTGGACTTCAGCCCTTCTATCCTGATGCCGTGGATTATTCTAAATGCCACCTTTCTCCGAGGATAGAACGTAAGCGAGCGTCTTAGACAAGAAAAATGCAGTTATAACATTTATAACAGTTTTCGTTGCTGAAGTTAGAGAAAAAAGATAGGAATAAATTGAATATATGAAGGAAATTCTAGGTGGAGAAACACACAATGATGATCTTTTCCTTCTCCCCAGGCTATGGACTAAGTTTCATGAAAACACAAGGGATAAAGTTGACTATGATGACTGTTGTTTAAAGGGGCCTATCAGCTAGGTCATCGGGCCCTAATGGTACGAGGTGTAACGAAATGAAAATTAGAACTTCGAAATATATCCACTGACTAGAATCTAAAACGAATGGTGATGAGAACACGATCATGAAAAAAAGACAATCATTGGATCCAATTCACAATGTCTTAATTAATATTATCTAAAGGGGTCCAAAATCAAGGTCAACGGCCCCTCAAACGCAAACCCACGGTGTTCCTCACATAGTGGGTGTACCGGGTGGTACACCTCCACGTCGCTAATTCGAACTTTGCGCCAGTTGAAACTCTTCTACTGGAGGAAGTCTGAACTTTATCTACTGTGTTAATTTTCTAGTTTCTCAGAATATGTCACTACTTGTAAATTTTGAAGTTTCTGAACTGGGTCGTTTTTGATGTATTTTTGTTTTGCCTGTAGTAAGAAGTGTGGACATTCTCTTCTAGACGGCACTACTGAAGAAATACAATTATGCACCCTAGTGCGAAGTGAAAGAACTATGTTTTTGAAGAAATTTTGTGTTCATAAGTTTGTTCTTTGTTAAATTTCTTTCAGTTATTGTTTATGTTGGCAATATTAACCCCTTCCTTCCGCCAGGTTTGAATTTAGCCAATCCCGAATTTCTTTAATTAATTTATGACCAATCAGGTGTATCTTCTTCAACTTGGATATGTTGCTTAACCCTAGCCAATAAAATTCTTGTGGGAGGGTTTTCTCATTCCTGAAACGCCTCGAACTTTCCGCGAGAGTATATAAACTGCTGATTTTCGGGTCTCCGCGCCACTTCAGTAACATCTTTCAGTGTGTAAAGTACGTAGCAGGGGGCGGGAAGCGCCTCTTTCTTCGGGCAGCTGTTCATCCACAAGGTAATGGCCGTTTAATAACTTCCTTTCTTGCTAGCTCAGCAGTTTAACTCTCGGGGCAGGTCCGAAGCCTTTTACCATGTAACTTTCCCTTAAAATGTAAAGACACTCGGTATCAATTCTATCTGTTTAAACTATAAATTCGGATAGAGAGTGCTTAACCCTCTCGAGCTCCCACTCATATTGCTTTGAGGTGAACTTATTTTCTCAACCGTTTCTTCCA